>NC_059116.1:16732721-17032721 GCF_020740685.1 Jaculus jaculus | reverse complement strand
CAGGCACAGAGGCTTACGTATCATATTCTTTCACTATGTGAAAGCCCGGAGCAGATGAACACGTGGAGATAGAAACAAGATGAGTGGCCTAGAGGGGAGGAGAGAGTGAAGGGGTTTCTTTTGAGAGACAAGAATGCCCCAAACCTGATTGTGGCAATGGCTGTACTTTTGAGTCCACTAAAACCCACTGAAATCCACGGGTGAGCTGAAAGGGGTGTGAATACAATACGGATGCAAAACAATAATCATAAGCATAATCATTTATTGGACTATCGGGACCTATGATGGAGTAGGAGGATTGCATATTTAAGAGAAGTAAAATCAAAGTGAGCCAAGTTGCTCTTGAGCCGGTCAAAACCCTGGGCCAGCAGGTGGCGCTGCCGAGCCCTGGGCTGCGGCCGCCGCTGGCTCCGCTGAATTCCTAGCTTGATGGCTGGGAGGCGATCTGCACACAGCCGGTGCAGGGAAATGGAGTTCAGGGCACTGAGGAAAGCTTCCACTTAAGCTAATTAAGACAGCAAAGTTCTATTAGCTTCTACCCCCCCTCCCCCCCCACCACCCTCCCACGATTGAGGATCAAACCCAGGATCTTTCACAAAGCACTCAATTTACTGAGTTATGCCTCCAGTCCCAAACATATAGAATTCTTTTATATTGTTATAATAAATAATTTTAAAAATTCTGTTTTATTATTCTTTTTGAGGTAACCTTCTAAATTAACGTTTGAGTTTATCTTTATTTTTAATTCAATTGCCACTGAAAAGTGTCTTTTGGTTGTTTTTATTTTTAATTTTTTAATTTTTTTTATTTGAGAGTGATGGGCAGAGAGAGCAAGAGGCAGAGAGAGAGAGGGAGAGGGAGAGAGAGAGAGAAAGAGAGAGAGAGAGAGAGAGAGAGAGAGAGAGAGAGAGAATGGGCGCGCCAGGGCCTCCAGCCATTGCAAACGAACTCCAGGGGAATCGCGCTTAACCGCTAAGCCATCTCTCCAGCCCTGGTTTTTGTTTTTTTAAATGAAGGAAAGTTGGGGCTGGAGAGATGGCTGTAGTGGTTAAGATGCTTGCCTGTGAAGCCTATGGATCTAGGTTCGATTCCCATAACCCACATAACTCAGATACACAGGGTGGCTCATGTGTCTGGAGTTCCTTTGCAGTGCCTGGAGGCCCTGGCACACCCATTCTCTCTCTCTCTCTCTCTCTCTCTCTCTCTCTCTCTCTCTCTCCCCTCCCTCTTTCTCTCTGGCAAATACATAAATAAAAATAAAATATTTTTTAAAATAAAAGAAAATATCAAAAAATAAAATAATTTTTTTTTAATTGGAAGGGCATGTTGACTCATGCCTTTAATCCCAGCACTGTGGAGGCAGAGGTGGGAGGATTGCCTTGAGTTCGAAGCCCCCCTGAGACTACAGAGTGAATTCTAGGTCAGTCTGGGCTAGAGTAAGACCCTACCTCGAAAAAAGTTGGAGGGGGGAAAAGGCTATGAGAAGAAAAAGGAGACATCACTGGGGGTATTTCAGGTTTGTATCAAAGCTACCTCTGACAGGGGACCAGGCCTGGCCATCTAACAGAACATCCATGATGCTATGGCCCTGGTGACAAGGGACTGACACAGAAGTGCTTTGCTACACTTTTTATTCCTTATCTGCTCTGCCTACCTTTCTTTCCCTTTTCCCCACAAAGCAAAACGGAGGCCGACGCTGTGTGCTTAGTGCGGCTGCCAGGGGAAGATGCTGGGCAGGAATCCTGCCTTCCCCATCTCGGGGCGAATCCTGGCCTCCATCTCTTGGCCCTTCTCTCTTTTTCCTTTACTTGACTGTTTTCTTTGTGCGATCATTCTGCTTGACCTCAAACTGATCCCCAAGAAAAGGTGGGGATTCGGAAAGGTTGACTCTTGAACTTCTGCCTTTGCACAAGGAGGAGCCGGGATAGAGGTGAGGGCCTCGGGTGTCAAGAGCGGAAGCCACACTGGTCCTAGAGGTTCCGCGTTTCCTCGGCCTCCCCTCCAAGCTCCCCTTGAGTTCTTGTTTATTGCTGTTAGTTACTCTAGATCTGGGACAAAGTTTCTCCATATTTGAGTGTTCTTTTTTTAAAAAAATATTTTATTTATTTGACAGAGAGAAGGAGTGGGGAGGAAACAGGCAGATAGAGAGAGAGAATGGATGCACCTGGGCCTCCAGACTTGAGCATCTGGCTTAAGTGGGTACTGGGGAATCAAACCTGGGTCCTTAGGCTTTGCAGGCAAGCACCTTAAATGCTAAGCCATCTCTCCAGCTCTCTGACTGTTGTTATCATTAAACACTTTAAGGCTTTTTTGTGGTGTGTGTGTTTATGTGCATGAGCAAGGATGCTTGCATACCACAGCATAAGTGTGGAGGTCTAGGGACAACTTCCCGCATCAGTTCTTACCTTCCTCATTGTTTCTGAGGAAGGGTCTCATCCATAGCTACACCCACCAGGATAGCTTACCCAAAATCTTTGAGGCAGGTCTGCTGATTTGGGCTCCCTTCTCAACCCAGGTCCACTGGAATTGTAGACACTCATGTTAGTAGTGTCTGTCTTAAAGTGGGTTATGGGGATCCAAACTGAGGAATTCACTCTTGTGGGGCAAGCACGTTATCCACCAAGCCATCTAACCAGCCCCTATCTTAACTTTTTGTTTTGTTTTGTTTTTTCAAGGTAGGGTCTTGCTCTAGCCCAGACTGACCTGGAATTCACTAGGTAGCCTTAGGGTGGCCTTGAACTCATGGCAATCATCCTACCTCTGCCTCCCCAGTGCTGGGATTAAAGGCGTGTGCCACCATGCCTGGCTATTTTGACTTTTAAAAAATTCTTTTTAATATTTTATTTTTATTTATTAGAGGGGAAGAAGGGAAGAATGGGCACACCAGGGCCTTCAACCCCACTGCAAACTCCAGATGCATGTGCCATCTTGTGCACCTGGCTTATGTGGGATTCTGGGGAGTTGAACCTGGGTTCTTAGGCTTCTCAGGCAAGTACCTTAACCACTAAGCCATCACTCCAGCTCCCTTATTTTAACTTTTAAGGCTTTAGATACTTTGATCTTTTCTTAGGACATCTTGGCTGTGTTCATCCCTCACAGCCGGCCCTTCCCTGCGTAAGGAATTCAAAGGCATGCTCTCCGTATCTTCTCAGCTTCTCCACCCTTCTCTCTTCACCTCGACTTACTGTCCATCATAGTCACCTTCGCGTTGCTGTGACAAAACACCCGAGCAAAAGAAGCTGATGGGAGGAGAGGGTTCAGTTTGGCTTACAGTCTCGCTGGGAAGCCTTGTGATGACAAGGGAGAGCAGGGCATCACAATCTGCCACCGCAGGTGAAAAAGAGCAACAGAGTGAGCCAAACTCACCACAGCAAGCCAGGGGCTGATAGACCTCGAACGACACAGCAAGACTCCGTCTCCCAAGTCGCCATCATCTGGGGAACAAGCGTTCAATACATCTATCTATCATCTATCTATCTCTCTCTCTATCTTTCTTTCTATCTATCTATCTATCTATCTATCTATCTATTATCTATCTATCTATTATCTATCTATCTATCTCTCTCTCTCTCTCTCTCTCTCTCTCTCTCTGTCTATCTACAAGCAGAGAGAATAAGTGTATGGGTGTGCCAAGGCCTCTCTAACTGCTGCAAACGAACTCCAGATACATTTGCCACTTTGTCTATCTGGCTTTACATGGGTACTGGGGAATCAAACCCAGGTCCTTAGGCTTTGCAAGCGTCTTAACCACTGAGCCATTTCTCCAGCCCAAGAACAAACACTCAAAACACATAAGTTTATGGGGGGGGGGAGGCCGCAATCTGATTCCAACCACAATTGCTCATATCCTTCTCCCCCCTTCTCACTCCCAAATAGGTGACCTGTGTGCTCAGAGCCACTTTCTCCTAGGACACTGTTCGATCCCACCGTAATCCCAACATAAAGAACGGACAAATGGAGGGTTAGTAGTGGCGGTGGGGGGGGGGAGGGTTCTAGAATGAAACCAGCTCCTGCACTGGTGTCACTGACATTATAGATGACAGAAAGCACCACTGTTTCCCACTCACGCTGTTCCCTTGAACACAGACTGTGTGTGGCACGGGAGGAAATTTTGGTGCCGCAGTCAACGGGCACACTCAGAATTCTACTTACTGGGCTGACTGGAGTCCTTGTGTTCCTGTCTGGCACAGGCAGCTCTGTCCTGTTTTTCTGTTTTGTTGAATTTGTCACAGCCAAAAGAACAAAGAAAACTTTCTGGAACCTAGTTTATCACACCATGACCAACTTAAAACAAACAACAAAATGGCCAGTTTTTTGTTTTTTTTTTTCTTTCCCTGGATTTTGTTGATCTCTTGCAGGCACAGAGAGTCCAAGGATGTTTGCAAAGAGGAGTGGTAACAAGTCTCCAATGAGGCAGTTAGGGCGGGGCCTCTTGCAGAGAGCAGCCTCCCTCCAGGATGAAGGCAGAAACTGAGACAAAACAGCCAAAAGTAAAAAGGGACGTTAACAGGCAGACCCTCACTGCTCAGAGCCTGACCTGGTGACTTGTGTTGTCTTATATAACCATTAAGAGCATAATTCCCAAATGCTCCATGGCACCTGACCTCAAATGGCCAGTCTTGAGAAAGATAACTGGTGCTATCAATTTTCCTGCTTAATAAGATAGGGAGAAAGCCTGCTCCCTCCAGACACAGCCCCAACAACTGGCTCATGAAATAAATTCAATAACCTATTCCTCATCTGCTAGAAAAGACTTCTAGGCTGAAGAGATGGCTTAGCAGTTAAGGTTTCCCACCAGGAATAGATGGTAAGACCCTATTGCTGAAGACTCTACATACTTGGGCTGCAAAGCTACTGAGAAATCCTGTTGGAGCTGAGCTGAAAACCTCCTCCATGTAGACCAGCTGACAGAAAGCTGGAAGAAGCCATTCTGCATGCAGTTCAATGGCAGAGAGAGAAATCACCAGGGAAGATACTCAACAGTGGACACTGCAAGCCTTATATCTGGCCAGCCAGGCCAAATGAGCCAACAGGTACAATAGTGGCACGTCTGTCATGGTGAAAACCAACTGCCCTCTAATTGGACTGGAGGCCCACTCCATAGGAGGAACTACAACCTTGAGATTGAAAATTTAAAATTTAAATTTCAAAGGGGAAAGTAGGAGGAGGGAGGGCATTACCATGGGATACTTTTTATAATCATGGAAGTTGTTAATTTAAAAAAAAAAGACAAAGAAGGCCAGGCGTGGTGGTGTACACCTTTAATCCCAGCACTTGTGAGGCAGAGGACTGCCATGAGTTCAAGGCCACCCTGAGACTCCATAGTGAATTCCAGGTCAGCCTGAGATAGATTGAAACTCTACCTCTAAAAAAAAAAAAAAAAAGAAAAGAAAGAAAGACTTCTACTTACACCCAGTCACTTTGCTGATCCCTTCTCCAGGAACTTGCGCATACTGTTGCTATACCATCGTGTATTTAATAAGCACTTCACTTCTGTCTTTTTCTGACATTTTGGTAAATTTATTTACAGTCCCTCACATCACTGACCTATCACCCTCACCCACACAATGGTAAGAAAGTCCTAAGCACTGTGAGTTTCTGCACCATCCTCTACCAGGGAGGATCAGTCAGTGTGACCCAGAAGGTTTGGCTGAAGCCAAGTTTGACTTGGACTTATTCCCACAAAAAAAAAGGCAAAAGAGAAGATCCCAACAAAGGCAACCCAGATGGGGAGGATCCTCCTCAGGCTGCTAGGACTGTTAAGTGGAGCTGCAGGAGGTACCAAACCACCAGAAGCTGGACCAGGAGAAGGACTGGGTACCAGTCACAATTCCTTTGTCATTCCAGATCAGCCAGTATAGAACTTAGGCTTTCAATGTGGTGGCTTAAATTAGGTGTCCTCCCCCCACCCCCACGAAAATCATGTATTCTGAATGCTTGATCTAATGGCTATTTGGAAACTGGAACCTTGATGGAGGAGGTGTGTTGTTGGTCTGAGTGGGCTTATTGGTGTTCTTAGGCCTTGCCAGTGTTCAGCTCACTCTCATGCTGTGGTGTTCCACCTGCCTCTATGCATGACATCCATTCCCCTGCCATCCCAGAGCTTCCCTTGAGTCTGTGTGCCAAAATAAACCCTTTCCTCCCACAGGCTGCTTTTGGGCAGGTGTTTCGTTCCAGCAATGAGAAGGTAACTACAACAAAAAATCGGTACTAAGAGTGGGGTTGTTGCTGCTAGAAACCTGACTATGTTGCTTTTTGCTTGTTTGGAACTAATTTTTGAGATGAATGTGGAAGGATTTGAAACCTTGGTCTAAGAGGCACCTTGCAGGTAAACAGACGGCAGGTGACAGACTCTGAATCGGGGTCAGTTGTAACTACCAGGCACAATCAAGACTACAGGAACAACATCTGGTGCTTCATGACCTAAGACTCTGCTCAGAGCCTTCCATCCTAGGTAGAAGATAGCTGGTTCAATTGCCTTGAGGCCTAAGTGGCTCTTCAGGGATCCTGGCTATGTTAGGAGTCCTGCTGGGACCATGGGAAAGGAAAAGTATTCCTGTGTGATACTGATGGGATAGTGCCTGTAACAGTCTTCCCTCTAATCTGGTCATGAATCTGGGCCTCTTCACAAATCAGCCAGAGAGACTGATCAGCTCTGCACCATTTCTGGAATGTTCCATCATCTGGATTATGACAATAGTGTATAACACAGTGGCAAATACAGTGAGAAAAAGGAGTGAGTTTAATAACCAGAAATTCCTGATTTTTTCCCCCTCCTATCTGAAGGAACTCTTATATCAAGAGCTACATGTATCAGGTAGAGCATGCTTGAAAAAGCCTCTGCTATATGTGGAGGGAAGGTACAGTGGTTTGAATGTGGAATATCTCCTGTAGGCTAATGTGTTTAAATGCTTGATCCACAGCTTTTTGGGAAGGTAACAGAACCTTTAGGAGATGGAACCTGGTTGGCGTAAGTACATCACTAGGGGTGGGTTTTGACATGTTACAGTAGGTCCCTGCTTAATGATCTCTGCTTCTACTACCTCTCTGATAGTGTGATGATGTGATGTGGGTGTGGAGGTTTGAATGTAAAATGACCATCATAGACTTATGTGTTTGGATACATATGAACTCATTTTTTATTTATGCAGTACTGGGGATTGACCAGGGATTTATGCAGGCTAGGCAAATGCTCTAACATTGAGCACGTCTCTCGGTTTGGAAACATAATCTGCAGTTGGCAGTGCTGTTTGGGAAGTTTGTTGACTCTTTAAGAGGTAAAGCCTTGCTGGAGGAGGTGTGTCACTGGAGGTAGGCCGTGGAGTGTTTTAGTCCAGCTGTGCTTGGCACTTTTCACTTTTACACTTTTTCCTTAGTGATGTGAAGATGTGACACATCTGTCTGTTCCTCCCCTGCTCCCCCGACACACACCAAGCTCATGATGAAACCTCCTCCCAAAACCGTAAGCAGGAGCTGGAGAGATGGCTTAGTGGTCGAGGCACTTACCTGCAGAGCCAAAGGACCCAGGTTCAATTCCCCAGGACCCATGTAAGCCAGATGCATAAGGTAGTGCATGTGTCTAGAGTTCATTTGCAAAAACTGGACGCCCTGGAGCACCCATTCTCTCTCTCTCTCTCTCTCTCTCTCTCTCTCTCTCTCTTCCTCAAATAAATAAATAAAAATAAAATATTTTCTAAAAACTACAAGCAGAAATAAACCTTTTCCTTCCAGAAGCTGCTTCTGGCTGGGAATTTTGTCTCAGGAATGAGAAAATAATTAAAAGGGACATTAAAGCCGGGCGTGGTGGCACACACCTTTAATCCCAGAATTCAGGAGGCAGAGGTAGGAGGATCACCATGAGTTTGAGGCCACCCTGAGACTACATAGTGAATTCCAGGAGAACCTGAGCTAGAGTGAAACCCTACCTCAAAAAAAACCAAAAAAACCAAAGGACATTAAGAAGAGATTAGAAAATGGATCCAGCCCTCATTAAAGAATTATTTTTATAAGCACACCCCAGAAATCCCAAACTGATAACCTTAAAATGCTATAACCTTGCAACACAAAGCTGCAGTCTCTGCCCAGTGACCTGAACCTTTGACCAGGACTGAATGATGATCATCCAGGACAATCCTGTTTTGCATGATCCTGATTTGCACAACAGAGATTACACAGCTGGAAATTATGTGCACAGCTACTCCCAGAACTGAATGCTTGATCTTCTGGGCTTCCTTCCTTCTCTCACTATGAATTATATGCTAGAAAACTATACTTAGAAAAACCAACATTAACTGTAGAGGTACTTACCCCAAATGGACACTTTACCAACTGAGATGTTTTCACAGCCCCAAGTCTGTTCCTCTTTAAAATTTAAAGGTGCATGCAGTTGTTTTGTTTGACGTGGAACTCTAAGAGTAAACAGGCAGGGTGTGGTGGCACGCAACGTTAACCCCAGAAGTTGGGAGGCAGAGGTAGGAGTTTCACCATGAGTTCAAGTGCACCCTGAGACTTCGTAGTGGATTCCAGGTCAACCTGGGCTAGAGCAAGATCCTACCTCAAAAGAAACAAACAAACAATAAAGAGTGGGCAGGTAGGGTTTCACTCTAGCCCAGGCTGACCTTGAACTTCCAGTGATGCTCCTATTTCAGGGTCCCAAGGGAAAAGGCATGTGCCACCACACCCAGCTCAATGAACAGTATCTTGATCAGCACTCACAACCATCTAACTTTCTAGAAGCTGATGTCCCAACAACTAGGCCCTGTTAGGCTCAGAATGAACACTCCAAGCACAAAGTGAGTGACGTACTACTTGCTACCTGACAGAGACTTTTACAAGTAGGACAGGGTAGAAAAGAAAGGCTTAAATACCAGTACACTTGATACTAACCTGAAAAGGCACATGTGTCCAAATCCTGGGTATCATCAGCTTCCTGGGCCAGGATTGACTCATCCCTGGGGCCCTGAAACCAAGAACTCAAGATCCAAATCCTGCCTGATCACCCCGCCAGGTGGTAGCCCCAGGTGTCCCTTCCACATGGACTCCCAGCCTGCAGTGCAAGGTGCTGAGTTGGGTAACAGCTGACCTAGGCTTCGCATGGAGCTTAAATAAACAAGCATCTTGGACTCTGGACTTGGGGATCCAGGGACACAGGGGCTGTTCCTAGGTGGTGCCAGAGCCTCTCTATCACCTGTGACCTTGGGAAACTCCTTGTATGATGCTTAACATTCTCTCCTCTCCATCTGTGAGCTCATGCGCTCGGGGTCTTGTGCATCCGGTTCCTTTGAGGTTCCCCAGGGGTCAGCCCCTGACTGAATATGCTGCTGGGCTCTGGAAATTGAGTGTATATACTTTTCTGTGCCGTGCATGTGCCTTCAAAGTCCTTCTGTTTCGCCTGCCACACTTTGGAAGGGAGAGGATTGTAACTTCTTAAAAGGGCATTTGACTCGCTGGACATTGGAGCATTGTGCTCTGGGGACAGAAGTCCCTTTCCTTCTTGTGCGTAGGAGCCACTTACCTCAGTGTGTGCAGGGCTGAGACAGTGTGGGGAGATCTTAGGGTTTCATTCCCTGTTCTGGCATTCTCTTGCCTGCTAGGAAGACAGAAGCTAGTACCCCCCAAAGACACCCCTCAATGCCAGCCACCTCTCCCGGCACTTAGCTCTGAGATTAGCCTCGGCTTCTAGTGGTCCTTCTTTCACAGGGACACGGGTATGGCCCCCTGAGAGACCGGGATGTGGGCCAGGAAGATGAAGGGGAAACTTCAGGATGGGCCAAACCCTGGTGCCAGAGCACAGGAAGATTGTGGTGAGCAGTGGATGGCCCCTTCTCAGAGGTTCCACCAGCCACAGGGTGCCACATACACCCAGGGAGGCAACTGCCACACTTATCTTTCCGAGGCATGTCCTGGGGCACCTGCCACTGCTGCAAAGACTCCCACTTTCTTCATGGTGGGTGTGGGCCGTAAAAGGGCCAGCTGCTGAGTTGGCTCTTTAAGCATGCAGGAGGTGAAGGGAGCATCATCCCAGCCTCACTCACAGGTTATATGTAGCCTGCTCATTTGCTGATATGAAGATATTACCATAACTTTAAAAAATATTTTATTTATTTGAGAAAGAGTTAGAAAGACACACATAGGTATGGAGAGATGCCTTGATGGTTAAGGAGCTTACCTGCAAAGCCTAAGGACCCAGGTTCGATTCTCCGGGTCACACATAAGCCAAATGCACATGGTGGTGCATGTATCTGGAGTTTGCAGTGGCTAGAGGCCTTGATGCTCCCATTTTCACTTTCTCTCCTTCTCCATCTCTCTGTCTCTAGTAACTAAATAAATAAAAATAAACCAGAAAAATAACTTAAAAAAAAGAAAGACACGCATAGAAAGGGAGAAAGAGAGAGGGAGAGAGAGAGAGAGAGAGAGAGAGAGAGAGAGAATGGGTGTGCCAGGGCCTCTTTCTACTGCAAACAAACTCCAGACACTCATGCCCCTTTGTGCAATTGGCTTATGTGGGTACTGAAGAATCAAACTCAGGCCATCAGGCTTTGCAAGAAAGTGACTTTAACCTGAGCCATCTCTCTAGCCTCCCAATTATCATAATTTTGTAGTGTTAAAATAAGTATCAGGAAGTGTGGGGGGGGGAGGGAATTACCATGGGATATTTTTTTATAATCATGGAAAATGTTAATAAAAACTAAAAAAAAAAAGGATCAGGAATGTCCACCCATCTTCATGATATATATATAGATTACCTACAGATGAGTCATGCAATGTCTATGATTCCCTTTAGATGAGAAGGTGGAGGGCATAAAATCCACAAGTCAGTGCTGGCCTTCCTATAAATACAGGCCAGGGGAAAAGCTTTCTTCTGTTGGTGGCAAGTTGGAAGTCCATGAACACAAAGGACTAGACATTGGTGGACCTGAACACGGATGGATGTTCTTAGTCAAGAATCCCTGACAGGGCTGGAGAGATGGCTTAGCGGTTAAGCCCTTACCTATGAAGCCTAAGGACCCCAGTTTGAGGCTCGATTCCCCAGGACCCACATTAGCCAGATGCACAAGGGGGCGCACACGTCTGCAGTTCGTTTGCAGTGGCTGGAGGCCCTGGCGCGCCCATTCTCTCTCTCTCTCTGCCTCTTTCTCTCTCTGTCACTCTCAAATAAATAAAAACAAACAAACAAAAAAAAAAAAAAAAAAAGAGGGCTTTTCTCCGAAAGGGGAAATCTGCCTTCTTGTAGAAGAGTGTTGCTGAAAATGTTCACACATTTTCCAGCATTATTTTTCCCTCTTCTAGTTCCAAGGGGACAACTTGGATGAAAACCAGGTCCTATCTTGTACAGATCAACAGCAGAACTGCTTAGTTAGAAACAAACTGATAACAAAATAAGAATTTTGCTTAGGTTTGGAAACATACACCCCAGATAAGCCAAGAAAAGCCCGGGGAAACTTTGTGTGTATGTGTGTGTTTGAAATTGGAAAATGTTCTCAGAGTTAGAGATTAGATGCTCTCATTCTTTGAGTTGGAGGTGGGGTACCCTTATTTAAAAACAAAAAAGCACATTCCAGGGCTGGGGGGCGGGGAGCTCAGTGTACAAAGCATTTGCTATGCAAATTTAAGAACCAGAGTTCATATCCCTAGAACCATGTAAATGCTGGGCAGCCCTGCTGGCCCTGTCTGGAATCCCAGTGCTGCTGAGGTGGTCACAGGTGACTCCAGAAGCAAGCTGGCTAGCTGGCCTTGCCGAACCGGTGAGTCCTGGTTCTCCTTACCTCAGTAAATAAGGTGTTGAGTGATCAGGAAAGATACCCCACATCAAACTCTACACACATGCACACACATGTGCCAAGGTTACTGTACATGCATGTGCGCACATACATTGAACATGTATACACACGTGTACACACCACACCACAGTGCACATGCAAAGAGAAATAATAATTAAAAAAAAATGTAGCCAGGTGTGGTGGTGCACATCTTTAATCTCAGCACTTGGGAGGCAGAGGTAGGAGGATCTCCCTAAATTCGAGGCCACCTTGAGACTACATAGTGAATTCTAGGTCAGCCTGGGCTAGGGTGAGACCCTAGCTAGAAAAACCAACCAAACAAACAAACAACACAACGACTAAAAAAAGAAAGGTGAAAAAAAAATGGCAATGTATGCCTTTAATACCAGTGGAGGAAGGAGGATCATTGAGGCCAGCCTGGAACTACAGAGTGAGTTCTGGACCAGCCTGTAACTTGTCATCCTCCCGCCTAACCCTTCTGACTGCTGGGTTATAGCCATGTGCCATTGATGCAGGATTTCGAGGTTCAGGACCCTTCTGACTGCTGGATTATAGTCATGTGCCATTGATGCAGGATTTCGAGGTTCAGGACCCTTCTGACTGCTGGATTATAGTCATGTGCCATTGATGCAGGATTTCAAGGTTCAGGAGGGGTTCTCCAACATTTATGAAACCTAAGTTTTGGGTTCTGTTCTACCTTTAATAAAGAATTAATAAAGACAAAAAGCCGGGTGTAGTGGCACATGCCTCAGGAGGAAGAGGCAAGAGGATTGCTGCGAGTTCAAGGCCATCCTGAGACTACATAGTGAATTCTAGGTCAGCCTGGGTTAGAATGAGACTCTACCTTGAAAAACCAAAAATAAATAAATAAATAAACAAAGCACATTCCAGGCTGTGGAGATGGCTCAGTGAGTAATGCTGAGCATGGTGTTAAGGGTATCTTTAATTCTACAGGGGTCAGTGCTTACCTAGTCTGGACAAGTTAGTAATTCTAGTTCAAGTGAGAGATTTTGTCCCAAAAAATAAGGTGGAAAGGGCTGGAGAAATTGCTCAGTGGTTAAAGGTACTTTTTAAAAAAATTTATTTTGCTTATAAAGCCTGATAGCCTAGGTTTGATTCCCCAGTATCCATATAAAGCCAGATACACAAAGTAGTGCATGCATTTGGAGTTCATTTCCAGTGGTAGGAGGCCCTGGTTCTCTCTCTCTCTTAAATAAATAAGAAAAATTTAAAAATAAGATAGAAGTTTGCTGACAAGGCCACCTTATATGACCTCTGGCTCCACATGCACACACACACACATTCATGAATGCCCACATCCACACACTTATATACCTTAATAAGCATGCATACACACACATATACATGCAAAAATGCACATTCCAGCTGGCTGTGGTGACATACACATTTAATCCCAGCTCTTGGGAGGCAGAGGTAGGAGAATCACTATGAGTTTGAGGTCACTCTGAGGATATAGTGAATTCCAGGTCAGCCTGGGCTAGAGTGAGACCCTATATTGAAAAAACACGAACAAACAAACAAAAGCATTCCTTGGCCAAGCAGTACATGACCAGATGATCAACACCATTAGCCAAGGAAAATACAAATCAGACAGACCACGTGAAACATCATATCAGGGGCCTGGAGAAATGGCTCAGTAGTTAAGGTACTTGCCTGTAAAGTCTAATGACCTGGGTTTGATGCCCCGGTACCCACATATATATACAACCAGCTGCACAATGGCACATTCATCTGGAGTTTACTTGCAGTGACTGGAGGCTCTGGCATGCCCATTCTCTCTCTCTCTTTCTCTCTCTGTCTCTCTCTTCTTGCAAAGAAGACACCTGTTGGAGAGGTAACTCAGCAGTTAAGGCACTTGCCTGCAAAATCTAAGGACTCAGGTTTGATTCCCCAGTACCCATGTAAAGCAGATGCACACTGTGGCACATGGGTCTGGAGTTCTTTTGCAGTGGCTGGAGGCCGTGGCATGCACATTCTCTCTCTCTCTCTCACAAACATTAGACACCTCAAAAATATTAAACAAACAAACAAAAGACAGACATCATTTCATATCAAACAGTGTGATCGCAGTACCAAGTACTGATGAGTCTGTGGAGAAACCGGAATCATCGTACATGGCTGGTAGGAATGAAGCATGAGACATGATGTCACTGCTCTGGCAAACATTCTTGCAGTTCCTCAAATGACAGCCCACGTGAGCCAGCAATGCCACTCCAGCACACACTCCAGAGAACTGAAAGCACACATGCACACAAAAACTGGTCCACAGATGTTCACGGCAGCAATGCTCCTACCAGACAAAAGTGGAGGCGACCTGAATGTCAATCTACTAGCAAGTGAATAAACAAAATGCTGCATTCGTGTAATAGAACAGCAGTCTGTCAGTTTAATCCCAGTACTTTGGGAGGCAGAGGTAGGAGGAACACATGAGTTCAAGGCCACCCTGACAATACATAGTGAATTCCAGGCCAGCCTGGCCTAGATTGACACCCTACCTAAAAAAAAATAAATAAATAAAAATTAAAAAAAAATAGAATTCTGTCGTTTAAAGGAATGAAGTATTAATGGATGGATGGTACAGTGTGACTTATAAACATTATATCAGGACTGGGGAGTTGGTCAATGGTTAAAGGCCCTTGCTTACAAATCCTGCCAGCCTGGGTTCCATTCACAGTAACTACAGAAAGCCAAATGCACAAAGTGACACAAACAACCAGAGTTCATTTATAGCTGCAAGAGGCATGTCCCTATACCCTTCCTGTCAGTCTCTGTCTCTGGCTCTTCCTCCATTCCCTCTCTTAAATAAATAAAAATATTTTAAAACATTAGCCAGGTGTGATGGCATATGCTTTTTATCCCAGCACTCAAGAAGCAGAAGTAGGATTGCTGTGAGGTCGAGGGCACCCTGAGACAACATAGTGAATTCCAGGTCAGTCCGGGATAAAGCAAGACCTTAGCTTGGAAAAAATAAAAATAAAAATCATGGGGCTGGAGATGGAGAGATGGCCTAGCTGTTAAGGCGTTTGCCTGCAAAGCCCAAGAATCCCAGTTTGATTTCCCCAGGACCCAAGTAAGCCAGATGCACAAGGGGGCGCATGTGTCTGGAGTTCATTTGCAGTGGCTGGAGGCCCTGGCGTGACCATTCTCTCCTTCTCTCTTTCTCTGCCTCTTTCTTGCTATCAAATGAATAATTTTTTTAAAAAATATTCTAAAAAAAAATAAGATCCAGTCAAAAAAGTCAGAGTTCATAAAAACTATGACTATTAACTGCTGAAAACTACTGCCATTCAGAAATATCATGATAAATTCTAAATATTTCTTGGGCCAGGCCAGCAAGCATCTGAGACCATCTGTGAGCACAGCATCTTGTGTGTGTGTGTGGGGGGGGGCTATCTACCTGACCACTCCACAGGTGACACACGCATTCTCTAGGTTGGTGGCCAGCTCTGATCTGATGGGATCCAGCCTCCTGGGTCCTACTCACCGTCCTCAATAGTTTGGGATCCATTGGGTTGGAGTTACAGAGCCTTCAGCACACTCCAAGAAACCCAAAAGAGGAAGTCACTCAAAGCCCTGAGTGGGTCTCATTAAATAGCTCTCTGTGACCCCCGCCCCCACACACCCTGACCCCCGGAAGGAAGACGAGACTGATACATAGTGGATCTATTCACATCTGGGAGACAAAGCTGCTTCGTTCAGTTCCCCAGCAAGGGAGGAACAATGCGTCTCGTGTGCACACATTTGGGATGAGGTAGTGCCCGGAGTCATCTGAGGCTGCTGGGGGCTCTACTGGAGACATCACCTGAGGACCACAGGCAGTACCAGCTAGAGGTCACATGGCCTCCTCTACGGGAGACACGTTCCGGTTCTGGGCTGTGGGCTCATGGGATTAAGAGTGTGGTGCTGGTTCCCTGGGGCCGCCAGCAAAGTGCCTCCACTTAAAAGGATTTAATAGCAGAAATGCGTGCTTTCTTTCGGAAACCAGCAGTCTAAGATGCGGCGCTGTGGGCACAGCTGGCATCTTCAGGAGCTCGGAGGAAGAATCTGCCCCAGGCCTCCTCCTCCAGCTGCTCCTCTCCTCTTCCTCTGCAGGTAGGGTCTCACACTAGTTCACACTGACTTGGAGCTCACTCCGTAGTCTCAGACTGGCCTCAGACGCACCGGGCACCACCCTTCCTGTTTTCCTCTTCTTTCCCTCCTCTTTTCCCTCCTTTTTTTTTTTTTTTGTTTGTTGGTTGGTTTTTCGAGGTAGGGTCTCACCCTAGCCTAGGCTGACCTGGAAGTCAATATATAGTCTCAGGCTGGCCTCGAACTCACAGCAATCCTCCTACATCTGCTTCGCCAGTGCTGGGATTAAAGGCGTGCACCACCACGCCCGGCTTCCTCTTCTTTTAAGATACTGTCTTGCTGTATAACCCAAGCTGGCCTGAGACTTGCCATCCTCCCAGTTAACCCTTCTGAGTGATGGAATGACAGTCATGTACCACTGATGCAGGATTTTGGGGTTCAGGACTGGTCTTCCAAAATTTATGAGACCTAAGTTTTGGGTTCTGTCCTACCTTTAATAAAGACAAAAAAAAAAAAAAAAAAGACGTGGTGGTGCAAGCCTTTAATCCTAGCACTTGGGAGACAGAGGTAAGTAGGAGGATCTCCATGAGGTCAAAGTCGTCCTGAGACTACATAGAGAATTCCAGATCAGCCTGGACTAAAGTGAAACCCTGCCTCAAAAACAAACAAACAAAAACAACAACAAAAAAGAATCAGGACAGACTCAAGAAGGATAACTTATGAATTATTAAGTTCATTTAGGAGGAAATAAAAAATTGTGGATTTTATTTAAGGGAGATTGAGATCTAGGAGGGGAAGAGTCATAAACATGTGGAAAGTAGGAAACATGTTCTCATGTGGAACACACTGCATTGTTTAAGATTCCTTTTAAGAGAAATTGAGCCTTTTTTAGAGAAAGACTGGACCAGAGCCGAACACATGGAGGGGAATTCATAAAGCTCACTTAAGAGAAACTGAAGCTTTAGGGACTAGAGGGATGGCTTAGTGGTTAAGGCGTTTGCCTGCAAAGCCAAAGGGTCCTGGTTTGACTCTCCAGGACCCATATAAGCCAGATGCACAAAGGGGCATATGCATCTGGAGTTCTTTTGCATTGGCTGGAGGCCCTAGCATGCCCATTCTCTTCCTCCCTCTGCCTCTTTCTCTCAAGTAAATAAATAAAATATATTTTTAAAAAAGAGAGAAACTGAAGCTTTTGAGCAGAGCCACGAACATGTGGAAAGTGGGATCTGGGAGTTTGTATAGAGAGATTTAGGGGGAACCCGCATAGCATCTGCCATGTGCTTTTCCTTGTAGGGAAGTTAAGAGGGCAAATGGTAAGGCTCAAGGAAAAATGAGAGGGCAGATATCAAAGCAGAAACCAGGACATTCAAAGGAAAAATGAGTAATGATGAGGGTTACATTTGTGGTTACCCCAAGTTTAAAGAAATTATACAGAGCAGGCCTAGAGTTAGAAAAGGCACCCACATGGTGAGTTAGAAAAATCACCCATGGGGTAGACCTGGGGTGTAAGGGAAATACACACATGGAAGATTCAGAGACAAGAAGGAAATTATACATGCAATTAAAGTGAGAAGTTACCCCAAACTATAAAGCAGAGGCAAGCAGAAAAGTCCCCGGACCAAGAGACCACAGTGTTCTGCTCTCCAGCCAGGCTGGGTGAGGGGGCAAGCAGACTCGTGTGTGCCCCTGTGGTCCTAACAAAGAGGAAGCGGGCAAAGCCCAGCAGAGCCAGAAAAGCCACCAGGAGGTAGCAGCACCCTTTACAGACAAGGGGATGACCTGACTGGTTTGTAGATTTGGAGGGAGGATCCCAGAGCCAGCCCACCCGGAACAGCCCATCTAGGAAGAGTGCTGGACCGTGAACAGCCGGGGAAGATGCAGAGCAGCATCTATCAGACACGAGCTCCATCTCTGCCAAGAGTTCTTCTGTTCTGGTGCCAGGGTGAGGCGTCATCTCCTGGTTCCCCCTGGGCCTCGATTTCTCCTACCCTCCTTCACCACCACTCTCGGCTCCCTTATGAGCCCTCCTTAGTGCTCCTTGGCTTGTAGAAATGCTTCTCTACCCACTGCTTTCATTTTTTCATTTTTTTTTTTTGAGGCAAGTCCAACAGACTGGCCTTTTTTATGCTAGGCAGCAAGAGAGAGAGAGAGAGAGAGAGAGACAGAGAGAGAGAGAGACAGAGAGAGAGAGAGCACACATATTGGTGCGCCAGGGCCTCCAGCCACTATAATCAAACTTCCAATGTGTGTGCTGCCTAGTGCACATGTGAGACCATGTGCACTTGCGTCACCTTGCATCTGGCTTACATGGGACATGGAGAGTCGAACATGGGTCCTTAGGATTTGTAAGCAAGTGCCTTAACCACTAAGCAATCTCTCCAACCCTCTGCTTTTTTTTTTTATTTAAGTAATGATGTTTGCAATGAGTCTGTCTCCAAATCTGGTCACATTTAAGAAACTGAGGCTTAGGATGCCAGCATATGAATTGAGGGTCACACAAACATGTAAAATGTTATCAGATTGTGTTCTTCCGATTTACATCTGTGAAAAAACTAATGGGGACAGGAAGAAAGTTAGGAAGGAGTTGAGGCTGCTGGAATGTAGCTCAGTGGTAGAATCCTTGTCTGTCATATAGGCGGACGTGGGTTCAAGTCCCAACAGATATCATGAAAATGGAGGGTTAGGGCTGAGAAGATTGCTCAGTGGGTAAAATGTTTGCTAGGCAAACTTGCAGCATGAGCATTTGAGTTCATAGTTCCTAGAACCTACATCAAAAACCCAGAAACTAACAGCAATATAATTCCACGGACAAATTTAACTCAGATCCAGCAGTCTGAGTTCCTGATGACTTTCACACAATGAGCCTGAAGTTAGCAGAACTGACAAGTCTTGCATCCAAGGCATGGAACAAGGACAGCACACCACCTGAGTTCGCTCTGATCACCTGCGTAGGAATCACTCAAGCTTGTTCCCTCACCAGGAAGCCGCTGGTTTTCCCTGGGGCCAAGATCTTACTGGGCGATACTTTCGGGCCATGCAAATATTGTCCTGCTTAAACATTTTTTTTTTTCTTCCCAAGGTAGGGTTTCACTCTAGCCCAGGCTGACCTGGAATTCACTATGTCTTCTCAGTCTCGAACTCACGGTGATCCCGAGTACTGAGATTAAAGGCGTGTGCCACCATGCCTGGCACTGCTTAAACAGTTTAGCCCACACTGGGGGAGCCTGCCTGTGGCATGATGGTGCAGTGACGTTTCTTTTCCCTTACTCCCATATGGATGAGTGGGAACTCTTCACAAAGAGTATCTACCCACTCTCACCCACTTCCTGTCTTAGCAGAAACTTGTGTCTACAGACACACCCCTTGAACATGCCCAATCTTGCCAGAGACTGGTGGATGGTTACTTACCCTGTAGATCATAACACTACTGTTTTATTTGTTGTTCTTTCTTTGTTTGTTTTTTGAGGCAGAGTCTCACTCCAGCCCAGGATGACCTGGAACTCACTCTGTAGCTCCAGGTTGACCTTGAACTTATGATGACTCACTTATCATTGCCTTCCAAGTGCTGGAATTAAAAGTGTACACCACCTCACCCGGCTACTTTTGTGTGTCATTTTCAAAGTCTCACATTAGCCCAGAGTGGCCTCAGACTCCTTAGACTCACTAGAGTGGCCTCAGACTCACTAGACTCCCTAGGCCCAGGCTAGCTTTGAACTTGTGTCAATCTTTATGCTTCAGCCTCCTGATCACACTTGTCTTTTATTTTTTCTCTCTCCCTGAGGTGGGGTCTCACTCTAGCCCAGGCTGACCTGGAATGTGCTATGTAGTCTCAGGGTGGCCTTGAACTCACGGAGATCCTCCTACCTCTGAGGTGACAGGGACCATTCACACACCGGCCAACAGGCAGGCACTTCTCAAGCACGTGTGCTCCACGCGGAGGTTGTGTGCAGCCCTACAACCCTGCGTGTGTGAAGTGACGGATCAACCAGTGACGTATACGCTCCGCGGGGAAGTCACCCACTGCCCGGCCAGCTCATGCGGTCCCCAAGCAGGTTGGACAGCAGGGACTCTCCAGAGGCTCACCGTCACCTTTATTAGCAGCACAGAAGGAGATGGGCAGGTGCTTTTACCAGGACTGTCGGGTTAGGTTCTGAGGGATTGCGACAGGAGGGGCCACCCGTGATGGTCGGTCTAAGGCCGTGAGAAAGGAATCACGGGACAGTGAGGGGTCACAGAGACTCTTTCGTGGCATAAGAAGCCCCTGACCAGTCTCACTTCCCTTCTGAACATCTCAAGTGTGCACCACCCGAAGCAGACCGGTACTTCCCAGTGCCATGACAACCAGCACCTGCTACAGATCCGGCTGCTTTCCAGAGGAGATGTCACACTGGCCACCTCTGAGAACCCCTCGGGGGCTCAGTCGGCTGTCCCTAAGAAGCCCCTAGGACTAGACATTTCCAGCTGTTTGAAACAGCTGGCTCTGCTTTTGTGTGGCTGTTCTTACAAGTCTGCCTGCGACCTGAGAAAACAAAGGGGGGCAGGGAACCCCCAGTTTCCCAAGAAAGCTGGCAGAAGGCGAGGGCAGAGGGCAGGCAGGGCACTCCGTGGAGAGCTGGACCCCTCAGTCCTTCAGCTGAGCCACTTCGTACAGGTACGCAGCCAGCATCTTGGTTCCCTCGATGTAGTTGTGCCTAAGGGGAAGAAAACACCAGCTGCCAGGGGCTGCCCCGAGGAGCCGGCCCGGGCTGGTGCCCGCTGGGGCTCAGGCTGTGTTCCTTCTGCTTGCAATTCCAGCCGGTCTTTGGAAGTGTGGGTCCAGGGTCACGTCCCTTCTTCCCGCCTCGCCACCATTCCCAGGCCTCCTCCTAGACTAGAATGGGAGGGGTTTGTCTCATCCAGTTCCCTGGGAGTGACCGGCTCTCTTCTTCTAAGCTATTGCTTCCTCCCTTCCTTCCCTTCTTTTCTTTTCTGGTTTCTTTCTTTTTATTTATTTATTTTTGAGATAGTCTCACTCTAGCCCAGGCTGACCTGGAATTCACTATGGAGTCTCAGGGTGGCCTCACACTCACAGCGATCCTCCTACCTCTGCCTCCCGAGTGCTGGCATTAAAGACGTGCGCCAATGCGCCCAGCAGTTTAGGCCACTGTTTCTGAAGACCGGGCCTCCCCCTCACAGCCCAGTATCGGGCTTGTCTCCCCAGACTCCCATGCAGGTCTTGGGGTCCTAGTCCCCACTGTTTCCTTTGGTGTCCCCAGGTGGGGCCTTGCTTCCTGTCCTCTTCAGAAGCTACAAGGGGGCAGGATGCTGCTCCCCATGCTGCCTGCACCCCACCTGCCTGAGCCCCTTCTCACTGACAAATCAGGGGTTCCCATGGACTACAGGAAACCCCATTGTGTCTGCACATAGGACATGTAAAAGGAGCCTAAGTGACTAATGAGGACACTGTGCCTGTTTATGTTTGTTTTGGTTTTTGGAGGTCTCACTCTGGCTCAGGCTGACGTGGAATTCACTATGTAGTCTCAGGGTGGCCTCGAACTCACAATGATCCTCCTACCTCTGCCTCCCGAGTGTTGGGATTAAAGGCGTGCGCCACCACGCCAGGCTTGACAATGTAACTTTTCAGCAAGGGGTTTCTAGGTGGCACATAGAGAAAGAAATGAACCAAAACATGGGCTGAACCTGATTTTCACAAAATGCAACCAAGGCCTCATCGCTGCCTGCCACGGGCTCTCACCACCAATGCGGGAGGGAACAGAGGCGCAGTTCTGACGGCCACCCGCTTGCTCCTCTGACCAGCAGAGGGAAGTGATGCTGGAGAACCCAACTTAGCCTCAGGCCGGGGCCCCATGGTCTAACCTGTTAAGCTTTTCATTCTGGGAGTGGGCACCATCATCTGCTGATCCCACCGGTAACAGCATGACGTTCTTGCCCGTGGCCTCCTGAAAGGTCAAAGTGACAGGAATACTGCCACCCTCCCTGGTCAAGTCTGGTTCAACACCAAATACTGGGGAAAACAGAATAAGAGAAATGGTGAAATTTGGGGTCTGGAGGCTAGTGACCCCTTGCAGAGCTACCATTCAGCAATACCAAGTCCATGCCCTGGAGAGGCTGACACCCCCCCACACCTTGACCTTCCCGCGTGAGCAATGCTTTATGACAGGGTTCTCAGACCTATTCCGAACCCAGTATCCCTCCTCTGAGTGTGACCAACCTGTTTTCAGAGCTTTTCTCCCAGCTATGTAATGAGGATGGTTGAAGTCGGACACCCAGGGCTTCCCACCGTGGCCCATGTACACCTTGAATTTGTTGGGGCTATGCAACTCAGAAAACTTCTTAGTCAGGTAGCTTGTAACCTAAACCATGAAGAGAGCACCGTTTTATTTCATGTCTGCCACTCGGTTCAGTTCTAGAGACCTACAGTGGGTCAAGAAGTCATCTATAATGACGAAAGCACAAGGGGTCTGCAACAGAGCTACAGTGCTTAGAAGCGTCTACAAGGGGTCTGCAAGAAGTCTCATTTTCTGCTGCTGAATTCTGATTTGCGTAATCATGACAGCAGGAAGGGCATTTAATCAAGAAATAAATTTCGGAGCCGGGCATGGTGCCGCACGCCTTTAATCCCAGCACTCGGGAGGCCGAGGTAGGAAGATCGCCATGAGTTCCAGGCCACCCTGAGACTCCATAGTGAGTTCCAGGTCAGCCTGGGCCAGAGTGAGACCCTACCTTGAAAAAAAGAAAAGAAATTTCAGGGCTGGAGAGATGGCTAAGTGGTTAAGATGCTTGTCTGCAAAGCCTAGTGACCCAGGTTCGATTCCCCAGGTAGATGCACATGGTGGCCCATATGTCTCTCTCTCTCTCTCTCTCTTTTTTTTTTTTTTTTTTTTTGCTTTTTGAGGTAGGGCCTCACTCTAGTTTAGGCTGACCTGGAATTCACTATGTGGCCTCAAACTCACGGCGATCCTCCTACTTCTGCCTCCAGAGTGCTGGGATTAAAGGCATTGGCCAACACACCTGGCGGCAATGCTTTAATTTCAAGCAATTCAACCTTTACACACGTTTTTCCAAATGATAATAAGACTACAAAACTGAGTTTAGGACAACGCTCTCTGACTTGCTTAATGTAATGGACATTCACATAGGAGATTTGTGTCTTAAAAATGTTTTTTTTTTTAAAGACTTTATATTCTAGGCCAGGTGTGGTGGCACACACCTCTAATTCTAGCACTTGGGAAGCAGAGGTAGGTGGATCATCATGAGTTCAAGGCCACCCTAAGACTACATAGAATACACTACATGGAATTCACTTCTTTTTTAAAAAAAATTTTTTTTATTGATTTATTTGAGAGAGAGAGATGGACCTCCAGCCACTGCAAACAAACTCCAGACACATGTGCCCCCTTATGCATCTGGCTTACGTGGGTCCTGGGGAATCAAGCCTCGAACCAAGGTCCTCAGGGTTCTCAGGCAAGTGCTTAACCGCTAAGCCATCTCTCCAGCCCTCCCCTTTTTGGGCTGGAAAGATATATATAATCATGGAAAATGCTAATAAAAATTTTAAAAAAAGAAGAAAAAAAAATCACGAATGGGAAAAATGGATCCAAGAATGTGCCTCAAATTGAAATCTCAGCTCTGTATAAATAGACCTCAGTGTCCTGTCCTCTCTCCAAGAGGAAGCCTCCATTTCTGTCTCTCCATGAATTCTCCCTAATCATCAGGGACCATTCCATGAGCCTGGCAGACCTGCGGCTACCAAGACCCCCTCCCCCCCCAGCACTTACCACTGAGAGGCAACACCCCTGGACTCTCACCTTACACCTGGCCCCAAGTCAGCACTTGCCCCATTCTTGGGGTGAGGTCAGAGGTTAGATGACGCCTCAGCAGTATGAGGGTTACTCATACATGATGTTTGCTCATATTTACGACATTTATCTCAGATAGGCTTCTTGCAATGCTAATTCTAGCAAGTGTTGAGCAGGCAAGAGCCACAAGGGGGAGTACAGTGACTATGTTTCTGGCCAGATGGAAACTTGGCTGCCCTAAGTTTGATAACACATCAGCATTCAGCCTCATGAACTCCACATCCCTACCCACACCCCATGTCCCCATGCCTGGCACCCCTACATGCCTGCTCACTGACGACTTCAGGGGTCATGTTTGGCACCAGCCGGATGGAAAACTTGCCGACCACTTTCCTAGGAATCACGGTCTTGGCTCCTGACCCAGAGAAGGCCCCTTCGATGCCGTGGAGGGAGAGGGATGGGTACCGCCAGCGATGCATCAGGATGTCTTTCTGCAGAATCACGGCAGAGGGTCAGGCACGGTGTGCTAACCAAGAAGACAGGGTGTCAACAGGGCAGTCGGCCGCTCCCGAGGGTTGGCTTTGGCCTTGATAGCCATGAATGGAGATATGAGCGTGAGCATGCGGACCCCACCCAACATCCTGCAACTGTGTGACCTCAACATCCTCAAAGGCGGATGCTGACACTGGAGGTGACATGCTGTGGGCCTGCAGTTCCCAAACAGCTGCGCACATGTCTCTGCAGAATTCTCAAGAAGGCTGATCTCTCCCAGCACCAACTGGCCCTCCCCTTGGGTGCACACACCCTTCTTCATTTCTTTGCTCCTTGTCAATGAGAAATACTAAACTCAAAGTCTAAGCCTGGGATGGAGAGATGGCTCAGTGGCTACGGGCTTACACAACCTGATGGTCTGGATTGTTCCTCAGAACCCACATAAAGCCAGATATCCAAAGTGATGCATGCGTCTGGAGTTTGTTTGTAGTGACACGAGTCTCTGGGGCACCCATTCTCTCTCTCTGCTTACAAATAAATAAAATATTTAAGCCGGCGTGGTGGCACATGCCTCTAATTCCAGCACTCTGGAGGCAGAGGTGGGAGGATTGCTATGGGTTTTCGGTCAGCTTGAGACTACATAGTGAATCCCAAGTCAGCCTGAGCTAGAGTGTAACCCTACCTCGAAAAACAAAACAAAACAAAAGGCCACTGTGGTGGCGCATGCCTTTAATCTCAGCACTTGGGAGGCAGAGGTAGGAGGATCACTGTGAGTTCAAGATCTCCCTGAGACTACATAGCAAATTCTAGGTCACTTTGGGCTAGAGTAATAACCTACCTCAAAAAACAAACAACAACAAAAAAGGCTAAGCTTAACCAATTCATCTCATGTTCAGGAGTCTAGAAGAGCCTTTGGAAGGATTCTATTCAATTTGGCCACAGGGAAGGTGATGAACTGATAGCCACACTTCATTAAGACAAGAATAAAGCCAGGCGTGGTGGCACATGTCTTTAATCCCAGCACTCGGGAGGCTGAAGTAGGAGGATTGCCTTGAGTTTGAGGCCACCCTGAGACTACGTAGTGAACTCAAGGTCAGCTTGGGCTAGAGTGAGACCCTACCTCAAAAAAACAAAAGCAAACAAACAACAACAAAAGAATAAACTCTTGAGAAAAGCTTTCTCTTAATGGTTAGGTAAGCATGGTGTCTTTCTTGCTTTTTTCTTTTTTGGTTTTTTGAGGTAGGGTCTCACTCTAGCCCAAGCTGACCTTGAGTTCACTACGTAGTCTCAGGGTGGCCTCAAACTCAAGGCGATCCTCCTACTTCAGCCTCCCGAGTGCTGGGATTAGAGGCACGCTCCACCACGCCAGGCCCTATGGTGTCTATGTTCACACTCAGCTTAACTGATGTGATGGTTTATGTTGACTTTCCACTTGGCAGAGCCTAGAATCACCTGTGATGGATGATGTAGGCGAGGCTAGCCTCAGTGAAGTCTAAGGGATGAGCTTGATTAGGTCAATTAAGGTGGAAAGACCCACTTAACAGTGAGAGGCACCATTCCATGGGAAGCGCCCATCAGTCCCTGCTTGCAGACTATGTGATGCCAGCTTCCTGTTCCTGTCCCCACCGTGACGGAGTCTGCCCTCTGGGACTACAAGCTGAAATAAACTTTTTCCTTCCCTAAGATGTTTCTGATCTGATGTTTTGTTCTAGGAAAAAGAAACTAGCTGACACAACAGATCTCTGGGCCCTGTGGTAAAAAGAGATCACCTCCAAACTCAAACGGAGCAAAAGCCACATCAACTCCAGCAGCAGGAGAGGTGTCTGCTCCTAGGCACATCGCCTCCAGCTCTCACCTGGTGAACAGCGGACTGCGACATGGCAAACCCCCTGACGGCCACCACCGGCTCTCTACACGTCTCAGTGTAATTCCCGGCTCAGGCGTCACTCTTCCTCCCACGAGGGGCCTGAGCGTGGGACGTGTGTGAGGCCACGGGACCCTTGGCAGCCTACACGGGGTGGGTGGGACACGCGGCACCTTGCAGTCATGCAGGAGGGTCTCCGCCCCCACGTCCTTGGCGAACTCCTTCATGTCGAAGTCGATGTGGTCGTAGAGTTTGCACTCCTCGTCGGTCACGGGGGCCACGGCCTCGTTGATGCCCGGGATGAGGATCTTCCCTTTCTTGTCTATCAGACAGCCTGGGGATTGAAATACTCACATAAGGCAGGACAAACGCAGCTGTCCTGGGCAGTCCTGGCTCTCAAGGTCAGGCACCAAGAAACCCACAGCCCAGCCCCTTGGCCACGCGGAGGAAGGAGGTCAGGAGCAGCATTGGACGCTGCCTTTTAGTGTCTCATGCTAGGAAGTGAGTTATCTATCCTAATGACCCAAGGACTGGGACAGGAACACTGTTTGTTTCAACTTTTCACATAGAGACTTAGGAGTAGACGGAAGGCACTAAGTTATCCTCCATCACATGGCCAGACACTAACCAAGCAGCCTGCTCCAGGAAGGCTCACTAAAACCCACACCAACATTTCGCTGCAATACACATTCCGCAAGAAACAAGGTACTTTTTTTTTAAAAAAAAATATTTTTATAAAAATATATTTTATTTGGGCTGGAGAGATGGCGTAGTGGTTAAGCGCTTGCCTGTGAAGCCTAAGGACCCCGGTTCGAGGCTCGGTTCCCCAGGTCCCACGTTAGCCAGATGCACAAGGGGGCGCACGCGTCTGGAGTTCGTTTGCAAAGGCTGGAAGCCCTGGCGCGCCCATTCTCTCTCTCTCCCTCTACCTGTCTTTCTCTCTGTGCCTGTTGCTCTCAAAGAAATAAATAAATAATTAAAATATATATATATATTTTATTTATTTAGTTGAGAGAAAGAAAGAGACAGAAAGAGAGTGAGAGAGAATGGGCATGCCAGGGCCTCCAGCCACTGCAAACAAACTCCAGATGCATGCACCACCTTGTGCATCTGGCTTGCATGGGTCCTGGAGAGTTGAACCAGGATCCTTTGGCTTGGCAGGCAAACACCTTAACCGCTAAGCCATCTCTCCAGCTAAAGAAAGAAGGTCCTCTTAAGCTTAGGAGAGAGCCTAAGAGTAGGACAGAGCTGATCTAACCCCAGACGTGATGTCACTTTGCCCTGTGCAGCCCTCGTCCTCAGGGAAGACAAGGGAGCTCTCAGCAGCACACAGGAAGGCAGCCGCTCTCCTGGCAGGACGTCGGGGCAGGATGTCAGGAGCAGGACGTGGCGGCGGCTGCTCTCCAGCAGGGGACGAAGCAGCAGGGCCCAGGTGTGGACAGTTGTCACAGCCCAAAGCAGACACCCTCCCATGTCCAGGGAAGGCAAGCGTTAGTGGTTCTAAGGGACAGGACCTGGGGGTGGCCCATTAGGGTGTAGGAGGGAGGACAAGGGTTAAACGGAAGGTGGTGACAAGACAGGTGGCCCAGGAATACTTCTGAGTCTTGCTTCCCCTTCTGGTTTCTGAATCTGTCATGTGCCTCTTTCCTTTACACACTCCAGATCTTCTACATGGGTGCTGTCACCAACTCTAGGCTTGCTACCTGTGTGGTTTCCTTAAGCTCAGGATAACCATGCATGTAACTCTCTTCATTACTCATTTCTCCTCTGAATCTTTTTTTTTTAATTAAATTAATTTATTTGAGAGACATAGAGAGAATGGAAGATAGAGAGAGAGAATGGACACACTAGGGCCTCTAGCTACTGCGAAGCAACTCCAGAGGCATGTGCCACTTTGGATATCTGGCTTACATGGGTCCTGGGAAATGGAACCTGGCTCCTCTGAATTTTCTTGATCTCTGCTTTGATATTTTCCTTCTTATTCTTCCCGAGCCTCATTGTTTGCCCTCTTAACTTCCCTACATAGGAAAACTCATGAAGATGCCATGTGTGTTCTTTCTAAGTCTCCCTAGATATGCTCCTAAGTTCTATCCCCTACGTGCTTGTGGCTCTACCTTGGGATTTCCTTAAAAGCCTCAGTTTAACTCCCCTTCACAAGCTTGCAGCTCTACTCCAGTATTTCCCCCCCAAAAAACTTATTTCTCTTAAATGAACCTTATAAACTATGTAATGTTTTCACATGACAATGTGTTTCCTAAACCCTACAATGAGTGATTCCTCCCTAAAACTTAATAATTCATAATTTATCCTTCTTGAGTTTGTCTTTATGAATTCTTTGTTAAAGGTAGGACAGAACCCAAAGTGTGGAGTTCATAAATTGTGGGGGACCCTGCCAGAACCCTGAAATCCTGCATCACTAGGATTAAGGTATACACCACCATGTCTGGCTCTGTACTGTATATTTTAAGACAACTAAAAGAGGTGACTTTAAATATTCATACAACAAATAAATGATCATAACTTTAAAAAAAAAAAAACAAAAAGACAGGTGGCCGACCTAGGCAGAAGGGAAGGGACACACAGGTAGAAATGAGCACAGGGGTTCTTTCAAGGACATGAGGGATGGCTCAGCAGTTAAGACACTTGCCTTCAAAGCCTAACGACCTGGATTCGATTCCCCAGTACCCATGTAAAGCCAGATGCACAAAGTGGTACATGTATCTGGAGTTTGTTTGTAGTGGCTAGAGGCCCTGGCATGCCCATTCTCTCTCTCTCTCTCTCTCTCTCTGCTTGCAAATAAAGAAATAACAAAATTTAAAAATAATAAAGCTGGGATTGGTGGCACATGCCTTTAATCCTAGCACTCAGGAGGCAGAGGTAGGAGGATCGCCCTGAGTTCAAGGCCACCCTGAGACTACATAGTGAATTCCAAAGGTCAGCCTGGATTAGAGTGAGATCCTACCTCAACAAAAAAAAAAAAAAAAAAAAAAAAAAAAAAAAAAAAAAAAGGAAAGAAAAGAAAGAAAGAAGAAAAATGGGAAAAAATAAAAATAAAATAAAACAAAAGAAAGGGAAAGAAGAAAGAGGGAGGGAAGAATAGAGAGAAAATTCAACTAGAAATGGAGCCCAGTGAGCTCATGAGGATGATGAGGAGATAAATACACTAAATGCTGACTACAGACAGCCTACAAACATGCCCTCCCCCACCCCGTCCCTAAGGCACAAAGTCCTGGCCCATGGAGAGGCAACCCTGAGCTCACCCATCAGTGAAATGAGATCTGTCATGGCCTCGTGCACAGAGCCGCCATACACCCCCGAGTGGAGGTCTTTGTCACTGCATTCCACCTGGACAGAAACAAAGACCACTTTATTTGGTGACTTACTGGGAGCTTATTTTTACCATGTGACAGTGCGTTGAACAAAGGCCATTCAGAAGACCGAAATTTCCAGATCCAAACCTGCTCCCCAAGGAGCAAAGCCAAGCACTCCTCAATTAGAAAAGTCAGATCCCCAAGAGTCTCTGAGATATGCTGACCACAAGCATTAGGAATGTTAACTACAGGTGAACTTGGGGGCGTTGACTACAGGAACACTGAGATCACTGGGCACAGGCAGAAGTGTGGTATAGGGCATACCCTCTCTAGCTGCCCCAGTCTTTGCTAGAGACCCTACACACATTTTCTGACATGGCAACACTAGCCTGGGTAGACCTGGAGTCCAGAGACCTGTGTTTAGACCCATCTCAACCTCGATTGCTCTTGTATCCAAGTGCACAGGTTAACTGCTGTGTGTCAAGATGTCTCGCCTGTAAAGGGGAACGAGAGGCGTACTCATTGCCCGCAGCAGGTCTCCGTACCATGCACAATGGAGCTGTGCACTGGGTGAGAGCCTGGCACAGAACTGCCCATAGTTTCTGCCTTGACTGGGGGTAAAGACCTCTGCAGCAGGATCCATTGTCACCACCATGGTGGCTTATCTGGAGGGTAATCTCCACTGGCGAGCAGCGGTCCGCTCCACGCCCTCCTGCCTCGGCCTCCCCACATCTACTGATGAGTCTCCACTCCCTCAGGATAACTCAGCCAGGGGATGGAGAGCTGGCTCCGCGGTAAAGGCGCTTGCTCAAAGCAAAGCGGGGTGGGTTCAATTCCCCAGTTCCCATGTAAAGCCAGATGTACAAAGTAGCGCATGCATCTGGAGTTTGTTTGCGGTGGCTGGAGGTCCTGCTTTGCCCATTCTCATTCTCTCTCTTTCTCTCTGCTTACAAATCAATAACTGAAAATATTTTTTAAAAGGTAACAAGTCAGGGGATGAGCCCAGGCGCTCAAGCACAAACCCCTTCACTTTTAGAGGAAAGGCTTATGCATGCTTTATGTATAGCTGGTATTAGAAGAACAGGCATTTGGGATGGAGAGACGGCTTGGTGGGTAAAGTTTTTGTTGTATGAGCATGAGGACCTGGGTTTAGATCCCTGGCACCCATGTGAAAGCCGGGCACAGTGGCACATGCCTGTAATCCTAGTGCTGGAAGGATGGGCACCTTGCTGGCTCACCAGTCTCACTAAATAGCTCCACGTTTAATGAAAGATCCTGTCTCAAAAACATAGTTTGAAGCTGGGGGTCATCACTCAGGAGGCAGAGGCAGAAGCATCACTGTGAGTTCCAGGCCCAGACTGGGACTACAGAGTGAGTTCCAGATCATCCTGGGCTAGAGTGAGACCCTACCTTGAAAAAATAAACAATTTAAAAAAAAAAAGCTGGAGAGCCATCAATGAAGACACTAATGTGGACCTCTGTCCTCTACAGGAACACATGTGCATACACACACATGTATGACCATGCACATACAACCATACACAGGAAAAAAAAAAGACATAAAACACTAGCATTGGATTTGATCTCTTCTCAACTGTTCTAATGCAGTATCATAAAATATAACCATCCGAGCTTGACCCTGTAATAGCACTGCCTCCTGACCCCAGAATACCACTGTCCGGGCATGGTTTATTTTAAGACATATTTTGGAACCCCAGCTCTGAGCTTCTCAGTGTATGACTGACTTCTTGGGATTTTGCAAGAAGAACACGGAGGCTTAACCGTCAGGGAGAAACCAAGTGAAGCCCAAGAGACTGCACTTCACACCTTCATACCTCGATGAAAAAGTAGCAAATGCCCCTGAGGCCGTAAGTGATACAGGGTTTCTTCTTCCCCAGCCAGTAATTGTCCGAAATGCAGACGTAGTCCACATCTTTAAAGAACTTGTCTTTCTGGGCAAAAATCAGCTCATCCAGGCCTTCGGAGCCTGACTCCTCCATGCCTTCCAGGCAGAATCGCACATTGACGGGGATCTCCTGTGACAGGAAGAGACAGCGGGAGTCAGTTTCCCTGCATTGCCTTGCAGAAGTATCGCACAGAAAGCTGCTTTGAGATCGAGAGTTTCGGGGCTGGAGAGATGTGGCTCAGTGGTTCAGGGCTCTTGCTTGCAAAGCCTGATGATCCAGGCCTAGGTAAGCCTACTGAGGGACACTCACGACCATGGGGTGAACCAATGAGTGTCAGGGAGGCCTGAGCTGCTCCTTCCTGAAGAGAGACAGGGAGAAAGAACACCTGCCCAAGAGCACCCTCAGTCCTCACTGCTGCTGATGCGAGGGGAGTGGCGAGGCCTTTCCCGCGCTGGGAAGGCCTGCCATGTCGCCAGGACGCTGCACAGAAGTGGTGCTTGCCAAGGAGCTCGGTGGGAATTGACTCATCATTGCTATCTGGGCCATTGTCACTGAATTTTTGTTTTGTTTTGCTTTTTTGAGGTAGGGTCTCACTCTAGCCCAGGCTGACCTGGAATTCACTATGTAGTCTCAGGGTGGCCTTGAACTCATAGCGATCCTCCTACCTCTGCCTCCCAAGTGCTGGGAATAAAGGTGTGTGCCACCACGCCCGGCTTGAGTAATTTTTTTTTTCCCCCAAGGTAGGGTCTTGCTGTAGCCCAGGCTGACCTGGAATTCGCTATGAAGTCTCAGGCTGGCCTCGAACTCACAGTGATCCTCCAACATCTGCTTCTCAAGTGCTGGGATTAAAGGCATGGACCGCCGGGCCCAGCAGCACTGGATAATTTTCCAAGTGCTTCCCTAACTCTGAAGGAGGAGGCAGGTGACCCACACGCAGGTGAGAAAAGGAAGCTGCACACAAGCCAGGTGATTTGCCAGATACCACACAGGGGACCGAACAGGGTCCCCAAATAGACTTAAGTCTAGCAGCTCCCACTTCAAATCCGTCGGGCAGCAATATTCAGGGAACATCCTTCCCCCTGCTGCCGTCCTCCTCAGCTCCTCTAGTGAAGCCTTCCCCGGAACCCCCGCAGGAGAGCCCGTGTAAGTGGAGCTGTGCATAGCCGCACCGACCTCCATGGCCCTGACCCCCGGGCTCCTCCACCTTGAGGACGAGGAATGCATGTGGCCCCGCAGGACGTGAGGCTCCCTGGGGTCTGTGCCCGGCACTCAGGGTCAACTGTGGGACAGGGGTGTACTGACTAGTTCTCTCCTGTGCAAGTGATTCTTTGGACCAAGAGGGCTCTGAGAACCTTTTCAGCTCTCACACTGTATACTCGAAAGAAAAAAAACGCTTATCATGGTGGAAGAGAAAAGCCTGATACAAAAACCGTCCACAGGGCTGGAGAGATGGCTTAGTGGTTAAGGTGCTTGCCTGTGAAGCCTAAGAACCGAGGTTTGATTCACCAGGACTCATGTAAGCCAGATGCACCAGGTGGCGCATGCATCTAATTCGTTTGCAATGGCTGAAGGCTCTGGCATGCCCACTCTCTCTCTCTCAAATAAATAAAAATAAAATATTTAAAAAACTGTCCATCTGGCAAAATTACAATTAGGTTAGGTTAAAAACCATCAAAAACCTACCTAGCAGAGAGTGAAAAATACAGGTATTCTGAGGGGTGGTTTCCTAGCATCTCCCCCCCCCTCCACCATTTTCTGTATTTTATCAACATTGAGGGAAAAAATTTAAACATTTGGGATGGAGCGAGGACTCAGGTGCTTGCTTGCAAAGCCTAATGGCCTTGGTTCAGCGCCACAGTACCCACATAAAGCTAGATGCACAGAGTGGCACATGCAGCTACAGTTTGTTTATAGTGGCAGGAGGCTCTGGTGTGCCCACTCTCTCTCAAGTAAATACAGATTGAAAAATAAAATAGCACATTTATTTTTAGGAGGACTTAAACCACACACACACACACACACACACACACACACACACACACAGAGAGAGAGAGAGAGAGAGAGAGAGAGAGAATATCTGGCCAACATCACAAAGCTTGTTACATCCTGGCAAGGGACCACACTCGTGGGAACAGGCGATGGTTGACTTCATGGTACACATCTGTATCCCAGCCCTTGAGGCTGAGGCAGGAGGACTGCCATGAGTTGGAGGCCAGCTTGGTCAATATAGCACAACTGTCACAAACAATAAGACAAACAAACCTTCACAGTTAAAACTAAACACAACCCAACAAAAATTCATGATTTGGGATGGGGATGCAGTTCAGTGGCAGAGCACTTGCCTAGCATGCATGAGGCCTTGGGCTTGATCCTAGCACTATTTACTTTACTTTATTTGTTTTGTTTTGCTTCTGTCAAGGTAGGATCTTGCCCAGGCTGACCTGAAACTCACTATGTGGTCTCAGAGTAGCCTTGAACTCACAGTGATCTTCCTCCTTCAGCCTCCCAAGTGTTGGGAGCAAAGGCATGGGCTACCATGCCTGGCTACTTTTTTAAAAAGAAAATAATGAAAGGGAGAGAGAGAGAGAGAGCACAGGTGCAAGGGGAGGGGAGAGAGAACAGAAGATATTCTATGTGTCAGCAAGAATCTTGCTGAGCAGGTAATGGCAATGACCTTTAGCACCTCTGAGACAGTTCAAGGCTTACTGTCTTCTAGAGCTGGGAACAGAATCTCAAGTGTGAGTCACGGCTGATCAAGGGCAGGAGGCTGGTTTCTCCTTCCCAGTGATGGCTCTAGTACTGCTCACAGAACCTGTGCAGTGGGCAGAGCCTGATGTGGAGACATACCTGCCCAGTCTTCTGATAGGCTTCTAGAGCATTCATCCAGCCGGCCACTGGCCCCTTGTCATCAGTTGATCCTCTCCCATACAACTTGCCTGGAACAGCAAACAGCAGATTCAGTTCCAAGTCACGAAAGTGAAAGGACGAGTGAAAGCTGTCTCAAGGTGAACATCTGAGAACACCAAGGGCAACCACGCAGGCCACGAGTAAGGAACAGTCTCCATGCTGAAGAGGCCTGCCACCTCCACCAACCCTACCCCAAAGCTCACAGACCTATGTAATCCAGCAGGCAGCCACTTGAGCCTGTAGTTACCCCTTCCCTTGCGCAACCATGGCACAGGGCTTTCGCTCCTGGTGTGAGTCACCGGTAGGCACTCACAAGTCAGTTACGAGAAACCAGTACCTGTTGGTTAGCTCTTCAAACCTAGTGACCCTAGGGAGTGAGGGAAGCCGGCCCGTTTGGGTCAGATCTGCAAACTGCACCCGCCCCTCATTTGACCCACAGTTGGACCCAGAACATGGGAGGGTCTGGCGAGGAACCAGGAAGGGCAGGGGACTGGGACAGGAAGATGGCGCCATTTGTGGAGTTGTGAGAGGAGTTGAGGAGCCTGCTTCTGACAGCTTGACCTCGTGTGGCTGGGGAGCCACCACGTAGACACGTGGGTATGCCACGCCCGAGGAGTCCAAGGGGCCATGGAGGATTAGGGCAACCTTGACCGCATGTCCCAATTTCACTGTGAGGAGTCCCAGTGTATGAGATGAAGTTTCAGAAAAGACTTGCTTTAGGTAAAATGACTTTTCAGTTATTTTTTCATTTTACTTTTTTCATTTTTATTTATTTGAGAGTGACGGGGGGGGGGGCAGATAGAGAGAATGGCCTCCAGCCACTGCAAACGAACTCCAGATGCGTGCGCCCCCTTGTGCATCTGGCCAACATGGATCCTGGGGAACTGAGCCTCGAACCGGGGTCCTTAGGCTTCACAGGCAAATGCTTAACCGCTAAGCCATCTCTCCAGCCCGACTTTTCAGTTTTTGAGGTCATTGACAAAACTACTCCACACCAGGATGGATCTGAAAATGAACTCTGTACCCAATTACAGAGGGTCTGAAACTCAGCCCTGAGGGGTATGGCTCAGAGAAAGGGGCTTCTGTATTCAGAGACTGTCCTGGACACAAACGTGAAAACGTAGCATGAGAACAGACCACTTCCTTGCAGTCATGGCTCATACATTCAGCCTGGGCTAGAGCGAGACCTTGCCTCAAAAAACAAAGGAACAAACAAACAAAGTGGCATGGGAAAAGAGGCCAACCTCTGGGGTGGGGGTGGAGGGACATGTCAAAAGCCTGTGGGTGCCTAGGGAGCGTGCAGGAAAGACTGCCCCCCGGTCCCAGGGCACAGCAGCTCGACCACCAGCATGGCCACACTGAAGGCACTACGGGGCGGGCATGAGGGCTGTGAGGCCTCGAGTGGGCGCGTGTGTTCTGAGGAAGGTGTCAGGAGCACAGGAATGCCCAGAAGGCCCAGCCAGGAGGGACTTGATGCCGCGTGCAAAGGCTTCCTTTGGGCTGCAGAGATGGTTAGCAGTTAAGGCACTTGCTTGTGAAGCCTAAAGACTCAGGTTCGATTCCCCAGTACCCATGTAAACCAGATGCACAAGGTGGTGCATGCGTCTGCAATTAGTTTTCAGTGGCTATAGACCCTGGCACACCCTTTCTCTTTCTCTCTCAAATAAATAAATTTTAGAGAAGTCAGCAACTGAGACATATGCGAGAACCTTCCAGAACCCAATCTGTAGATCTTGTTAAAAACAATGCATTAAAAAGAGAAAAGGCCAAGAGAGATTGTGTGGTTTTCCAAATGCAAAGTCTCTGAAATGCTTCTTCAACTGTTAAAAGTGAGTTCTCGGCTAGACAGATGGCTTAGCAGTTAAGTGCTTGCCTGTGAAGCCTAAGGGCCCCGGTTCGAGGCTCGATTCCCCAGGACCCACGTTAGCCAGAGGCACAAGGGGGCGCACGTGTCTGGAGTTTGTTTGCAGTGGCTGGAGGCCCTGGTGTGCCCCCTCTCCTCTCTCTCTCTCTCCATCTGCCCCTTTCTTTGTCTGTCGCTCTCAAATAAATACAAATAAACAAACATATTTAAAAAAAATAAAAGTGAGTTCTCCTCTCGAGGGAGGGCGAGTGGCCCCGGTGGAACTGTCCCTCACCGTCTCGCTCCACCAGGGTGAAGGGCTCACTGTCCCAGCCGTCCTCCAGGGCCGCGGGCTGCACGTCCAGATGGCCGTAAATGCACACTGTTTTCTTCTGGGGGTCACCTCCCAGCTTGCCCAGCAGGATGGGAGGAAGTGGTATCTCCGAGCCATCAGGGAGCTGAGCGGCAGGGTGCAATGGGGACAGACACTCTTGTTAATGATAACTTAGTGGCAGCTGTTATTAAATCCACCAGGTCTTTATCTGTCCTCATCCATCAACCTCGGCTCCTGAGTTTAAGATCAAATTGTTTAAGTCGTTAATTAAGAAGGATTTACTTTCTGGTAATCCAGAAACTGAATTATAACTACCAACTACTGATAGACTATTAAAGACTGATTTTTTTGGTTCTCCCAAAATGGGGGAAATTTTGTTTTCTTTAAATGTATATTTTATATTTTAATTATTAAATTTCCACACAATAAACTGAATGGCCACACCAAAAATTCCAGCACTACCATACTGGCTGGAAAAGTAAATCCTCAGACAAAAGATCCATGTAAACCAAATCTCATCATGCTCTGCAATATAAGAGCGCTTTAAACCTTGAAAATATGCATGTGGAATGAAGCCTGGTTTAAACCTGTAATCCCAGTACTTGGAAGGCCAAAGCAGGATTGCAGTGAGTTCTAAGTCAATTTGGGCTACATAGCAAGACTCTGTCTCAAAACAAAAGTAGCCCTGAAACTACCTGGAAAGAAACAGGCAACAAACATGGGGTTGAAATGATCTAAAACTAAAATAGTAGAGTAACATATCATAAAGTGAAATTACTTATTTAAGTTAGAAGGAAAACAAGACATTCTTACTCTCCCTCTTCCCGCACTGTCCCTCTTATCAAGAAGTGCTGGGGTGGGTGGGGGGTGGGGAGGCCTTGGCTGGAAAGACGGTTTAGCGGTTAAGGCATCTGCCTTCCAAGCCTAAGGATCCAGGTTCAACTCCCCAGAACCCACATACAGCCAGATGCACATGGTGGCGCATGTGTCTGGAGTTCATTTGCAGTGGCTAGAGGCCTTGACACACCCATTCATTCTTTCTCTCTATCTGCTTCTTTCTTATTAACTCTCAAATTTAAAAAAAAAAAAAAAAATGCTAGGGACACGGTGCTAGGACAGTATGGAGTCTTCAGTTGTTTTTTTTGTCTTTTGAGGTAGTGTCTCGCTGTAGCCCAGGCTGACCTGGAATTCACTATGTAGTCTCAGGGTGGCCTAGAAATCACAATGATCCTCCTACCTCTGCCTCCCAAGTGCTGGGATTAAAGCCCCCCGCCCCAGGCCATCATAGGGATGTCCTACCCTATGGCCTTTGCCAGCTGCCTTCCTTTAAAGGCTAAAGCCCAGAGTTGCCCAAGACCTTGCTGAGTGCTCCTAGCCTCTGGACAGAACCAGTTACTTCTGTGAACTCACAATACCTTTTGCTTCCCGATATCCACCAGCTCCACCGAGCCCCCCAGCCGCTGGACGTCGGCAGCAGCGACCTCCATCATCCTCCGGATCTCCCCTCTCTTCTCAGGCCAGGCGGACACGCTCTGGATGGCCACCCATTCTGTGAGTTTCTGTTTTAGAGAGCAGGCAGAAAGGGATTCTGAAAAATTACGCTTCAAGAAGAGAGAGGGTGCTATGTCTCAGGCATCCCTACATACCTGTCGCTCTACCTTGAGTTACAGAACCTGTCTTTGTTTACATTAAAACACAGAACAGAACTGATCCCATCTCAAAAACTATGCAGAGGCAAATATATATATATATATATATGTATATATATATATATATATATATCAAATGTGTGTAACCATTAAGAATGTGAATGTCACATGTAGTTTCATAAATAAGTTTTAATCTGTAACAAAATTGCCAAATAAAGATATCATATTATAATCCAAATCAGTTTACTTACCATCCTGACAATTAAGTTTTAGACTAAGAGTTCTAAAGATTTTGTCTGAAACATGTCTACCAAAAGTAAATTTAAAGTATGACTCTTTGAGCTTAAAAGCAAGAAGCAGATTAATGTCTAACACTTCTGGAGTCACTCAGGACAACTAGAATTCAAACTAGCTCTTCAATCTGTAACTATGCCAGGAAATCACAGACACAGATTAAAATCACTAATTACTTTTGCTGCTTCTGGAAAGAGAAACAGATATTACCTCTGCCCAACACCAAGTGTAACACCACGAGAAAGTGGAGAAGCTGACAGACCTACAGGTAATTTTTCTATTTTTGTTTCTTGAGGTATGGTCTTGCTCCAGCCCAGGCCAATCTGGAATTCACTATGTAGTCTCAGGGTGGCTGCAAACTCACAGCGATCCTCCTACCTCTGCCTCCCAAGTGTTGGGTTTAAAGGTGTGAGCCACCACGCCCAGCTGAGCCATCAAGCCCAGCTAATAGTTTTAATATTTTAATGCATACAGCAGAATTTGCATTAGTTTTGCCTCTCTGACCCAACGGTTTAAACGTGAGCAGGTTTCCCTACTCCAGAGGATTAAATATTCTCTCACCTTAATGTAGCGGTCCTGGTTCCCATCAATATACTGGAACACAGTACTGAGGGCTGACATCTTTCAGGACAAAGGCAGGTAGGTCTTGGGTAGCTGAGGGAGAGCAACAGATCAGTGTAGCCTGCGGGCTGGACTGAGGGGTGGTGGCCAGAGGCACTGCCTGGGAACGGAGCAGGCTCCTCCTCCCCCAGACAAGAGTCAGCTTTGCATTGCGACACACTATCTATCACAGGACTCTCCAGGAAGTGACTGTGCTTCAGGCAGAGGTTTAGATTGACTTTCTTTTCTCCAAAGGAAAAATCCCCACAGAATTGTGTGTCCTAAGGAGAGGGAGGGTCTCCATAGTGGATGATCTGATGAAACCTCAAATTGGGAACTTCCCTATAACATGGGTTTTGTGGACACTTTTTTAAAACCTTATTTTAAACTTTATACTTAAAATTTTTTTCCTTTGAAATGATTCTTTTTAAATTACTTTTATTTATTTATTAGAGAGAGAGAGAGACAGAGAGAGAATGGGCACACCAGGGCCTCCAGCCACTGCAAATGAACTCCAGATGCATGTGCCACATTGTGCATCTGGTTTACGTGGGTCCCGGGGAATCAAACCTGGGTCCTGTGGCTTTGCAGGCAAGTGCCTTAACTGCAAAGGCATCCTTCCAACCCAAACTTTATACTCTTAAATCACACAGAGAGGTATCTACTTTTTTGTGACTACAGAGGAGATAGTCATTTCAAAGAACACAGCAAAAGTGTCCCAGCTACGAACCCACAACTCTCTGTTTAGTGTTTGGGGTGAGATCAGTACTGTTTTGCTGTATTTTAATGTACTTGGTGAACTGTCCTCAACCTCTATGGGATCTAGGATGAAAAGATTTCCCCATCACACAGGAGGGTGCAGTGAAAGCAGTCATGCACTTGTCAGAGCTAGAAGGAGGGCTTCTCAACATTTTCATTATAAAGCTGATAATAAGCCGGGTGTGGTAGTGCACATCTTTAATCCCAGCACCTGGGGGGCAGACGTAGGAGGATTGCTGCGAGCTTGAGGCCAGCCTGAGACTACATAGCGAATTCCAGGTCAGCCTGGGCTACAAAACCCTACCTTGAAAAACCAAAAGCCAATCAACCAACCAAACAAACCCCAAGAAATAAAGCTGATAATACACTGTCCTAAACCACCACGGGACCTAAGACGAAGTGACTTCCCTACCACAAAGGAGGGTGCAGCGAGAGCAATCACACACTCTTTCAGAGTTAGGAGGGATTCTCAATGTTTTCACCACAAAGAAATGGTCAGTGATGATATATAGATATGTGTACCCTAATTTGAACAATATGGGGTGTGCACATGGCACCCTGTGAATATATTCACTATCTGCACATTTTTCCAACACCCATTTTCTCACGCCTGACACTGCCAGGCTCTTGCTGTCCCTTACAGAAGCAGGGAAAGTAAATCACGGGACTTTTCAAAGCAGGAAGCACCGTGAAATACAGATGACCCACTGCGTCTTTCCAGTTAGTTCCTCCTCTATCTTCAACCTCAGACTTTAACTACAAGTAAGCAGATGTCAGCACCGCTGTAGATAGAGTCTGCAGTGGGTGCCAGGAAAACGCCTGCCCGCAACAACACGCTGTGAAGAGCATTGTTTCCTGGGGATGGCTTGATTGACTGTGACATGAAGTGCGGCAGCTGCGTCGCAGACTGAGGAAGTTTCCGGAGCTGCACAGTGTGATGAAGTCACAGGGTGCCTCCAACAGCCTATGTGACTTGTTCTCAGAAACCACTTCGGTCCTGCCTTCTTCAAACAGCACAGAGTAAGGGATATTTCTAAGCCCAGGGCTGCCTCACACAGCCTCGCCTGAAAGGGTCTCAGTGGGACAAAGTCCACAGATGTTGTTGAGGTGTTTTATGACTGCTAGTAAGTGAAACTCCACCCACCTGTCAGTGAAGCTCACAGGAAAGGCTGTTTATATCAGATGAATCTCTAGGCTGGGACTTGGTTGTTTTCTTTTGGGTTCCTGGTCATTAACACAAATCCCACTCGTTGTGGTTCATTCTCATGTTCTTTGTAACTACACTAACCAACTAGTTGGTTACTGGAAGCGAAAATAACCCAAGTTCCACCTTTCACCAAAAAGAGTAAACGGGGGGGGGGGGGGTGGACAGATGGCTTAGCGGTTAAGGCACATGCCTGTGAAGCCTAAAGACCCAGATTGATTCTCCAGGTCCCACTAAGCCAGATGCACACAGTGACGCATGTATCTGGAATTAAAAAAAAAAAATTGTTTATTTATTTGAGAGTGACAGACAGAGAGAAAGAGAGGGAGAGAATGGGTGCACCAGGGCCTCCAGCCACTGCAAACAAACCAGATGCGTGTGCCCCTTGTGCATCTGGCTAACGTGGGTCCTGGGGAATCGAGCCTCGAACTGGGGATCCTTAGGCTTGACAGGCAATCGCTTAACCTCTAAGCCACCTCTCCAGCCCCTGTATCTGGAATTTGTTTGCAGAGGCCCTGGCGTGCCCATGCTCTCTGTCTCTAATAAATAAATAAATAAAAATTATATATGTATATGTATATATACATATACATATACACACACACACACACACACATATATATATATATATATATATATATTTTTTTTTTAAGAGTAAACCAAGAGGAGAATCTACTGCAGAGCCCCCAGGGCCCATCAAAGCAAACCCCTCCCATCCACTGTTATCTAGTGAATTAGGTTGAGGTAGGGTCCATTCTCCCTCCACGAGCACACATCATCCAGACATCAGATGGAATCCAACACTTCAGGTAAAAGCAGTATGGAGAGGATGAGCAGTAGCTGCCTTTTAGTCTGGAGTTCAAGGGGAGCAGCAGAATTTAAACAGAAGCTAGCCCAGCGCGAAGGAGAAACTCCAGCAACCCTCACACGGTTTAGTTCTGTCCCTCCAGAGTCCATGGTGTATTATTATCATCAATGTCCGAATCACTCACAAGGGGCAGTACAGGAGACCACATATCGACTCCCCCCCCCCATGAGAGAGTAAACTGAGGCTGGTGACCGAATACCGGGCCTGCCCACACTAGCAAGCTGGGAAGGGGAGCCCTCCCCCACTGGGGATCCTTTCTATAAGCACTTTAGCAGGACCCTGCCCGCGGACCTTTGCACCCAGGGCGTTGTCAGGAGGCCTCGGGCGTGAGGATGGAGGACAGCGTGAGGACTGGGCAGCCCTGGATCCCCCGAGCACAGGGCCGATCGGCCCCGCTCCGCTGACCACCACCCCCGTCACTCGTGGGGCTCTGCAGCTCGGAGCCGGATCCTGCGGCTCGGAGAGGCCGGGATCGTGGACCAGCCGCCCCAGGGCCTCGGGTGCTTCTGGGCCGCGGACTGGCGATCGTGAGCCGGGGAATGGCCGGGTCTGAATTGTCCCCGCAGCCGGATGCTCGCACGCGAAACCCTGTGACTCCCCCTGGCTCCCCCTGGCCCGCCGAGCCCTCCCGGGAAGGAAAGACCCCCGCGGAGCAGCCGCTTACCGCCTGGGAGACAGCCCGTTCCGTACCACGTGTCCCAGGCCACGCCCCCGACGACCGTAGGCCCCGCCCCGCCAATGAGAGCTGGCCCCGCCCCATCCTCCAAGACCCTGCCCTGCGTGCGCCCGGCCCACTCGGCTCTGGCCCCGCCCCCAACTTACGCCCTGTCATCCAATAGGCAGTCTCCCTTGGATAATCCCCGCCCCCTCAACTGACGCCCCGCCCACACGTCGGCGGCTCCCTGCGTAGCCACGCCCCACACCCGCAGCCCGAGGCGGGGCACGCAGCCTGGGATGCTCTTCAAGGACGGCAGGTGGCGCTGCAGCTCGTCCTCACACGCCCCGCCTTTGTGGCTTAGAAAGGACGCGGGCGAGGCAGCTCTCAGGTCCGAAAGTGGGGAGCTCGCGCGGGTCTTGAGTTCCCAGGCTTTGAGGATTCCCCCGACGCTTGCCATCCGGGTCTGTTCCAGCCCAAGCCGACAGTGGACGTTCGGTGGGATGCACACGCTCCTATTTGCCAGGAGGGGACATATCTAGATATTTAACTCTCATGTTCCTAGTCATTCGTGAAGAAAGTGGACTGTCACACTCGAGTGACCACGACTTCTTATTTTATTATTTTTTCTTTAAACCTTTTTTAAAAATTTTATTTATTATTATTTTTTTTCTTATGTTTTTCAAGGTAGGGTCTCACTCTAGCCCAAGCTGACCTGGAATTTACTATGGAGTCTCAGGGTGGCCTCGAACTCACGGCAATCCTCCTACCTCTACCACACCCGGCTTATTTATTATTTTTATTATTTATTTGAGAGAGAGAAAGAGGCACATAGAGAGAAAGAGAGAATGGGCGTGCCGGGGCCCCCAGTCTCTGCAAATGAACACCAGATGCACGTGCCACCATGTGCAGCTGGCTTAACGTGGGTACTGGCCAGTTGAACTTGGGTCTTTAGGCTTGGCAGGCAACTGCCTTAACCGCTAAGCCATCTCTCCAGCCCTAAATTTTATTTATTTATTTGAGAGAGAAAGAGGAGCCGTGCCTTTAGACTCGATGACCAGCGAGAGTTGCTAAGCACAGCTAGGGTTGGCATTACCAAGGGCTCCTTGTAGGGAGTGGAAAAGGCTAGGCAGGATAGGAGTGTTATGTTGTCGCAAGCCAGCAGACCCATCAGTTCTAGGGACAGGCCCCGTAGAATGTGAGCAGCGGGAAATTGATGTCCTTAAAGCTCTCAGTCCTGGCACACTCTTCTGTTGCTGTTCATCTTTTCGTTGGCCAGGAGGTGATGTACACTCTCTGCTCATGCCATTGTTTTACCCTGCCATCATGGACCTTTCCCACGAGTCTGTAAGCCAAAATAAACCTTTTCCTTCCCCACCTCAAAAAAACAAAAAACAACAAAAACTCTTAGTAGTCTTCAGAAAGCCCCGCGTCCTTTGCGTCTCTGTTTGAAGGCCCACTGGACACAGCAGGCTTGTATTTGAGTGTGTGTGTACAGTTCTGAGTGTCCGGCAGGTGGCGCTGCGCGTCAGCTTCTTACTAAAGGAAGCACCGTTAATGACAGTATGCTTTGATCTTAAGTGTCAAGAGCTGGTGGGTACATGAATTTCTTATGTCTTGGGGAAAACAGAGGCATGATGAGAGAAAAAAAAGAGAAAATTTTTGGACAACAGAGGTATGGAGGTCTGGAAAGAGAAGCAACAACCTTATCTTGAAAACATAGGGGACGTGTTACATAATTATTGATCCATTCAGACATTAGCTTATACTTCCAATTGCTGCAATGCTCAGTTTCCAGTATAAGACAAGAATTTGTTTATTTTATTTATTTATTTATTTATTTATTTATTTAGGTTGTTCGAGGTATGGTCTCGCTCTAGTCCCAGCTTACCTGGAAATTCACTATGTAATCTCAGGGTGGCCTTGAACGCATGGTAATCCTACCTCTGCTTCCAAAGTGCTGGGATTAAAGGTATGCCCCACCTCACCTGGCTAAGTTTTTTTTTTCTTCTAATTTTTAATTTTATTTATTTGAGAGAGAGAGAAGTATAATATACATATATATATAATATATGATATATATATTGTTTTTTAATTATTTATCTAGAGAGAGAGAATGGGCACAACAGGCCCTACCACCCCTGCAAAGGAACTCCAGACACATGTATCACCATGTGCATCTGGCTTACGTGCATCATGGGGTATCAAACCTAGGTCCTTTAGCTTTGCAAGCAGGCACCTTAAACGCTAAGCCATCCTTCCAGCCCCTTTGGTATATCTTTGTGTGACTAATCTGACACCTGAGTTGATTAACCTGGAGAGCTGGGAGTCATGTCCTGTGTACCAGCTGCAGTGTGTAGTCATAATTAACTACCATAGTTGCACATTTTGTGATATGTTAAGTTTTCCCATGTGTGAATACAAGGAACAATACAAAGGAAGGAAGGGAAAAGAAAACTGATTTTCTTAATCATATAAAATAATATTTCCTCTTCTAAAAAACATCATGCATTCTCTTAGTATGTTTCTTGTTAGTTAGGTTTATAGGGAAGGGTGTTATGTTATTTATTCCTTTCTAAAAGCACAGAATCTTCCTTTCTAAAAGCACAGAATATTCAGTGACTTAATCTCTGGAAAGTTCTATGCATTTCTATATTTTCTAAAAAGTAGTTGCTAAGCCAATAAATGTTAGTCCCAGAGCCAATTTTCTTAGTAAATTCGATTACTTCATACTTGTGTTCTAAATATTTATTGTCCCGTCATCCCAGCCAAGTTTACTTTGAACCCCTAATTCTGAATCTGCTGGGGTTTACAGGTATAGTCTTGGCGGCGGGATTGGGGATCATTAGATTTAAATGAGGTCATAAAAGATTGGAGCTCCCAGGTTGGAATTGGTGTCTTTATAAAGGATAAAGAAGGGCTAGGGAGATGGATCAAGGGGGAAAGTGCTTGCTGCACAAGCATGAAGACCAGAGTTTGTGCCCCTAGCTGTAAAAAGATGGGCATGATGGCATGCAGCTGTAATCCCAGCACTGGGGAGGCAGAGACAGGAGAATCCCTGGGGCTTGCTGGCCAGCCTAATCCATGAGCTCAAGGTTCAGTGAGAGACCTGTCTTAAAAAAAAAAAACAAAAAAAAAAACAAACCACAAAGCGAGGCTGGGCGTGGTGGTGCACACCTGTAATCCCAGCACTCAGGAGGCAGAGGTAGGAGGATTGCCATGAGTTCGAGGCTATCCTGAGACTCCATAGTGAATTCCAGGTCAGCCTGGGCTAGAGTGAGATGAGACCCTACCTCGAAAAACCAAAAACAAAACAAAACAACAAAAACATAAAGTAGAAAGGAATACAGGAAGACACCTGAAGTTGAAGACATTTCTGGCTTCCACATGCACATACACACCACACACACACACACACACACACACACACACACACATATGCATATATGCTCTCCACAGACATATGAACATACATACATGCATACTATGCATACATACCTGTGCAAAACCCCCCAAGAGATAAGGAGACCAGAGCTCCTATCCCTTCCCCTCTCTGTTACACAGAAACACAGCTGGAAAACAGGCTTTCAGTGAATCAGGAAAGAGACTCTGACCAAACCTGGGGTCTGCTGTCACCTTTGTTTTGGACTGCCTGTGGCTGAAGCCCCTGGTTTGTGGCACTTCGGCATAGCAACCTGAGCTGAGAGAGCTCTGTTTGTAATTTCCGCTTCCGGGTTGCATACCTGACTCTCATGTTAAACCCTAAGTATTAAAAGATGAACAAAAGTTGTAATCAGATCTGAGCTTGTTCAGTTGGCCCATGTTCTCAGAACAGTGAACAGTTAGTTTCATTTAGGTTACCATCTAGCCAGATTCCAAGTATGAATTTAAAGTGTGCACACTTGGGGTCTTGCATATTTTCCAGAGGCCTACAGAATATTGTAATAAGAGAATATGAGAATAAGTAGCCTAGATATAATGTCTCTTGTCGCCCTTCCTCTCGGGCACTGCTCACTCCATCCTTCCAGCATGTACCCAAGTCCCTGACTTTTTTTTTTTTTTAACCAACCTCCACCCCCCTCTGATTGTTTTTTAGAGAGAGAGAATTCGTGTGCCAGGGCCTCAACCACTGTGGTTGAACTCCAGATGCTTGCACCACCTAGTGGGCATGTGTGACCTTGCACTTACCTTGCCTTTGTGCATCTGGCTTATGTGGGGTCTGAAGAGAGATTGAACATGGGTCCTTGGGCTTTGCAGGCAAGCACCTTAACCCCTAAGCCATCTCTCCAGCCTCCCCTCTCTGATTTTTTTGTTTGTTTGTTTGTTTTGAGGTAGGGTCTCAAATTAGCCCAGTCTGACCTGGAATTCACTCTTGTATTCTCAGGGTGGCCTCCAACTCATGGAGATCTTCCTACCTCTGCCTCTCAAGTGCTGGAATTAAAGGCATGTGCCACCATGTCTGGCTCCCTCTTTGATTTCTTCTTTTCCTCTTTGATTTTTTTAAAAGAAAAATTCATTTAGAGAGAGAATGGGTGCACCAGGGCCTCTAGCCATTGTAAACGAACTCCAGATACATGCGCCACTTTGTCAAGTATTTTTAAAAAACTTTTTTATGAGCGAGTGAGAGTAAGATTCGGGGGGGGGGGGATTGGCACACCAGGCCTCCAGCCACTGTAATGGAGCACTGTAATCATTGGTGCATTTGTGACCTTGTGCATGCATCCATCACCTTGTGTATCTGGCTTACATAGCATCTGGGGAGTTGAACATGGGTCCTTAAGTTTTGCAGGCAAATGCCTTAAATGCTAAACCATTTCTCCAGCCCCCTTTTAAAACTTTTTATTGACAATGTCTGTAAATATAGACAATATACCATGGTCATAATTCTCTCTAACACTTGCCTTTTCCTCCTCCTAAACAAATCCCCCCTCCACTAAATCCCTTACTTCCAACTATACTCTCTTCTTTTTTCTTTTATTTATTTGAGAAAGGGGCAGGTAGAGAGAATGGGAGTGCCAGGACCTCTAGCTGCTGTAAACGAACTCCGGATGCATGTGCCACCTTTTGCATCTGGCTTTACGTGGGTACTGAGGAATTAAACCTGGGTCTTTTGGCTTTGCAGGCAAGCACCTTAACTGCTGAGCCATCTCTCCAACCCCTATTTTCTTTCTCCCTTTCTTTCTTTCTCTCTCTCTTTCTTTCTTTTTTTGAGTTTGGGTCTCACCGTAGCCCAGGCTGACCTGGAATTCACTATGTAGTACAGCAATCCTTCTACCTTTGCCTTCTGAGTGCTGGGACTAAAGGTGTGAGCCACCATGCCTGGTTCTTTTCTATTTTGATATCATTTTGTTTTCTCCTGTTACGTGCAGGTGGTGTCAGCCACTGTGAAGTCATGAATATCAAGGCCACTTTATGCCTAGAAGGCAGCATTGCAAGCACTCCTCCCCCTCCCTTTGAGTTTCACATTCCTTCTGCCACCTATTCCACGATGGTCCCTGAACCTTGGAGGGAGTGATAGAGATGTCCCACTCAGTGCTGAACACTCCACTGTCCCTGCTTCTTGGCACGCTGGCCAGTTTCGAGTTACCCCCATGGTCATCTGCCAGGTGTTTTGATCATAATGATTCATTAAAGACCTGGTTCTGGAGTATTATACACGCTTTGAAACTGTCAACAGTTGGTGTCACTTACGAGTCAAGTGGGCTGATTCCACAAAGAGCTCCTCACCAACGTGAAACCAAACCCCAGCTTCTGCTCCTAGAGCCTGAGGGTTCCAATTTCACATCTTCTTTTCCTCGCGCTGACCCGTTCCTTTTCCAGGGAATCCTGTGACCATCTCGGGATAATCCAATGCAATCGCCCATCTCAAGACTGCCGGACAGTCCCCTTTGCCGTACAAAGCAACACACGCACGTGCTCTGGCAATGAGGACCTGATTGCTTTTGCCAGTGTAGTTGGATCGCATCCTCCTCCAGGTGGGAGGCATGAGGAAGGTTCTGAAGATTACACCTATCTTGCAGTGTCCACAGTGGCCACTTGGCCTCTTGCTCCTGTTCAGAGAGTTTGGGGCTCACATTTATTTAAAAAAAAAAAAGTTAACTTTTTTGTTGTTGTTTTTTCACCCTTTTCTTCTTTTGTTCACAAGTGCTTGTGTAACGTGTGTGGCGGAAAGTTACATGTGGCTGTCCCTCTGGCGAGGCACCTGCATGTGGGTGGCTGGAGAGGAAGAGTCCACCTCTCCATCTTTTCACTGATTTGGGGACAGTCCAGGTCTTTGCTCCCCTGCTGGACAGAGTTACAGGTGTGGCTCTTAGCTGTTTTACTGGGGATCTGGAGATTCAAACTCAGATGCTCTCAGGCCCGAGCAGGCCCTCAAACTTGCGCAGAAAGTGCGCTTGACCACCGAGCCATCTCTGTAGCCCAAACTCCATTGTGTGTGGTTTGCATATGTGTGCACACACAAGGGCCAGTGGAAGAGGTTGAGTGTCCTTATTTACTGCTTTTCTGCCTCTTTTATTTAATGTTTTTTGTTTATTTTTATTTATTTGAGAGCGACAGAGAGAGAAAGAGGCAGAGGGAGAGAGAGAGAGAATGGGCGCGCCAGGGCCTCCAGACTCTGCAAACGAACTCCAGATGCGTGCGCCCCCTTGTGCATCTGGCTTACATGGATCCTGGGGAATCGAGCCTCGAGCCGGGGTCCTTAGGCTTCACAGGCAAGTGCTTAACCGCTACGCCATCTCTCCAGCCCCCTCTGCCTCATTTTCTTGAGGAGGAGTCTTTCACTGAAGCTGGAGCTCCTGATTTCTCTGTTAGACTGGCTGACCAAGGAGCCCCAGCGATCTTCTCGTCCCTCCCCCAACCGGAACTGGGGCCACATGCCTGTTCAGCAATGGCCAGCTTTCTCCATGGGGGCTGAGGGTTGAACTCAGCTTCTCATGCTTGTGTCAAAAGCCTTTTTATCTACTGAGCCATGTCCTCAGCTCTCTGACTCCTTGTTAACACTGCTCACATTACTGTGATTAATCTCATGACTGTTAGATAAGACAGTTTGTTGTCCTGGCATTAAGACATTCTGGTATTGTATTGTATTGTATTTTTGTGTGTAATTTTTTTTTTTTTTTTTGAGGTAGGGTCTCACTCTAGCCCAGGCTGACCTGGGATTCACTATGTAGTCTCAGGGTGGACCTCAAATTCACAACTATCCACCTACCTTTGCCTCTTGAGTGCTGGGATTAAAGGTGTCCATCACTATGCCCGGCTTTATTTTATATTTTTATTGGTTTGCAAGAGAGACAGAGAGAGAGAGAGAGAGAGAGAGAGAGAGTCAGGGATATCCCATGGCATCTTTCTACTACAAATGAAGTCCAGATGCATCTAGCTTTTGTTTTGGGTACTGGAGAATTGAACCTGAGCTGGCAGGCTTTGTAAGCAAGTGCCTTTATCCACTGAGCACCTTCCTGTGCCCTGTTGTTACTTTACTTGAGGCATTTTCATGAAAGCTGGGGCTAGGGTTCACAATAGCTTTGCAGGCTTTAACTGTTTTCTGTCCCAGCTCCACCACTCTGTTTTCTACTAGACAGCAGCGGGAGAGCAGTCACTGAAGGAACCCTGCACATATGCTGAGCAGAGCAGGTGATGTATGTGATGTGTATTATTTATGTCTGGGTCAGGTTAAACAGTGCCGGAGTGCAGGTCATGGGTTAGAGCTGCAAATCGAAATGTGGAAATGTGCTGTGGTCAGAACAGAGCAGGCATTTCAATGCAGAAGAAAGACGCAAGCCCTGGAGGCGTGTGTGTGTGTGTGTGTGTGTGTGTGTGTGTGTGTGTGTGGAGTGTGGGTAGTGAGGGGAAGTCCAAGGACTGAGCCTTGGACACTACATTTAAAAGGCTAGAAATGGCCGGCCGTGGTGGTGCACTCCTTTAATTCCAAAACTCGGGATGCAGAGGTAGGAGGATCACCGTAAGTTCGAGGCCAGCCTGAGATAACATAGTGAATTCCAAGTCAGCCTGAGCTAGACTGAGACCCTACCTTGAAAAACCAAAAAAAAAAAAAAAAAGGGTAGGAGTTGAGACGGGAATGACAGAGCTGAAAGGCAGGGGGGAAGTCAGTCAGGTTATATAAAGGACAACCAAGACAGGGCTTCCAGAAGGAGAGAATGACTCATATGCCCAAATGTTGGTCAAATAAAATGAGCAAATACCATTGAATATGGCACTGTGGAGGTAAGGGGTGACTTGAACAGGGTCCAAGCTCAGGGGCAGTGGGGCCTGCACGGCTGTGTGATGGCAATGGGTTGAAGGGGCAGTGTTGGAAGAAAGGATGATGGCCCAGGAGTTTCGATTAACACAGGAGAGATTAGGCAGAAGATGGAGGGGAATAAATGTTTGTTGCTATTATGCTGTTATTATTATTTGTTTTGTTTTGTTTTTTGAGATAGTGTCTCACTCTAGCCCAGGCTGACCTGGAATTCACTATGTAATCTCAGGGTGGCCTTGAACTCACGGCGACCCCCCTGCCTCTGCCTCCCAAGTGCTGGGATTAAAGGCGTGCGCCACCACGCCTGGCCCTTATTTATTTATTTTCAGTTTCTAACTATTACTTTATTTACATTGCTATGCTTAAGGTACACGGAAAAGACAACCAAGTGGTTCTGCCCCGTGTCAGAAAGTTTCCAGTCAACACCAATTCTGTGGTGACGAGTAACTGGAAATGGTGACGTCTTTGGGTCAAAGCTGACAAAGCAGAATGGGCTCTGATTACAGGTCACCTCCAACAAGGATGAGGCACACTGGCCAGCACAAGCCAGGCGAACACTGAACCTCTGGTGCTGGGCACAGAGTCACATCTCTTCTCTGAAGCTAGCAAAAAATATGGAACGCTTCGCGAATTTGCGTGTCATCTTTGCTCAGAGGCCATGCTAATCTCTCTCATTCCAATTTTAGTATATGTGCTCCCGAAGGGAGCATGTATTTTTTTTTTAACTTTTTTATTTTATTTATTTGAGAGAGAGAGAAAGGCAGAAAGAGAGAGAGAGAGAATGGGCGCGCCAGGGCCTCCAGCCACTGCAAATGAACTCCAGATGCATGTGCCCCTTGTGCATCTGGCTTATGTGGGTCCTGAGGAATCGAATCGAGGTCCTTTGGCTTTATAGGCAAATGCCTTTACCGCTAAGCAACCTCTCCAGCACCCCCAGCCGCCCTTTGTTTTTTATTATTATTGAATTTATTTATTTGAGAGCAACAGAGGGAAAGCGGCAGAGAGAGAGAGAGAGAGAGAGAGAGAATGGGCACACCAGGGCCTCCAGCCACTGCAGACGAACTCCAGATGCGTGTGCCCCCCTTGTGCATCTGGCTAACGTGGGTCCTGGGGAATCAAGCCTCGAACCGGGGTCCTTAGGCTTCACAGGCAAACGCTTAACCACTAAGCCATCTCTCCAGCCCCGCCCTTTGTTTTTAATAGGGAGAAGCGAGGATAGGTTTGTATGTGGATGGGATGGACAGAGGAAGAGGTACAATTGATGGTACAAGGGAGAGGAAGTTGCTGACATAGAAACATTGCTGATGGGCTGGAGCGATGGCTCGGCAGTTAAAAGTGCTTGCTTCTGAAGCTGTGTTCTAACGTTAACTAGGATCAGACCTTTTACTCGATGGAAATAAAGACGCTATTGTTTAGCACGGAAAGTGAGTGAGCTCCAAGCACAGCCAGGAGCATCAGGAGCCAGGAGTGGCAGAAGCCCTGGGTGTTGTCAGGAGGAAAAGCAGTCTGCTTTCTCATCACACCCTCCCCCAACAAGCCCAGCCAACGCAGAGCCAATGAGGCATCCTCTCCTCCTCCCACCCTGGAGGCCAGGAACCTGCCCTGGTCCCTTCACATCTGGCACACACTTGCCCGAGGGCCGGGCAAGGGCAAGGTCTCAACTCAAAGCAGGCACAGCAATACCTTCCCTACACACTGGAGTTTCGGGCCCAAACAACACTAATGCTGGGCTTGTGGGCAACTAAGCAGGTCTTTCCCATTAGAACTGGAATCTGTTAGGAAAAAGGATAAGTGCCCTTGGCAGAAGGGGTAAATGAGTACAGGGGAGAATGGCATGAGCTTGGCAGTGAGACTGGAAAGGAAGGCACAGTGTGCTGGTAGAAGCCTCCTAAGAAAGGAGTTAGAGGAATGGGTGCTGAGTTAATTGGTCTGCACGGATGAAATATGGCTGGTTAAAAGAAAATATTAAACTATGTGGTCTCAGGGTGGCATCGAACTCACGGCAATCCTCCTACCTCTGCCTCCCGAGTGCTGGGATTAAAGACGTGCACCACCATGCCCGGCTTTCGGTGTCGGTTTTTACTTCTGGTGAATCTGACCAAAAGGTCTCTGTGTGGATGTAAATTGGTTTTCCTCAGAACTGGTGTGATGTTGAACACCTGTTCATGGTCCTACTTGCAAGTGTTTATCTCAACCCTTTTGGAAGTGTCCTGTTTTGCTCTTGTTTTAATTACAGTACTTACTTTAATAATAATCTGTTTAGAAGATTCTTTAAGGTGTAGATACTACCTGTAGGCTTTCTCACATACACACACAAATAATCTTCAAAATAAATTTGCATACTCCCTTTAAAAAAAAAAGAAAATATTAAATTTTCATTCAGAGGTGGGGGGATTGCTGAGTTCGAGGCCAGCCTGAGAGTGCATAGTGAATTTCAGGTCAGCCTAGGCTAGAGTGAGACCCTACCTCCAAAAAACAAAACAGACAGACAAAAAATAAATAAATAAATAAATTGCCAGGTGTGGTAGTGTATACCTTTAAATCCAGCACTTTGAGGTCTGAGGTCATATGATTGCTGTGAGTTCAAGGTCACCCTGAGACTGCATAGTGAATTCCAGATTAGGCTGGGCTAGAGCCAGACCCTTGCCTTGACTGGCAATAGATTTCCTTCCAGTAATTCTGTACCTTAGCAAGCATGTAAAATAAAGTTTCCTAACATGAGTGTGCGCATGTTTGTGCATGCGTGCGTGCGTGTAAGGGGGGGGGGAGGGAGGGAGGGAAAGTATATGTGCATGCCAGGGCCTTCTGCATTACAAATGAACTCCAGGTGCATGTGTCCTTTTGTGTACCTGGCTGTATGTGGACAGGGGAATCAAATCCAGGCCCTTAGGCTTTGCAAGCAGCACCGTTAGCCACCTTGCAATCTCCCCAACCCCACACCCATCTTCCTCAGTGTTTTACCACCTCCATTGCACCAAGTCAGCAATAAGCCTTTTAACATATGGGCTGTGGGAGAACACTTAAGATCTAAACTATCCGGCTGAGGAGATGACTCTGCATTTAAAGGCACTTGCTTGCAAAGCCGCCTGGCCTGGGTTTGATTTCCCAGTACCCAAGTAAAGCCGGATGTACAGAGTGGTGGGCACATGCATCTGGAGTTCCTTTGCACTGTCAAGAGGCCCTGAAGTGCCCATGTCTTTTCCCTCTCTTTCCAATAAGTAGAAATCGTTTTTAAAAGATCTAAACTGAGGGGGCTGGAGAGATGGCTCAGAGGAGGCGCTTGCCAGCAAAGCCTAAGGACAGAGGTTTGATTCCCCAGGACCCACGTAAAACCAGATGCACAAAGTGGCGCATGTGTCTGGAGCTCATTTGTAGTGGCTGGAGACACTGGCATGCCCCATTCTCTCTGTCTCTTTTTCTCTCTCTCATAAATAAATAAATAAATAAATAAATACATATTTTAAAAAGATCTAAACAGCAACTTACTTTGGGTCAGTCTAAACATAGTCTTAATCCAAAGGGACTAAGCAATAGTTTATTCTGAGCCAAATATGAACAACCATGGCCCAGGAACACAGTGTCAGGTTGCCCTGAATGCTATCTTACACTTTGGAAGTGGTTACATGAACTTTAATAGTCAAAGACAAAAGAAAGTCATAAATCGATGCATTTATTAAAGGTCTTTGTGGGGGCAACAGGTGTATAGAACGCAGCCAGTTGGGTAAGTCTCTGCCACGAGGCTCGGCTCAAACGCTATCTGGTGACACCCTTCGGGGTTGGTGGAAACTAGGGGTCTGCTAATAATTTGTTGACTACATTCCCAAGGTTTCATCTGATAGCCAAGAGCTGTTAGGTCATAAAAGAGCTTGATAGTCAATGTCTATTGAGAAGATTCAAGACAGCTCAAGACCATTTTACCTCTCGATCTAGAATATTCTAAGTCCCCACAATCACATAGTTCCAATCAGCCAGTCTGTAGAATCTTTGACAGAGATGTGGCTTTCCAGGGAACCTCATACTGATGGAGTGCAAAATCATAGAAAAAAAAAAAAAAGCAGAGTAGATATTCTTTTAGAGGAGGGAACGGGAGTTAGCATTTTCTGAGGACAGAGTTTCAGTTTGGGAAGAGAAGAAAGATGGATGGTGGCACTCACGTTGCGAATGCTCTGACTACTGTTGGCATTTTAAAATGATAAAATGGTAAGTTTTATGTTATGCGTATAAATACAATAAAAGTTTGTGTTTTATAGTGGGAAGTTATATCTCTTTCTGGCACTTGTTCTTTTCATTAAAAATTAATATCAACAGAGAAAAAATACACAATGCCATTAATCTATTCATGAGCCACTTTCATAGTTCATCCTTTACTGACTTTTTCTCTTTTGTTCATTATTTCAGTGCTAAAATTATCATGCAGATGGAACGCAGCACACAATTGAAGTCACTTGGTGACTGCTTTTTCTGTCCTTCATAAAGGAAGAAGTCCAAATGGGCAGGAGGACAGGAACAGGAAGCCGAAGAGGAATGGCAAAGGTCTTCGCAGTTGTAGTTCTTTAATCCCTCTCCTCTCCTCTCTTCCCTTCTCTTCCTGCTCCTGTCCTCCCTTCTGTTGCCTCTCCCTTTCCTTCTTGTTTCTTCTCCTAGTTTTCCAGTGCTTGGCATCAAGCCCAGGGCTCAGCACACTGAGCTACAACCCAAGACCCTTTCTTTTTGGGGGGAGGGTCAGGATCTCTATGCAGCCCAGGCTGGACTCTAATGCATAATTCTCTTCAGCTTTCTGAATGCTGGGGTTACGGGCGTGCCTTCCCATGCCTCACCAGTTGTAAATTCTCCTGAAGCAACTTACTTCTTTCATCTTAGTTCATTTGCAGTGGCTTGAGGGCTCAGCACATACATGTTCTCTCCCTCTCTCTCTCTCTCAAATAAATACAAACAAACAAACAAACAAATACCATTCCTAGCTAGGTGTCGTGGCCCATGCCTTTAATGCCAGCACTTGGGAGGCTGAGGTAAGAGGATCGCTGTGAGTTTGAGGCCAGCTTGGAACTATAGAGTGAGTGCCGGGTCAGCCCGGGCTGGAGCGAGACCCTGCCTTGGGGGGAAAAAAAGAAAAAAACAAAACAAAACAGGATAAGGTAGAGAGAGATAGAAGAACACACCCAGTGTGGACTTCGGGCCTTCACATGCATGTGCTCACACGTGCACCTGCACATCCATGGACACTGACACACTCGCCACACACATAACACAGCCCACCCACACAGCTTATTGAGTGTGTCTGTGTGCTTGTTTCTGTGGGAGGGATGCATGTGTGTGCCCACGTATGCAAGCATGTGTGTGCTCAAACATGTGGAGACCAGACGACAGCCTTTGGTGCTATTCCTCAGGTTGGTCCAACTTATTTATTTATTTACTTGAGAGAGGGAGAGAGAGAGAAAAAAAGCAGGTATAGAGGGAGAATGGTTGTGCCGAGGCCTCCTGCCACTGCAAATGAGCTGCAGACGCGTGTGCCACCTTGCGCATCTGGCTTTGTGTGTGTCCGGGGGAATCGAACCTGGGTCCTGTGGCTTTGCAGGCCTTAACTGCTGAGCCATCTCTCTGGCCCCGCTTCTTCTTGAGAGAGGATCTCTCACTGGCCGGCCAGTTCCAGGGATCTGCCTGCCCATCCCTCACACCATCGCTGTGCTGGGCTTTTGTAAGTGTATGTGCTGGGGATCCAAACTCAGGTCTTCATGCTTGTGAGTCAGGCACTTTACCAACTGAGCTATTTCCCCAGACCCTTCAAGTTTATTTATTTTATCTCTTTATTTTGGTTTTTCGAGGTAGGGTTTCACTTTAGCCCAGGCTGACCTGGAACTCACTCTGTAGTCCCAGGGTGGCCTCGAACTCACGGTGATCCTCCTACATCTGCCTCCCAAGTGCTGGGATTATAGGCATGCGCCACCACGCCTGGCTTCAAGCTTAATGTTTAAAGAATCCAGTGATGTTTTCCCGGTATGGTGGTGTCAGAAAAGGTTATAGGCCCAGGCCACTGGAGGCTAAAGTAGGCCTGAGCTGTCAGGCATGGCTAAGGCCCGGGCCGCAGCAGGCCTAACCCCACCCCCCATAATAATCTCGCCTTGAGACCAGCACGAGTGGGGCCACTCCCCCTCTTCGCCTGGGGCACCGGGATGTCCTGATAAGACTTAGGTTTTGGGGTTTCTTGTGGCCATGTGACCTTTTACCACTCACCTAGAAAGTCCCTATATGTTAATGAGGTATCAGCCAGCAGCCTTCACAGAGCCAGTCCCCCTGTGACCCATACTCTGTACCTTTCCTGCCACTCCATGAACGCTTATAAGCCCATTCCCCCAACAAATAAACGAGCTGTCCTCCGACACAGTCTCCCGGGTGTTTCTTCCTGTTGCACTCATGGTTGCTCACGACCTTGCTCCACAGTTGCCTGGATGCCTCTGGGAAACCGATGTGCAGTGACCCCAGGGTGGCCAGGAACCACATGGTGGCACACACCTTTAATCCCAGCACTCAGGAGGCTCAGGTGGGTTACTGAGTGAGTTCCAGGTCAGCCTGGGCTAGCCTGAGACCCTTCTTCAAACACCTCCCCCCCCCCAAAAAAAAAAAATCCAGGGATATGTTATGAAAGAGGGAAAGGAAAGGACCTGTTTGGGATTAGAAGTCACTGGAGGGTTGGTGATGTTACTGGGGGCTTCAGGAATCCCAGGAATGTGCTGGAATGGAGCTGCTAGAAGCTGTGTCAGTACAGAAAGGCTGTGAGATCCCTTCCAGGAAGCAGGGCCAGGCAGCACAAACCTTTCTGTGTAATGAAGCTGTCTTTTTTTTTTTTTTTTTTTTTGAGGTAGCGTCTCAGTCTAGCCCAGGCTGACCTGGAATTCACTCAGTAGTCTCAGGGTGGCCTCCAACTCACAATGATCCTCCTACCCCTACCTCCCAAATGCTGGGATCAAAGGTGTGGGCTATCACTCCTGACTTAAAAGCAGTCTTTTTACCATCAAGGCCAATGCTATCTTCCAACAGTGCTTGGAGGGCTCAGGTCAATAGGAACGAGAGAGATGGTGGTGATGTGGCTTCTCGTGCTGATATTTAATGACCTCCTCATCCCTGGAGGAAGGCCTAGCTCCAGGACGCTCTGTTTCCTCGGCATGTTTGTTTGGCAAAGCAGCTTCAGATGAAGTGTTTGGACTTTGCAGATGAGCCCCTGCTGGGCTCATGGGACCATGGAGGGTCATCTTTCCTCTGGGAGCCATCTGGGCTGCACACTCCTTTGGGCCTGCTTTGAGGCTGAGCCCAGACCTCAGCAAGTGAGCTCCATGCCATCTTCCAAATGGAAAATGACAAATCCTGGGTTGTCACTTTTTCCTAAGACCCTTGTGTTAGAGTTTCTGTGCCAAGTGGCATGACACGTTTTTTCCCTGTGCAGTGCACGAATGGAACGGGCTTGTGTGCATGTCTGACAAGCACCCACACGAAGACACTGCGTGTGAAGTGTTCATGAGAGGGCGTCTTCTCCCGTCTCTCTGTTTATGCTGGAGGGAGAAGTCCTTACCAGCAACCCCGTGTTGGGATGAACTGAAAACTGAATTGCAAGTTAAACTTACAGAAAGGAGGCCAAGAAAAGGTTATACATTTCCTAAAGTTTAGTCCCCCAAAAAATGCAGTTGCAAATGTGGGTGGTTCAAAAACCCCAGAGGTTTACAAGCTCAGCTGAGCTTGAGGAGGAGCTAAGTGATCCTCTTTGTGCAAAGCTTTCTGGCCAAGTTCAACAAACAACTAATGCATCAGGGAGTCAGACCAGCAAAGACGTCAGTGGGTGGCTCTAGTTATGTACCTTCGACACAGGCTGGGAATTACTAATGGGGGGCCTACAGTTTTCCAGCGAGTGAGCCTTTATCAGTACCGCTGATGTTCCGAGACCAAAGGGCAGCTGTGTGTGTTCCAAGGAACTGACTCAGCATCCCTGCCAACTCCACAAAGGTGAGAAAACTTAAAAACGAAACTCCTAACATGCGGTTGTCTCATCAAAGGACCTTCTTGTGGGCTAAGGAAACTGGGGTTACCTAAGCTGTAGGGCCACCTCTGGCCCTTGAAAATAACAACAAAGATTATTCCCAGGGAAGCGCAGCTTGGAATCACAAGGAAATGCCACCCCACGTTTCCTACAATGGCTATAGGCAATGTGACGGCCATTGGCAAGAAGACCCAGAAACTGAAAATTTCTGATACTGCTGATGAGAATGGGAAATGGCGCAACCATCTTGGAAAAAAAACAACTTGGCAGTTTCTTCAAAAGTTAAACATGAAATTACCATAAGACCCAGCAATTTCAGGAATCCAAGAGAAATAAAAACATACATCCACATAAAGACATGCACACAAATCTTCACAGCAGCCCTATATACAATGGTCAGATGTGGAAACATTTCAGATGCCTGTGAAGGGAAGGACGAATAAACATTCTGTGATAGAACCTTACAAGGGAATACAAAAGGAATGACGTGGTGACGTCTGTTACAACATGAACTCTCAAAGGCACGGGGCGGAAGGAGCGCAGTGCAGACAACGCCCATTTATGATCCTAGTCCGATGAAATATCTAGAAAGAAATATCCAAACGTGATTTGTCTGTCTCAAGACCCCCACAAGCGTGAGGGTGGAGTCGCCCTTGGCTTTGGCCTGTCAGGCTTCCAGGATACGGAGATGTGACATCATTAGTAACATGGGCACAGCCCCCCTGACATTTGCAGAGAGCCCAGAACCCCGGGAGCTCACCAAAATCAGCAAGCTCTGGGACCAGTAAGAGTCTCTGATTCAAATAAGATCAGGCAATAGGGCAATGGAGTGGGGTGCCCAACTTTGGGCTCCAGCTACCACAGGCGAGTGCACCTGCCACAGGCACCTGGATATGTACGCATGCATAGAGCACATACGCACCATTACACACACAAGCAAAACGTCATTTATTTATTTTTATTTATTTGAGAGTGCAGACAGAGAGAGAAAGAGGAAGAGAGAGAAAGAGAGAGGGAGAGAGAGAGAATGGGCACACCAGGGCCTCCAGCCACTGCAAAGGAACTCCAGACGCGTGTGCCCCTTTGTGCATCTGGCTAACGTGGATCCTGAGGAATCGAGCCTTGAATCAGGGTCCTTAGGCTTCACAGGCAAGTGCTTAACCGCTAAGCCATCTCTCCAGCCCCAAAAAGGTGTTTGTTTTTTAAATTGGACTAAGCTCACTTAATGAAACACAGAGCAAGAGCTATGCAAAATAAACCGTGGTGACAATGCATTAAGCTTTCTCGTGTGTGCACTGTGTCTGAGGAAGGATGTGTTGTCTGCCAGCCTGGGGGTTCTTCAGGCTTCCATCTTCTATCCCCAAGGTGACCAGAAACTACTTCCCTTCCTTCCCTCACCTGCCTCATGTGCATGTGGCAGCCAACACTTCAGGAGCAAATAGGACAGAGCAAACCTCACAGTGATCCTCCTACCCCTGCCTCCCAACTGCTGGGATTGAAGGCATGCGCCACCATGCCCGGCTCTTCCTGTTGTTCTTTTTTAAAAAATAATTTATTTATTTGAGAGATAGAAAGAAACAGATAGAGAGAAAGAGAGAATGGGCACACTAGGGGCTCTATCTATTGCAAATGAACTCCAGATACATGTGTCACCTTGTGCATTGGGTTTTTGGTGGCTGCCGGGGAATTGAACCTGAGTCCTTAGGCTGTGCAGGCAAATGTTTTAACTGTTGAGTGATCTCTCCAGGCCCTGTCTAGTCCCTCTTCTTTTCGATGTCATCATTTTTCTCTCCTATTATGCAGGCAGAGTGGGCAATTTAATATTCATAGAGGATTCGAATGTGAAACTGAGAAGTAGGTAAATCGATCCCCATCCTTGTTCTCCCCACTGACAGATCATATGTGAAAAAAAGCAGGGGGAGCTGGAGAGATGCCTTAGTGGTAAGTGCTTGCCTGTGAAGCCTAAGGACCTCAGTTTGAGGCTTGATTCCCCAGATGCACAAGGTGGCACATGCATCTGGAGTTCGTTTGCAGTGGATGGAGGCCCTCGTTGCGCCCATTCTCTCTCCCTCGCTCTCTCCTTCTCTCTCTGTGTCTGTCTTTTGCTCTCAAATAAAAAACTAAAATAAACAACAACAACAAAAAAGCCACTCTGCTAGCTTAAAAAAAAAAAAGTTGCCGGGCATGATGGTGCATGTCTTTAATTCCAGCATCCAGGAGGCAGAGGTAGGAGGATCACTGAGAGTTTAAGGCCACCCTGAGACTACATAGTGAATTCCAGGTCAGCCTGGGCTAGTGTGAAACCCTACCTTGGAAAAAAAAAAAAAAAGCCATCTTCACCCAGCTTTAGATATTACAGTTTCCTTGATCTATGCTGTTGGGTCACTGGAAGCAGCACATGAGCTAATGAACATGATTAAACAAAGTTAAACAAAGAACTCCTGTTGGAATGGTTAAAGGCACTTGCTTGCAAAACCTCACAGCCTAGGTTTAATTCCCCTGTACCCATGTCAAGCCAGATGCACAGAGTGGTGCATGCGTCTGGAACTCATTTGTACTGGCAAGGGGCCCTGTCATACATACCCATATTCTCTCTATCTCCTTCCCTCATCCCTTGCTTGCCAATAAATAAATAATATTTTACAAATAAGCAAAGCACTTTATTCTTGTCAGCATCTTTTTAAGAAGAAAAGCATGTTCAAAAGCTCATGGAAACTTTGCAACATGAGCATTAGTAATCCTATCTAGAAAATTATAGAAATTTACTTTTTCCTCCATTACTATCCTACAGGCAACATATTCATATTCTGCCCTGGGTGACAGGTTCAGTTGTCAGTGGCTACGTTCAGAACCAGAGGATATGTTCAAATGCATTCCCCATGCTGTGTGTATGTATCTTCATTATGAAACTTAGCCTCCAGAAATAGGCTGATAGAAATATTTATGTGCTAGAGACACTTTCTCAGGAAAAATTCCACAGGCTGTGTGAGGTGTTCTGATCTCCCAGGAAGGAGTGTCGGAGCCCGGACTCCATTCATCTCTGCAGTGGATGTTTAAGGCTCTGTTTTGCACTGGGTACCATAGTCAGCCCTGGGATTGCAGCATACAGTGTCAGGGTGGCAACGGAGATGGAAAATGTACTCCAGGGGCTGGAGAGATGGCTTAGTGGTTAAGACGCTTGCCCGCAAAGCCAAAAGATCTTGGTTCAATTCCCCAGCACCCATGTGAGCCAGATGCACAAGGGGGTGCATGCATCTGGAGTTTGTTTGCAGTGGCTAGATGCCCTGGTGTGCCCATTCTTTCCCTCTCTTTCTGTCTCTCTCTGCTTCTTTCTCTCTCTCTCAAATAAATAAATAAGTAAAATATATTGAAAAAAAAAAAAGAAAAAGAAAAAGAAAAGAAAATGCACTCCAGAAGGCTCATGTGTTGGAGGCTGGTGGATTTGACTATTGAGAGGCGACTGGCTCATGAAGACATGTGGATAGTGTCACGATCTGAAGCCATCAATTATTTCTTGTTATCAACATCTCTTTAAGAAGAAAAGCATGTTCAAAGGCTCACAGTAATTTAACAAAATGAGAAGTAGTAATCTTGCCTAGAAAATTACAGAATTCTGCTTTTTCTTCCACCACTGACCTACATGCAATATATTCATATTCTGCCTTGTGGGGCAGGTTTCAGGATCTGAAACCAGGCATTAATGGAAGGTGCTAGAACATTGGATGTGGCACCTGGTTGGAGGAAGAAGGCACTGGGGGTGCACTCTGGAAGGGTCTGGCTCATCCCACACACCTCCTTCCTGCCTGACACTGGCTCAATCCGAGCAGCCTCCTATACCACACATTTCTATCACCCTGGCATTCTGCCTCATCTCAGGCTCAAAGCAATGGAACCGGCTGACCTTAGACTGAAACCTCTAAAAATGTAGGCCAAAATAAGTCCTTTCTCCTTTCAATGGTTTCCAATACTTCTCAGTTATGAAAAGTCGAATAACAAAGTAATAGGCACCTTGGCATGGGGCATGGGTACTGAACTCTAGGAATGTGGGGTGCCCTCATCTGCTCCTAAGACTTTTGCCTCAGTAGTTACACAGAATTAAATTTACATTTCCTTGAAGGCAAAGGAAAACGGCTTCATGAATATCTCTGTGACTGAAGGTTGATGTGACTAGAGAGATCAGTGTTTTTTTTTTTGTTTTTTTTTTTGAATAGTAAGACTTCAGTTTGCATTGTTTGTGGTAAGGGAATAGAGAAATAGCTCTTGGGGTTTCATGCAGGGTTTTTTGTTTGTTTTGTTTATTGTTTTTTCAAGCTAGGGTTTCCCTCTAGCTCAGGCTGTCCTGGAATTCACTATGCAGTCTCAAGGTGGCCTTGAACTCATGAGGATTCTCCTACCTCTGCCTCCTGAGTGCTGGGATTAAAGGCATGTGCCACCACGCCCAGCTGTTTTGTTTTTTTTTTTTTAAGGAGTCAGAGTCTGATCAAATCAGGTTGATACGGGGCCAGCACTGGGCCAAGCTGTATCCCCAGATCAGCCTCGACTGAACCCGTATTCTTGATTTGTAGTCCTCTATTCCTTGGCCCCACCAAGCTTGCCAGTCATTTTGAATTATGCGTCCCTTTCTGGGCACCCAGGAAAAGGGTGCAGTGAGCTGTACTCTGAGAGAATTCAGCCTGCCTGGCTCCGTGCAGCATGAATGCTGTGACCGCTGTTCTGAATGAGCCCTTTTATTTTGGTTCTAGAGAGTACCATAACTGCTGTGTTTGTTTATTTATTTACTGATCATTATTATTATTATTATTATTATCATTATTACTATTTGGTCTTTTAAGGTAGGGGCTCAATCTAACCCAGGCTGACCTGGAATTCACTATGTAGTCTCAGGGTGGCCTTGAATTCATGATCCTCCTACCTCTGCCTCCCAAGTGCTGGGATTAAAGGTATGGGCCACCACATCTGGCTTTATTTATTTATTTTGTTTTTTTGAGGTAGGGTCCACTCTAGCCCAGGCTGACCTGGAATTCACTCTGTATTCTCAGGGTGGCCTCGAACTCATGGCGATCCTCCTACCTCTGCCTCCCAAGTGCTAGGATTAAAGGTATGCACCACCATGACCCCCTTACTTATTTATTTTTAAAAAATATTTATTTATTTGTGGGGGCAGGAGAGAATGAGTGCACCAGGGCCTCTAGACACTGTTAACGAACTCCAGATGCATGCACCACTTTGTGCATCTAGCTTTACACAGGTACTAGGCAGTGAACCCAAGTTGTTAGGCATTGCAGTCAAGTGCCTTAACCACTGAGCCATCTCATCAGCCCAAACTATTTATTTATTTATTTTTAATTTTTTGTTTATTTATATTTAGTTATTTGAGAGCAAAAGACAGAGAAAGAAAGAGGCAGATAGAGAATGGGCATGCCAGGGCCTCCAGCCACTGCAAACTAACTCCAGATGTGTGCATCCCCTTGTGCATCTGGCTAACGTGGATCCTGAGGCATCGAGCCTTGAATCAGGGTCCTTAGGCTTCACAGGCAAGCGCTTAACCGCTAAGCTATCTCTCCAGCCCAGCCCTAAATATTTTTTTTTAATTTTTAATTAACATTGTCCATGATTATAAAATATATCCCATGGTAATTCCCTCCCTCCCACCCCCACACTTTTCCATTTGAAATTCCATTCCTAAATATTTTTATTTATTTGTAACAGAGAGAGAATGAGAGATCGCTTCTTGGCCTTTTGGCTAAGATCAAGTGTGGAGAGAGAGAGAAAGAGTGAACATGGGCACACCAGGGTCTTTTGTCACTGCAAATGAACTCCACATGCATGCATCACTTTATGCATCTGGTCTTACTTGGGTACTGGAGAATCAAACCTGGGCCATCAGGCTTTGCAAGCAAGTGCCTTTAATCACTAATCTATCTCCCCAGCACCAACTGCTATATTTAAACAATACTAAGCATTAAAAGGATATATTTATTGTGGAGTTATAATTTTTGGCCTATATACTTGCCTATAAAAATGCCAAAAGAAAGGCCAGAGAGATCACAGAATGGTTAAAGGCACCTGCTTACAAAAGCTGTGGGCTGGGATTAGTTCCTCAGTACCCATATAAAACCAGACACAATGCCGGGTGTGGTGGCGCACGCCTTTAATCCCAGCACTGGGGAGGCAGAGGTAGGAGGATCACTGTGAGTTCGAGGCCACTCTGAGATTACATAGTGAATTCCAGGTCAGCCTGAGCTACAGTGAGACCCTACCTCAAAAACCAAAAAAAAAAAAAAAAAAAAAAAAAACCAACAACCAGACACAAAAAGTGGCACATGAGTCTGGAATTCGTTTGTAGCAGCAAGAGGGTCCTGGTGTGCCTTTCTCCCTCCCTCCCTGTCTCTCTCTCAAATAAACAAATAATAAAAAAATAATGCCAAAGAAAAAATATATATATAGTTTATTTGCATATATGTATGTCAGGGTCCCTTGCAAATGAATACTTGTGCCACTTAAGCAGGGCTAGAGGCCCTGGCATGCCCATCTCTCTCTCTGCTTATAAATAAATAAATAATAATAATAAATAGATTTATTTATCTGAGAAAAAGAGAAAGAGGCAGATAAAGAGCGAGAATGGGAGCACTAGGGCCTCCAGCCACTGCAGACTGCAGATGTGTGCACCACTGTGTGCATCTGCCTTGATATGTGTACTGGGGAATTGAACCTGGATCCTTAGGCTTCATAGGCAAGTGCTTTAACCACTAAGCCATCTCTCCAGCCTACTTTTTCAAAAACAGTTACTTATTGACAATTTATATAAATTTAGACAGTATATCATGATCACAATTCCTTTCCACTACATCACATTTTCCCCTCCCAGATCCCATCTCCACTGAATCCCTTCTTCCTTCCAGCCAGTTTCTCTTCTATGTCGATGTCCTTATTTCTTTTCCTCCTATTATTCAAGCCTTGGGTAGGTAGTGTCAGCCACTGTGAAGCAGTGAATTTCAAGGCCACTTTGTGTCTGGAAGGTTGCCTTGTGTGGTGGTTTGATTCAGGTGTCCCCGATAAACTTAGGTGTTCTGAATGCTAGGTCCCCAGCTGATGGCAACTGGAAATTAAAACCTTCTGGAGTCAGTGGTTTTTGGGGGCCAGGCTTATGGGTGTTTCAGCCAGTTTCCCCATGCTAGTGTTTGGCACACTCTCCTGTTGCTGTTGTCCACCTGATGTTGGCCAGGGGGTAGTGTCCGCCCCCTGCTCATACCATTGTTTCTCCCTGCCATCATGGAGCTTCCCCCTTGAGGCTGTAAGCCAAAATAAACCTTTTCTTTTCTTTTTTTCTTTTTAGTTTTTTAATTTATTTATTTGGGAGCAACAGACACAGAGAGAAAGATAGATAGAGGGAGAGAGAGAGAGAATGGGCACGCCAGGGCTTCCAGCCTCTGCAAACGAACTCCAGACGCGTGCGCCCCCTTGTGCATCTGGCTAACGTGGGACCTGGGGAACTGAGCCTCGAACCGGGCTCCTTAGGCTTCACAGGCAAGTGCTTAACCGCTAAGCCAACTCTCCAGCCCCAAAATAAACCTTTTCTTTCCTACACGTTGCTCTTGCTTGGGTGACTTCTACCAGCAATGCAGACCTGACTGTAACACCTGGTAAGCACTCCTCCCCTTCCTTTGGCTCTTACATTCTTTCTGCCCCCTCTTCCGCCACCCTGAGCCTTGGAGGGTGTGATAGAGAAGTCTCACTTCTGGTTGAACACTCCACTGTCCCTTCTTCTCAGCACTGTGCTGAATTTTGAGTCATCCTAATAGTAACCGCCATCTGAAAAAAGAAGTTCCTCTAATCAAAAGTGAGAGTGGCATTAACATACAGGCGTAAACACAAATATGTAGAAAGTAGTTTGGTGGGCGTAATATATCCATGTTGCTAGACAACAGTAGTAGTTTCCCCCTAGAGCTTATGACTTTCCCAGTTTTTTTTTTTCTTCTGGTTTTTCGAGGTAGGCTTTCACTCTAGTTCAGGCTGACCTGGAATTCACAATGTAGTCTCAGGGTGGCCTCGAACTCATAGTAATCCTTGTACTTCTGCCTCCCAAGTGCTGGGATTAAAGGCTTGGTCCACTATGCCCAGTTTAGCCATAGTCCTTTTTTTTTTTTTTTTTTTTGGCAGGGGGGAGATAGATGTTATTGCAAATATATACTCAAATAGCTCAGGGAATTTTGTGGAAAGAATGTAAGAGCCACAGGGCGAAACAACATGCCCAGAGGCATTTCCTCTCCCCCAAACAACAACAGCAAAAAAACAAAGCCTGCTCTCCCACAAGGCATATCCCACAACTCCATGGGGAATACCTGTAACCCCACTGAGGAGGGTCCCCAGAGGAATGGGGGCAGGGATGAGGATGAGGGAAAAGAGGGAACCCATATATGATGTACCCATATAAAATATGTTGTTAATTAAAACAATTACAACTCAGACAAAACTACTATGTACAGCAGAATTTTAATTGCCATTTTTAGCACTTAACATTCAGTGAACCAAAATTTAAGAATTCAAAGCACATTTTAAGGAGTAAAACTACAACATTTGAAATACAATTAGTACTTCAAAGCAAATTACCATTTGTCATGTCACTCATTTCTATATTTGAATAATCAATTTAGCGGACAACTTATGGATAAGTTAGGCTAATTTCCAAAAGCTATTCTTTGCTGTAGGTCCCATTTGAAGTTCCTATTTTACAATAAAATAAAATTCACTTAAGGGCTATAGAGATGGCTTAGCAGTTAAGGCACATGCCTACAAAGCCTAAGGACCCAGGTTCAATTCTCCAGGTCCCACATAAGCCAGATGTACATGGTGGTGCATATGTCTGGAGTTCGTTTGCAGTGGCTAGAGGGTCTGGTGCACTCTCTCTCTCTATCTAATAATTTTTTTATTTTTTAGTTTTTAGTTTTTCGAAGTAGGGTCTCACTCTGGCCTAGGCTGACCTAGAATTTACTACGTAGCCTCAGGGTGGCCTTGAACTGATGGCGATCCTCCTACCTCTGCCTCCCGAGTGCTGGGATTAAAGGAGTGCACTACCACGCCAGGCTTAATAAATACATTTTTAAAAAATCACTTAACATGGTCAACACAGGCAAGAGGACTTGTGCTCAGTCCCTGCTTCTACATCAACCATACTTTGGTTTGGCTTTCAGACCACCTGAATGGGTCTATTGCTAAAGGCCAGTAAGACAACAGTAGAAGCTTAACAACTACAGGAGTCTCCATAGCAGACGCCCAAGGAGTTTCTGCACAGCCTACACATCAACCAGAAGCCCCAATGTAAATTCATATTTTAGTAACTCCACTTTCACTGAAGTTTAAAGGTAAGCGTACAGCCCAGCAGGCTAACACCCATGTGGAGATGCACAGACTATAATATTCTGTGAACATGCTTCCACAGACTGGAATGTTACAGGAAGTCAGAACGTGAGTTTCTGTCCATTCACATCTCAGTAAGTAAACCTGGCACTCAAGCAGGCTTCGTTTGCCATCTTCAGACCCATATCTTCTCAGCTACTTGCAGAAGGCGCTTCGTTCCCCACTCACCCTTCACACTAAGTAAAGGGATAAGAATGGTAAGTGTAAGACTGATTGAAGTTTGAAACGTTTTACTAAGGAAACTAATATTCTCATAATCATTCCATATCAATGACCACTTGTAAAAAATATTTCTATTTATTTAGTTGTAAGCAAAGACAGAGAGAGAGAGAGAGAGAGAGAGAACACTTCACCATGATGCTCAGAAGCTAGTATAACAACAAAGTCACCAACAAAAAGCACAGCAACGTGTGGAAAAAATTGTGGCACTAGATAGGCTGTGAAAGAACACGTATCTGTAGCACAAGAAAGGCTGTACTGTCTCATCTGTAAGGAAGACAGATTGCAGGCAATTAGATTCGTTTATCACCGTGCATGCTTGAGACTGCTCATGGGAGCCTGTAGGACTGGTGTTGAAGTTGCCACGTTTACCAAGCAGATGAACCACCCATATACAGCCTGCAAACAACCATGACAAAGTATGTTTTCAACGACAGACTGAAAAAAAATGTGGACTGAAGATGTGTGTATGTTTGCTCCTAGTAATTTATTATTTACAGAATGCAAAATATAACACATGATGCTCTTGGAGTATAATAGAAAAAAAGTTGAGGGAATGGATTTACTGATTTATTTGAGAGAGACAGAGAGAGGGAGAGAGGAAGAGCAGATATATATAGAGAGAATGAGTGCGCTAGGACCTCCAGCTACTGCAAGCAAACTCCAGATGCATGTGCCACACTGTGTATCTGGCTTACGTGGGTACTAGGGAATTGAACCTAGGTCCTTAGGCTTCTCAGGCAAATGCCTTAACCTCTGAGCCACCTCTCCAGCCCTAAATTTACTTTTTAAAATACTGTATTTGGGGGCTGGAGAGATGGTTTAGCACTTAAGCGCTTGCCTGTGAAGCCTAAGGACCCCGGTTCGAGGCTCGATTCCCCAGGACCCACGTTAGCCAGATGCACAAGGGGGCGCAAGCGTCTGGAGTTCGTTTGTGGTGGCTGAAAGCCCTGGCGTGCCCATTCTCTCTATCTCTCTCTCTGCCTCTTCCTCTCTCTGTCTGTTGCTCTCAAATAAATAAATAAGTAAAATAAATAAGTAAAAATAAACAAAAAAATTTAAAAAAATACTGTATTTATTTATTGAGAGCCTTTGCGCATATGGCTTATGTGGGACCTGTGAAGTCTAGCCTTGAACCAGGATCCTTAGACTTCACTGGCAAGCACTTAACCACTAAGCCATCTCTCCAGCACGGATCTCTTTTTTCTCTTTCTTTCTTTCTTTTTTTTTTGGGGGGGGTGTTTTTTCAAAGTAGCGTCTCACTCTAGTCTAGGCTGACCTGGAATTCATTATGAAGTCTCAGGATAGCCTTGAACTCACTGCAGTCCTCCTACCTCTGTCCCCCAAGTGCTGGGATTAAAGGCATGTGCCAGCATGCCTGGCTTTTATTGTTTTTTTTATTATTATTCAAAATTGGATTAACAACTTCCATGATTACAAGAAAATATCCCATGGGCTGGAGAGATGGCTTGGCGGTTAGGTGCTTGCCTGTGAAGCCTAAGGACCCCGGTTCGAGGCTCAGTTCCCCAGGACCCACGTTAGCCAGATGCACAAGGGGGCGCACGCATCTGGAGTTCGTTTGCAGTGGCTGGAGGCCCTGGCGTGCCCATCTCTCTCTCTCTCTATCTGCCTCTTTCCCTCTCTGTCTGTCGCTCTCAAATAAAGAAAAGTTAAAAAAAAATAAAAAAATATATCCCATGGTAATACCCTCCCTTTTGGGGGGGTTCTTAGAGAAGCATAGGCCAGGGTTATTTTCAAGCACTTAGGTCATTCAAAGGCAGGTGCATGGCCAAAAAGCCCGCCCATCACCCAAAAGCGCATCCCAGCATGGGTGATGGCTCGCAAAAGCAGTTATCCTTACAGATCTCAGCTGCACTTGCAGTCAAGCTCCAGCAGAGACCCTCTGCTCTCCAGCAAGTTTCCTGCTCATAGAGCCTGGGGTCGGGGGGGCTCCTGAGTTTGATAACTTACTGAGTCTTAAGAGCTCCCCTTCCCCTCCAGAGCAGACTGTTAGGATTTGGAGGAAATAGGTACACAATTGGTGACACCTTCTCTGCCTGCCTGCCCACCCCCCTCTCTCTCTCTCTGAGACAGGGTTTCACTATATAACCCCAATTGACCTCAAACTCAGTATTCTCCAGTGCTGGGTTACAGGCATGCATGCCAGTACTGGCCTCTGCAGTTAGACTTCGTCTAACTTCCCTTCCTATTCCCGACTCCCTCCCCACACCAGACACAATTCCCGAGAAAGCAAAAGCACTTCGCACCATTTAGATGTGAAAGTACTGCACCACACTTTCCGTGTTCCGGAACCGTCCCGAGAGGAGACGTGTTTCTTGTTTGCCAGCCTAGGAGGACAGTCGCACGGTTGTGTGCGCCTTGGGCGAGGCGGAGGTGAGGAGGGAGCTTAACGGGATCGGGTAAGTCTCCGCAAGCCCCCAGGGTCTGCTGCATTCAGGGGATACTGAATTGCGGTGTAACCCAAGTGTTCCTTAGGGCTGCTCGCTTAATTCCCGGAGACATCTGCCCTGGAGCCAACCACAAAACAAAGTTAAGCCCGAGAGTTGGAGAATAGACCAGGTTGGGAAGCCAGTCCCCGAGGGACCACAGAGAACCGCTTTATCAGGGCCAAAGCAATTCTGCTATCCTTGAACTGGGAAACAAAGCCCTAGAAATTCCGGTTTAGGGCAGCTAGGAGGCCGGGCAGCCCTAGATCGCGGTGACTAATTAGTTTTTGTGATGGAAACGCAGAGCTGTGGCCGTGCGTGGCAGCTAGGGCCTCCAGGAGACCACCCTTCCAATGCGCTCCCCCCTTTTTTTCTGGAGAAATGTTTGGGGAGCCAGGGGCGCAGTTCCAGGGTGTGCGGAGCCTGCACCTGTCTGCTTTATGTAACGATGGATCGGAGCATCCCCAGACGGCTCCAGCACACGGATCCACGGAGATTAAGACCCACCGCCAGCGAACCTTTCTCCCACCCGGGTTAGCGCTAACGGCGAGCGCGTTCCTCTTTTCCGGGAGAAACTTGGGCAGGGTGGGAGGCGGAGGTTTGATCTCACGCGCCCGTGGGCAGGGGCGACCCGAGCATCTTCGATAGTCCCTGAGTGTCCCTCCCCATCCCGGCTGTCTGTCCACATCGCGGCATCTCCCTCGGGTTGGCCAGGAGGGAACCCAAGTTGGAGTGAAGCTCCGTGGACAGAGGTTGGGGAGGAGCCCAGAGCTGCAGCCAGGAGGGTGGCGGGGATTGGCGGGGTCCTGGGAAGAGGTAGGTGCAGGTGCTGTGGCCCCGGGCGCTTAAGAGGCGGCTTTGGCAAAGGGGCTGGAGAAGACGCTGGCAATCAGGGGAGCGCGCTGGCAATCAGGGGTGCGCGGACCCGCAGTTCAGAAAGGTGGGAAGGGAAGCCACCAGAAGAGTCCATTTGATGGGCAGATCTTGGAGAGGTGGTGCTGGGGGCGCAGTGGCAAGATGGCCAGGGGAGGGTGGCTGGCCCATCACCCCGCGAACTGACTCCCACGCGGTGCCAGGGCGGAGCAGCCGCCGCCCTCCGGCGCCCCTCCCTCTCCCTCCCCGCCCCTGGAGCTGCGGAGCTGCGACTCCAGCGAGCGGGCGCGGGCGCAGGCGGCGGGTGCCCGCGGAGCTGGCGATGGCGCGGGCGCCGGGCGCGCGGGGCCGGGCGGCGCGGGGCGGGCGGTGCCGGCGGGGCGCGCTGGTGGCCTTCGCCGCGTGGACCGCGGGCTGGGTGCTGGCGGCCGCGCTGCTGCTCCGCGCGCACCCGAGCGTCCTCTCCGAGCGCTGCTCGGACGACAAGAGCCGACGCATCCTGGCCGCGCTGGTAGGTCCGGACGCCGCACTGGCCCGTCGTGCGGTCGGGGTGTGTGTGTTGCGGGGTGGGGGAATCCCGGGACACCTGCCCCTGACCCTGCGAGTTCGGGTTCCCCCGCCGCCTCCCCAGCTGCTGCATCGTCGCGCCCACCCCACTCAAGGACCCAAGTCTCTACATTGGGTGGAAAGCGGAAGCACAGGACCTGGTGGGGGGGGGGGTCTCAGTTTGGGAATCTTCTAGGGATACGTGGGGGGGGGTGGCATTGCTCCCCTTTTCTTAAAAATCAGCCTTTTGTCCCAAAACTGCTCCTCCTGCGCGACACCCCCTGAGCTTGAGCTCCTGAATAAAGTTTGCTGCGGGTCTGTTCCAGGTCTGGTTACCCACGTTCAATCCAGACGGCCAGTTTGGGGGACATCGCCTCTGCTTCTCAGCTACCCCCTCACCCTTCTGTGATTCCGCCCTGGGCTGCCCAGTGACATCCCTCCCTCCCAGCCTGGCTCAACCTCAGGTAGATCGCAGCTAGGGCTCCACCTTCCTGTGCCTCAAAATCAAGTCTGGGCAGTGCGGGTCTTGGGAACCTAAGGCAGAGCGCGAGCCAGGGAACACTGCGGCGCACTGGCTCGTCCAGCAGACTCTGTCCCGGGCCTCCACTGTGGTCTCCCAATGAGGGAGGGCCATAGGGCCGACTCCAAAAAAACCCCGCCAGGCAGCTGGGGAAAGACAGAAACACTTGGCATTTGCAGACTTCTGAGTGCCCTGGGCTTGAGCCCTGAAACATAATGCTCATCTTTGCTGGTTAGGAAACACAGGCTGCTTCTTAGGAAACCAAAAAGACAGTCGAGCATCTCCTACCTGTAGAAAGGGGACAGAGCAGCGCCTACTCCAATTCGATTTCTTCGCTGATTATTCACGTCCTAAATAGTGCCTGGCTGAGCATTTGGTTTGGAAGTTAATATATTTTTCTTAAAAAAAAAAAATCCAAGAACTCATTGATGGTGGCCCATGGGGCAGAGGCATACAAGGGCACCAGAGACTTACAAAAGTTGGATTTATTTTTTCAGATTATGAAATTTTCAAAAGTGGCAGTGTAATTTTTTTTAAGATGGGGTCTCGCTGTAGCCCAGGCTGACCTGGAATACACTACTACGTAGTCTCAGGCTCAAGGTGGCCTCGAACTCATTGCAATCCTCCTACCTCTGCCTGGTAAGTGCTGGTACTAAAGGCGTAAACCACCACTCCTGGCTGAGTTGTTATTTCTTTTTAATACGTAATTTTAGGACTGGGGAGATAGCATGAGGATCTGAGTTTGATCCCCAGAATCCACGCATGGCGGTGCACAATTGCAATCCCAGTGCTGGACAGATAGAGACAGGCATATCTCTGGGTAACTTGTTGGCCAGCAGGTGAGAGTTCCAGGCCAGTGTAAGACCAGTCAATGCCTCAAAAAAAAAGATGAACTCTTGTGAAGACTCCATGAACACACATACATTATGCCAACAGACAAATGATCTATAAAATGAGATTGGAAAAATTAAAGAACCCTAAGAAGTCGTGTTCCCCGATAGTATGGTGCACCTGACATACTGACTCCCTCCTGTGAGGCAGGGACCTAGCTCTCAGTCCACCCCTTACTGCATCCACATTCCATCAAGTTGTCAGTGGCTCATGTATTTTCCCAGTAACCATCCAAAGATCCTTCTCATCTACAAAGATTTCCTCCCTCTGTTCTGGAGAAACGGACTAAGTCAAAGAAAATTGACTAGTTTGGCTAATATGCAGACCCTGTTTACAAACTTAATATAGTAATCTTTTCTATTATCATGAAACAAACCCCATTTTTCATTTATTTACCTTTGCTCCAACAGAGAAAGGCTTAATGGATATTAAATCACTCGATGTAATTTGAGTAATGGCTAATCATAACTTTCCCAGCATTCCAGGTTGTAAATTAAAAGCAATTCTGTTAGAAGCTTTACCAATATGTCGTCGATGGCAGTCACATGGAATCATTTCCAGTCTGACATGGAGCTGAAGAGATTGCTTCTGTCGCTGATGGCTCTCAATCTTAACTCTTGCCAAAAGATTGATTCTTAGCTCTTGCCAAAGGATGATGCCCACACCCGTCTTCCCAAAGTTTGTCTGATGGTGTCGCAAGTGAACTGCTGTGTTGCGAGCATTGTGAAAGCTTTGTGTGAGTTTGTCATTCCTCTTTACTCTCCATACCCCCCTTTCTACTCCTTTCATTCTAAATTAGTTTTTTTTTTTTTAATTTATTTATGAGAGAGTGGGGGTGGAGAAAGAGAATGAGCTCCAGGGTCTGTTGCCATTGCAGACTTTGTATACCTGCCTATATGAGTACTAGGGTACTGAACTCTGGCCATTGGGCTTTGCAAGCAAGCACCTTTAGCCGCTGAGCCACCGCTCCAGCCCCCTGAACTTGTTGATGCAAAGCCTTCCCAGTGCCCTGGCTCAACTTTTGCCTGGGACCCTAAACTGGGAAGAGACTTAAATCCGAACCCAGTCAACTGCCTGTCAAGCAGAGGTTAGTACAGTGGCTTCCAAGGTCTGGAGCTGAATTGCGCCTCTGTGTTCTGGCTCCTCTGCACTTTCATTCTGCCTGGCTTTCATCCTACACATAATAAAACTGGTTGTTATTTTTCTGACTGGCCTCCAGACTCTCATTAGCTTTCACTCTGAGTGTTGAGCACAGAAGAAAATTGGAGCCAAAGGGAGGTTCTCTTTGGCAGAGCCCGGAGTCCTGAGGAGTTCCCCGCGCTGGCAGCCAGGCTTCCCAGCCCCCTCCATGGCAGGTGCTATGGCTGTACCGCGGGGAGAACTGACTTGTCCTATACAGCAGTCAGGTGACGGAGCTTAGGAGCTTTTGGGGGTGAGGCCTGGGGTCTGCGGGTCCCCCAAGGCTCCCTAACACCTGTAGAGACAAGACTATGTGAAAAAGCCTGCTTGACTTGTTCTGAATCCTTTGAGCCCTAGGACTTAAAAAAATATTAGTTTATTATTTTAAATCTGTTTAAAATTTTCATTTATTTATTTGAGAGACAGAGTGAGAAAGAGGAAGGGAAGCAGAAGGAGAGAGAGATAGAAAGAAAGAACAGACGGATGGATGGACAGGGCCTCCAGCCACTGCACACGAACTCCAGACTCATGCACCATCTTGTATATCTGGCTTACGTGAGTACTGAGGAGTCGAACCTGGGTCCTCAGGCATTGCAGGCAAACGCCTTAACCACTAAGCCATCTCTCCAGCCCAAAATTATTTAGTTTTTATTAACACACAAAGAATTATGTTTCATTATGGGGGTTTTACTTATTTTTTAAATTTATTTACTTTTTAAATTTATTTAATTTTGGGGAGGGGACAAATCTAAGACGAACAAGAGTGAGGGAGATAGCACTCAGGAGGCAGAGGTAGGTGGATTGCTGTGAGTTTGAGGCCACCCTGAGAATACAGAGTGAATTCCAGGTCAGCCTGGGCTAGAGTAAGACCCTACCTCAACACACCCCCCCCAAAAAAAAATGAGTGTGTGTGAGAGAGAATTAGAATTGGCTCACCAGGGCCTCCAGCCACCGTATCGAACTTCAGATGCATGTTTCACCTTGTGCACACGTGCCACCTTATGCATGCTTCACCTTGTGTGCCTGGCTTACATGGGATCTGGGGAGTTGAGCATGGGTTCTTAGGCTTCACAGGCAAGTGCCTTAACCACTAAGCCATCTCTCCAGCCCTTTCTGTTTTTTTATAAGAAGTTGCACACATAGGCTTCTCTCTCCCCCGCCCCAATTGTGCTAAGGGTCTTTGGTGGGGTTACTGGTATTCATTGTGGGATTGTGGGGACCAAGAGGCCTCAGTCAGTGTCCGCAGGGCTGGGGGAAACATGGTGTCTCAGGGTATTCCCGTCCACCCTCAGGCTCTTGCACTCTTTCTGCCCCTCATATGAACACATTTCCCTGAAACTTGGTGGGCAAGAGAGAGATCTGATTTAGTCTTGCTTTCTCTGTGGACTCTAGATCTTTTTGTTTTTTTGTTAAGTGAGGTTTGAGTGACCACAGTATTGGTTGCCATTTCCCTAGAACTGGTTTTCAGGCTAGCCATGAGAGCATAATTTGTGTCACCATTTCCCCTGGAATGAATTCTGGGCCCTGGCAGATGAGGTGGAGGTGACCCTTCTCCTGGTGGACAGTCTGCTCTCACTTCTTGATGTATCCTTGTTCTCCATACCGCAGACACGCAAGGTCCCAGCTGCCCCACACCAGCCTCAGAGAAACCAGGATATCTTAATTTTTTTAACTTTGTATTGACCACCTCCATACATGTATACAATATTCCATGATCGTAAACCCCTCCTATAAACTCTCCCTTTTCCTCCTTCCCTATCCCCACATCCACTGAATCCTTCTTTCCAACTAGTCCCTATTTTAATTTGATGTCATCATTTTTTCCCTTTTCTATGATGCAGGTTTGTGCAAGTAGCATCAACCACTGTGAGCTCATGAATGCCATGGTACCATGGCCACTTTATGGCTGAAAGAGTGTTATAAGCACTCCCCCCCTCTCTCTTTGGCTCTTAGAGATTATGGTGTTATTTATTTATTTATTTGAGAGAGAGGGAGATGATAGATAGATAGATAGATAGATAGATAGATAGATGATAGATAGATAGATAGATAGATAGATAGATGGATGATGGATGGATAGAAAGATAGAAAGCAGGAAAGAAACAAAGAATGAATAAGGGTGCACCAGGGCCTCTAGCCACGCAAACGGACTCCAGAGGCATGTGTCATCACGTGCATCTGGCTTATGTGGGTCCTGGGGAATCAACCTGGGCTTCATAGGCAAGTGCATTAATTGCTAAGCCATCTCTCCAGCCCAGATTATGGAGTTTTAAACATTTTTTTGTTTGTCTTCCCCTCTTTCCCTTCCCCTCTTTTAGCCTCCTTTCTGCTTTCATACCACGTGTTTCCTCTTGTCCTTTTCCCCTTTTGTTCTCCTCTTGTGGTCCCCTGTTTGGAATCTAAACCTTGGGACTTGAGCTTTAGATTTCAGATCACAACCCTTCTCCTCCCAGCACATCCCGTAATCAAGCAAAGGAGAACCCTCTCCTGGCCTGGCTGGGAGTTGTTAGGACCCTACCTGTTCAGGGAGCCACGTGGGCAGGAGCTGGCTGGGGATCGTATTGGGCCACACTGGGTCATTGACGAACCTGGCTTCTGCAGGCAGAGCATGTCACAGAGCTGGAGACAAGATGCTCGGTGCCGGTACCTGCTGAAGTCAACTCTGCTGGACACCATGTCCAGTAGTTTTACCCATCTTCATCAATCCCGTCAACAAACTCTTTGAAGCATTTTGCAGAAGACAAAACTGGACTCCAGGGAGGCAAACTAACTTGGTCCTGTTTCATATAGTTGAGGGGCCAAGATGTTCCCCTGTGCCATAAGAGAGTAAAGACTCCGAGATGGTGAGATGCCCACATGGCAAACCCTGAGCTGCTACTTAGGGAATATTCAACCATCTCATAGCTTAATAACTTTCCAGTAAAGTATTTTTTAAAATATTTTTATTTTATTTATTTATGAGAGAGGGAGAGAGAGAGAGAGAGAGAGAGAATGGGTGTGCCAGGGCCTTCAGTCACTGTAAATGAACTCCAGAAACATGTGCTACCTTGTACATCTGGTTTACATGGGTCCTGGGGAATCGAACCTGGGTCCTTTGGCTTTGAAGGCAAGTGCCTTAACTGATAAGCCATCTCTCCAGCCCCTTAATAACTTTTAAAATACTTCAGATATATTCCCAGAGGGCCTGGGAGGATTGCTCAGTGGATAAAATAGTTGCTATGCAAGCTTGAGGACCTGAGTTAGGTTCCCAGCACCCATGTAAAAGCTGGTTGTGGTGACACACATCTGTAATCCCAGCACTGAGGAGGCAGAGAGAGAGAGAGACAAGAGAATTGTTGGGGCTCACTTGTCAGCCAGGCTGACTAAAAATAGCAGCTTTGGCCTCAGGGAGAGAGTCTGTCTGAAGGAAACAATGTGGAAATCCAATAGAAGAGGACATCTGATGTTCTCCTCCTCTGTTTTCCACATATGCACACATAGGGTGTGTGCATTAGCACCAACATGTGCATACGTCACACACAAGCCACACTCCCCTCCCCCAACAAAATTCCAGCAATATAATAGTCAGAAGGCTTAACTGCCTTGAGGCTAGTTCAGTGCTATGAGATTTAATCTTGTTGCCTATGTTGGTAATTTATTTAAAAAAAATTTTTTTAGAGAGAGAGAGAGAGAATTGACACACCAGGACCTCAGCCACTGTAATGGAACTCCAGATGCTTGCACCACCTAATGGGCGTGTACGACCTTGGGCTTGCCTCACCTTTATGCATCTGGCTTATATGGGATCTGGAGAGTTGAACATGGGTCCTTAATCTCTCCATCCCACTAACTCATTTTTTGTTTATTTGTTTTTATTTATTTGAGAGCCACAGACAGACCGAGATAGAATAGACAGAGAGAGAGAGAGGAGAGAGAACGAGAGACAGAGAGAGAGAGAGAGAGAGAGACAGACAGAGAATGGGTGCATCAGGGCCTCCAGCCACTGCAAACAAACTCCAGATGCATGTGCCACCTTGAGCATCTGGCTTATGTGGGTCCTGGGGAATCGAGCCTCAAACTGGGATCCTTAGGCTTCACAGACAAACACTTAACTGCTAAGCCATCTCTTCAGCCCCCCAGTAACTCATTTTTAACAGGGACGTCTTATCTTTCTTTGTGGTTGCAGAAACTGTCAAGGCTCCAAGGGGACACAGTAGCTGAGGCCTATATCCAGGCAGATTTCATATTGATAGGGGAAACTGAGGTGTCTTTATGAATGGTGCAGCTGTTCTCAGCTCTTGAATGGGCTGTATAACACAGGAGTTAGGGTGCTGAAAGCTCACAGCCACGCAACACTCCCATAAGTCAGTGACCTCTGGGTTCAATGAATAAAATCCAGAGACCACACAAGGCGAAGCTTATAAAGATGTTAGTCTAGAGATTCTAGACAGAGGGTAAGAGCAGGAAAGGAGGCCGAACCTTCACACCAGGTATCCACGCACCTCGCCAGGTTTCTAGGGCAAGTGGAACTCCTTAAAGGAAAAAGCAACAGGGGAGGACCAGATGATTCTCTCTTATAGGATCAAGGACATTTCTCTGCACACAAGTACTTTTACTTTACTTAAAGATAAAGCAAAGTGGTGAAGGCACTTGCCTGTAAAGCCTAAGGACCCAGGTCGGGTTCCCCAGCACCCACATAAGCCAGACACACAAGGTGATGCAAGCGCAAGGTCGCACATGTGCACTAGGTGGTGCGCGCATCTGGAGTTTGATTGCAGTGGCTGGAGGCCCTGGTGCTCCAATTCTCTTTCTCTCGTTTAAAAAATAAAAAATAAGGGCTAGAGAGGTGGCTTTGCAGTTAAGGCACTTGCCTGGGAAGCCTAAGGACCCATGTTTGACTCTCCAGATCCCACGTAAGCCAGATGCACAAGGTGACACAGTGCACAAGGTTGCTCATATGCACAAGTGGCGCACACATCTGTAGTGTGATTGCAGTGGCTAGAGGCCCTGGCACACCAATTCTCTCTCTCTTTTTCTGTCTCTCATAAAAAAAAATAAAAATAAAAAAAATAAAAAATAAAAAGGCAGAAACAACAGACTCTTCAAGTGAGGAGGGGATTACAGAGCTGGAGATCCACTGCCCCTGTGGGAGCCTGACTTTTCATCTGGTAAAGTAAGCCTCTCATGCAGAATCTGTGATTGGTCAGCTTAAAGGATGCTTAAACACCGGCTGGTCCCTGAAGCCAGCACTATGCACAGTCCAATCATGCCCACCCTTGGGTGGCTGGGCCTCTCTACCTTTGCTCTCTACCATCCTCGGTCTCCATTTTGAAACACTTCTGAAAGCTAATATAGCCATCTACCACGGGTCCTGAACCAAGGAAACAATTTAGCTTGTTTTTTTTGTTAATATTTCTTTTGTTTTGTTTTACTTTATTTTCTAGAGAGAGAGAGGGAGAATGGGTGTTGTCCTTTCCACATTCATTTCATAAACCCCAAACCTTGGCAGGAAGTACCAGAGTTAAAGTTGTAGCCACATGCTGTTAAATTCCAAAACCACAGCATGTGTACAAAACTTCACAGGCACCGAAAACAATTTCACCCAAGTGTGTTCATGCAGCTTCTGTATGAGACTTAGTTTTCTAAAGATAAAAATCCAGTTCCAGAGAGGTGGTGGAAAGAATGTAAGAGACAAAGGCAGGACAGGACTCCTTACAATGCACTCTTCCAGACACAAAATGGCCTGGATATCCATGACTCACAGTGCCTGACACTACCTACACAAGACCATCATAATAGGAAAAGATCATGACGTCAAAATAAAAGAGAGACTGAGAAGGGGAGGAGGGGATATAATGGAGAGTGGAGTTGAGAAGGGGAGAGAGAGGGAATTATCATGGTTCATTGTAATTATGGAAGTTGTCAATAAAAAAAATTTTTTAAAAATCAAGTTCCAGGGCTAGAGATATGACTTAGTGGTCAAGGTGCTTGCCTGCAAAGGCAAAGGACCCAGGTTTGATGCCCCAGGATCCATGTAAATGTATGCACAAGGTGGTGCATGTGTCTGGAGTTCATTTGCAGTGGCTGGAGGCCCTGGCTCATCAATTTGCATTATCCCTTTCTCTCTTTCTCAAATAAATAAACAAATAAATAAATAAATAAATGTTTAAAAGAAAAAAAATCCAGTTCCAGGCACACAGTGTCATTTGCTTGCTGGAGGTTCAGACCCAGGACTTTCTGTCTGCAGAGAGCTATGACTTGTGACATTGTATTTGGCAAGTGTGACCCACATCCCGTAGGAGAAACAGAGATTTAAAGGCCAATCACTGGCAGGAGACCCCCATCTGCTCAGCATGAAGCCAGGGATGGGGTCAGTTCAGACAAGGTGGCTTGAGTCTTTCAGGCTGCTGTTTATTTACTGTCTGAAAATCCACAGTTTTGTTTTTTTTTTTTAATTGTGTATGTGTGTGTGATGTATGTATGTGTGTATGATGTGTGTGATATATTTCTGTGTGTATGATGTATGTGATGTATGTGTGTGTGACATTTGTGTATGCACATGGGGAGACCCAGACATCCTTGGGGTATTTGTTCTCGCCTTCCATCCGCTCTTTGAGACAGAGTCTCCATTGTTTCTACGGCTGTGTATGTTCCCGTTTAGACCACAAACTTCCAGCTTCTCTTGGCTCTGCCACGGTGTGTTGTCATCACAGAAGTGTGCGCCGCATTACATGGGTGCTGGAGAATTGAACTGTGGATGGCAGGTTTACAAGCAAACACCATTAACCCTGAACCATCTCCCCAGGTCCCCAGGTACTTCATTTAAGCATGGGGGTATCTCTCTATTGATAGCTAGATATTTGTGCAGTTGGTCTAAGGTAACTAGGCCTGGAGGGATGGCTTAGCAGTTAAGGCGCTTGCCTGCAAAGCCAAAGGACCCAGGTTCAATTACCCAGGACCCACATAAGCCAGATGCACAAGGGGGCGCACATGTCTGGAGTTTGGTTGCAGGGGCTGGAAGCCCTGGCGTGCCCATTCTCCCTCTCACTGTCTGTCTCTCTCTCTGACTCTAATAAATAAAATTTAAAAAATAAGGCAACTCTAAAAGTGCATAATCACACACGTTGGGGGGTCAGGTGTGCTTTGGAATTCAGACCTTTTGTATATTACAAAGATGATACAGCATGTGCACGTTGTGTTTAGCATATGGGGCAGAAACAGTCATCCAGCAGATTGTTAATTTGCAGGCAAAGGTATGCAACTTTGCTACAAAGGCTTTTATCTCTTGTGCCTAGTTTGACACCACATGTGGTCAAATGAGTCATGAACATTTGTGGCTTTCAGTGATTTCAAAAAATATCTTCTTTATTTATTTGAGAGAAAGAGAGAAAGAGGGAGATAGAAAAAATATAGGCAAACCTGGGCCTCTAGCCACTGCACACAAACTCCAGACACATGCGTCACCTAGTGTGTGTGTGGCTTTATGTGCAGTCCTTAGGCTTTGCAGGCAAGCGCCTTAATCACTGAGCCATCTCTCCAGCCCCCTCAGAGATTTCTTTTATTTGAAAATTATTTTATTTTGGAGTTATTTATGTGTCTAGACACAAGAGAGTTCATCTTCTTGGGGTTAATGAGGTAGACTAACATGAAACGCCAGCCTCTTTTTGAAGTGTATGTGGTGAACGGTCTCAGAGTTACTCTGCGCTCATCTTGAAGGCGTGGCCCTGGTACGTACTTTGTAGCTTCCATGTGAGCTTCTCTCTTGGCCGTACAGTCTTCTGTGCGAGGGAGGCAGAGCGGGGAGGAATGCCTTAGCGTGGCTGGGGTTGGGCCCAGGCTTCCGGCTACTGCTCTAGTGACACACTGCGCCACGCTGCATGGCATCTGAAGTACTCTGCATCTGTGTGTTTTACAGTAAGCAAAGCAGGGTGAGACAAATGCTTTGTAATTAAAAATATATTGATTTTCTCTATGTGTGTGCGTGTGCACACACCAGAGGAAATGTCAGGTACTTGTGGCCACTTTTCATGTTTCTTTTTTTTTTTCTTTTCTCTCTCTCTCTCTCTTTTTTTTTCGAGGTAGGGATCTCACTCTAGCCCAGGCTGCTGGAATTCTCTATGTAGTTTCAGGGTGGCCTCGAACTCATGGTGATCCTTCTACCTCTGCCTTCCAAGTGCTGGGATTAAAGGCGTGCGCCACCACGCCTAGCAACATGTTTGTCTTAATGTCTGGAAAATTGAATCTGGTCCAGCAGGCTTTGCAAGAAAGCACCGTTAGCCACTGAGCGACCTCCTGAGCTAGATGTTTTGTAATTTTATTCTTTTTTTTTTTCTTTTTTTTTTTTCTGTTTGGAGAGTCAGCTTTTATAGGGAAATAACCACACGATGCTTACAGTAAAAACAGGATCAGGAGTTAAACCACAAAGTTGCATACTGTTAAACAAGGGGAGGGGATGTTTCAAGAAGTTACAAGGTTACATAGGTCATATAGGTGGAACTGTGGCAAGAAACATTCTATGCTATGTAATCGCAAAGACATTTAGAAACAGAGATACAGGGAGGGGTCATCCCATCCTTTAGTCAACAGTAAACACCTGCATTGTAACTTTATTCTTGTTTATGACCTTCCAAGGACTAAGGTGACTCTGTTTTTTATTCATTTTTTGACTTTTTGTTTAATGCCATGGAAGTCCAGGAGAGAAGAGAGGCCTATATTTGCTCATGTGTGTGTGTGGGGGGGGGGGAGTTATTTGCAGGGGTGGGGTGGATAAGCCTGGGAAATATGCTCAACCTTGAATCACAAATCTAGACATTGGGTTTCCTGACAGAGAATAAAACTGTCAGAACAGAATTAGGGGCTGGGGAGGCATCTCAGTGGGGAGAGGGCATAGCGAGCGGGCACAGAGCCCCAGGTTCTGTTCCCAGCATCACATACACTGGTATACTGGGTGCGGTGGTTCATACCTGTAATCCCAGTTCTAGGCTAGCCTAGGCATGAGACTGTGTCTCCAAAATAAATAAATACACCCACACATACATAATAAAGACAAACCTTACAAAACCCAAAGAATTATAATTGTCTCTTTCATTTTATTAATGCCTCTCTCTTTCTCTTTCCTCTCTCTTGTAGTGTAGGATTGTAAGACCAGTCTTTTTTTTTTTTTAATTAATTTCTTTTTTTGTTCATTTTTATTTATTTATTTAAGAGTGACAGAGAGAGAGAGAGAGAGAGAGAGAGGCAGATAGAGAGAATGGGCGCGCCAGGGCTTCCAGCCTCTGCAAACGAACTCCAGACGCGTGCGCCCCCTTGTGCATCTGGCTAACGTGGGACCTGGGGAACCGAGCCTCGAACCGGGGTCCTTAGGCTTCACAGGCAAGCGCTTAACCGCTACGCCATCTTTCCAGCCCTTAATTAATTTCTTTATTTCTTTATTCTGGTTTTTCAAGGTAGGGTCTCACGCTAGCCCAGGCTGTCTTGGAATTCACTATGGAGTCTCAGGCTGGCTTCAAATTCACAGCGATCCCCCTACCACTGCCTCCCAGTGCTGGGATTAAAGGCGTGCGCCACCACGCCCGGCCCTGTAGTCTTTCTTAGGAATTGTGGTGTGGGGAGAACCACCAACACCTTCCCATGGCTCTGTCCTTAGGTCCTCTAAAGAGTAGGAGAAACTCCTTAGCCTTCCAGGGTGGCCCTCACTGGCGCAGGGATTGTTAATAGTTCCCACACTTCCAGAATGTATCCCAAGCCATGTCTTCTGGTGCCTTCTTTCCAGTCTGTCAGAGACCTGTTCTCTGAGCTCCCTGGGGTCCTCCTGTAAAAGCCGCGCATGCTACACTGCTCTCTATGTAGGCCACAACACTTCAAGCTGAAAATAGCAAGTGTAAGGCGTGGGCCTGCTATAAGGGACAGCGCTGTGGTCAGCCCTGGGGGCATCTGACCTTGTGTTCTGGGATGGGAATATTAACTGCTCCCTAGGCCAGTCTCTGATAAAAAGCCAGAGTCCAGAGTCATGGCCTGGGCCAGTACTTTCAGGATTAAGGTTTTCCTAGGCCCATCTTGCTGAATCACAGGAGACAAGCTTCTGGCCTCCATATGCCTGGCTTTGAAGACCTGATCTTCAACCCCATTAAGTGACACAATCATCATGAGATTCTCTCCTCACTCTCACAAAATTAGAGTTGTTCTTCCATGTCTGTGAGGACTGGTTCTAGAACCCCATGGAAGCCTCATCCAGAGGTGCTCTAGTCTCTTGCATAAAAATAGCTCCATATCTTTATATTACCTGTGCACATCCTTCTATATGCTTTATTTTTAACTATTAAAAAAATATTTCATTTATATTTATTTATTTATTTGACAGAGAAAGAGGCAGAGAGTGAGAGAATGGGCGCACCAGGGCCTCCAGCCACCGCAGAGGAACTTAAGATGCATGCGCCCTTTTGTGCATCTGGCTAATAGGTCCTGGGGAAAGGAACCTGGGTCCTTTGGCTTTGCAGGCAAACGATTTAACCGCTAAGCCATCTCCCCAGCCCTAAATTATTAATTCATTTGGTTGCAAACACACACACACACACACACACACACAGAGAGAGAGAGAGAGAGAGAGAGAGAATCAGACAGAGAGAATGGGTACACAAGGTCCTCTATCCACGGCAAACAAACGCTAGATGCATGCACCACTTTGTGCATCTAGCTTTTTGTGGGTACTGGGGAATCACACCCAGGTTGTTAGGCTTTGCAGGTGAGCGCCTTAACCACTGAGCCATCTCTCCAGCTCTCCTTCATACACTTTAAATCGTCTCTAGGCTTCATCTGTTACCTATTGCAATGGAAGTAGTAATTGTTCTGTGTGTTGAAGGGGGCAGTGATGAGGAAGAGTGTCCACATGTTAGGTCCAGATGCAATATTATTTAAAAAAAACAGTTTCAGTAGAGGATTTTTCTGGAGACCCTCCAGGAAAAGATGGCTACCTGAACCCACCATTTGAATGACCTCCATAATTCATATCTGGGAGATTTCTCTCTACAGTCCATTATGAGATCCTGTGTATGAGACTGAGCCGTGTGCTTTGTCCTGGCCCCAGGCTAGTGAAGGCCTGGCCCCTAAGCCCACTGTGACCCACCATTCTCTTCCTTCCAGTGCCAGGACTACAGTGACGGGCGGCTCACGGGGACCCTGTGTGAGGACCTGTGCGTGGCCGGGGAGCTGCTGTACCAGTGCTGTCTGTACTACGAGCGAGGCAAGAAAGTGCTGCAGGCCCGGTGGCGTGGCCGGCCTGTGGTCCTCAAGTCCAAGAGGGAGGCTTTCTCCAGCTTCCCACCCCTCGGTCTGCTGGAGGAGGAAGTGGGGCCAGGCTCTCAGGGTGTCCCCAAAGCCGAGCTGCTCCTGTTGGTGGCTGGGGAGGTCAAGAACATACTAGGCCTGGAGCTGCCCAACAGCAGCATGGGACCCCTGTGGCCAGCCCAGCAGGGCCCCGGCTGGAGGCGACAGCTGGCCAGTGCGTGGACGCTGGTCCAGCAGGAGGAGTATGTGTACTTCAGCCTGCTGCCCGATCTGAGCCCACACATCCTGCCCGTGCTGGGCTCCTGTGGCCACTTCTATGCGGTGGAGTACCTGGCTGCGGGCAACCCTCACCACAGAACCCTTTTCCCCCTGGACGAGGCCACCCCCAGGGCTGGCCAGGCCAAGGCCACCAGCCACATCGCCCTCAGCTTCCTGGACATGGTGAGCCATTTTGACAATGACTTCTCCCACCGCCTCCACCTCTGTGACATCAAGCCTGAAAACTTTGCCATCCGGAGGGACTTCACGGTAAGTGAAGCGGGCGCTGGGTTGTGTATGGTGGGGAGAAGAGAGCTTCTGGCCTGCGTGGGAGGAAATGAGATCGTGGTTTTGGGGGGGGGACTGAGCGCAACTTTGGGCAGCCCATACGCTCAGATCACTCATGTCTTCTGGACCACTTCCTTGTGGGTGCCTAGACAAAGGGATTTAAATAGATGCATCTTCTGTCTCAAAACCAGGAGTACACTGCAGGAGCTGCCAGAGCACAGAAACAGGACAGCCCAGTGGCTACTTAGCACTAATGCATAAGTTACGCCCCACGGTCAGCCTGGGCTGCGGAGTGTCTGTGACCTGGGCGGCACAGGGTGGTGAAGAGACTGTTCAGGGGCTGTTAGGACAGCTGCCCAGCCTGGACCTTCTGCATTCAAACTCCAGAATGCTGGCAACAGGCGACGTTTTCCAGCCTCGTCCTTCGGGAGTGGTTCGTTCATTTCCGATCTGTGAATGGACTTCTAGAGGGAAGTGTTTCAGTAGGTGAAGTGCTTGCCTCACAAACACGAGGACCCGAGTTCAGTCCTCAGTACTCATGCAAAGTCGCCAAGCTTGTAAACTCAGCGCTGGGGAGGCTAAGACAGGAAGAATCCCCAGCGGCCAGTCGGTCTAAACAGGCCGGTGAAAGACCCGGACTTTAGGAGATGGATGCGAAGCCTGAGCAATGACACCCAAGGTGGTCATCTGGTCTCCTCATGCACCCTCTGGTCCCCACAAACACATACAGGCGCTTGCGCACACACACACACGCGTGCACACACACACGGATATTTATTTATTTGAGAGAGAGAAAGAGGCAGAGGGAGAGAGATGATGAGAGAGAGAATTGGAGCACCAGGGCCTCCAGCCTCTGCAAATGAACTTCGGATGCATGTGCCCCCTTGTGCATCTGGCTTACATGGGCCCTGAGGAATCAAACTGGTGTCCTTTGGCTTTGCAGGCAAGCGCCTTAATGGCTAAGTCATCTTTCTAGCCCAGGGATCAATCTATCTTTCTTTCTTTCTTTCTTTCTTTCTTTCTTTCTTTCTTTCTTTCTTTCTTTTTTTTACAGAGAGAGAGAGAGAGAATTGGTATGCCAGGGCCTCTAGCCACTGCCAGCAAACTCCAGGTGCATGCACCTCTTTATGCATCTGGGTTCATGTGGGTACTGGAGAATCGGACCCTGGTTGTTAGGCTTCGCAGGCAAGCGCCTTAGCCTCTGAGCCATCTCTCCAGTACCAGAAGGAATTTTTTAAGTGGAACACTGACTATGTGCCCTTCGCCTTTGCCCCAGAGTGCATTTTATGGGTTGGCTCTGGGCCCTGGCCACGTGTTACCCTGGCTTTCATGCTGCAGTTGGCAGGATTGGGGAGGGCAAGGACAGGAGAGCCCACTTCACTAGCCTTTGTCCTTCTTGCAAACTGTAGGTATAAGGAATCAGCTATTTTACCTAAGATTTTTCAGCTTTTAAGTGAAAACTAGCAATTTCCATACCACCAGAAGAACTTATTAGCAATGCAGTTTTTCATTTGTTTGTTTGTTTGAAGTAGAGTCTGCCTTACTCCAGGCTGCTGACCTTGAATTCACTATGTAGCCTCAGGGTGGCCTTGAACTCATAGCAATCCTCTTACCTCTGCCTCCCAAGTGCTGGGATTAAAGGCGTGCACCACCATACCCACAAATTCTTATACTGTACCTCAGACCCACTTAATCTGAGCTCAAAACCATACCTTCTAGCCAGGCATGGTGTACACGCTTGTTAATACTCAAGAAGGAGGTTTAGAGGTTCAAAACCAGCCTGGGCTATACAATGAGACCCCACAACAAAAACAACCAAGCAGGGGTTGGAGAGATGGTTTAGTGGTTAAGGTGCTTGCCTGTGAAGCCAAAGGACCCAGATTTGATTCCCCAGTGCACAAGGTGGCACATGCATCTGGAGTTTGTTTGCAGTGGCTAGAAGCCCTGGTACCCCCATTCTCCCTCTCTCTCCCTCTCTCTTTCTCTCTCTCTCTTTTAAATAAATAAATAAAAGATTTAAAACAACAAACAAGCAAGCAAACCAACAGGGCATCTTCAGATGGTTCTGCCGCATGCTCAGAGTTGAGAACTTACATACTCAGGAACCCCAAAGGATACGCTTGTCTTTGAACTTGGGCTGCTTTGTTGCCCAACAGGGATAGAGTCTGTAGAGATGTGTTGTAAGAATGGAAGATTGGGCTGGGCATGGTGGCACACGCCTTTCATCCCAGCACTTGGGAGGCAGAGGTAGAAGGATTGCTGTGAGTTCGAGGCCACCCTGAGAGTACATAGTGAATTCCAGGTCAGCCTGAGCTAGAGTGAAACCCTACCTTGGAAAGCAAAAAAACACCAAAAAGCAAGCAAACAAACAAACAAAAAAGAATGGAAGATTGGGGCTAGAAAGATGGCCCAGTACTTAAAGGCACTTGCTTGCAAACCCTGACACCCTGGTACCATTTCTCAGTATCTGTGTAAAGGCAGATGCACAAAGTGGTGCATGTGTCTGGAATTTGTTTGTAGTGGCAGGAAGCCCTGGCATGCCCATTCTCTCTCTCTTTCTCTACCCTCTCTCTCATAAATTAAAAAAATAAAAATAAAAATAATTTGAAAAAGAAAAAGAATGGAAGATTCCAACTCTCCCACCTCAGGCCTTCAGCATTCATCCAGTGGTTGAAGAAACCAGAAAATGAAGGCTACCACCCACTGTGGCCAACAAGCTCTTCTTTCCAGCAGATGTCTCTTGCTCTAGAGAACAAAGGTGGAAGGAGCCGGGGGTGCCTCGGGCCAGTAAACTGTCTGCACAAGCCTAAGGACCTGAGTTTGGATTCCCAGCACTCATGTAGAAAGCCAAGTGTTGGTAGACAACTGCCATCCCAGTGCTGTGGAGGCAGAGAGGCCTGCTGGCCAAGATCATTGAGTTGGGTTGATGAGCTCCAGGTTCAGGGAGAGTCTGCCGCAAAAACTAAAATGGAGGACTGGAAAGATGGCTTAGCAGTTAAGGTGCTTGCCTGCAAAGCCAAAGGACCCAGCTTTGGTTCTCCAGGACCCACGTAAGCCAAACGTACAAGGGAGCACATGCATCTGGAGTTCATTTGCAGCAGCTGGAGGCCCTGGTAGCCCATATTCTCTCTCCCTCTTTCTCTCTGGGCCCCCTCAAAGAAATAAATATATGGAATATAATGTTTAAAAGAAAAAAAACTAGAGATTAGGCCTCTGTCAGTTGGATATTCAGCAAATATTTTCTCCCATTTTGTGGGTAATCTATTGGCTTTGCTTATTGTATGCTTGTCTGTGAAGAAGCTCTTCATCTTCATGTGATCCCATTGGTTGAGTGGCTGTTTAAGATCCTATGCTACTGGGGTTTTGTTCAGGAAGTCTTTTTCCATTCCTTTATCATGGAAAGTTCTTCCTATATTTTCTTCCAGTAGTATCTGAGTTTCTGGTCTTATATTGAGATCTTTGATCCATTCGGACTTGAGTGTTCTGCATGGTGAGATGTGTGGATCAAGTTTCAGGTTCCTGCATATGGTTATCCAGGTTGTCCAGCACCATTTGTTGAAGATGGTATCTTTTTTCCAGCCTGTATTGTTAGGGCCTTTGTCAAATATCAAGTAGCTGTAGTTGCTTGACCCAAAGTCTGGGTCCTCAATTCTATTCCATTGGTCTATACTCCAAGAGAAAAAAAAAAAAAAAAGCCTGTTGGCCTTGGTGCAATTCCCCAGACAACTGTATAAAGCCCACAGGGCAGTGGTAAGAAACCCTGGCTTGAGCATGCATGTGCGAGCATGCTCACACACACATGCAAATAAATAGATAAAAATTTAAAAACTAAAGTTAAAAAAAGAGAAAAGGCTATATTTCTATGGAAAGTAAAGGTTTCCAAGTATTCTATAGTAATGGATTAAAGTTAAGTGAATTTTGTTCCAAGAAGTATTTTTTTCAATGAAAAACTCTTAAAACTGTCAATATAATTCTAATTGAAATTGATACATTTAAAAACAGAGAGTTCAAAATGTCACTCTAGTCCAAATATCCTAGGTTCATGGAAATCACTGAAGGCACACCTTGCTTTCTTGGGCACAGTGAGGTCAGCAGTGGCCACATGGTCAGAGTATAAGGACATAAAAGACCAGAATCCAAGCATCTGGATGTGTAATTGCTGAGGTGCTTTCAACCTTTAACTGTAAATTTTAATTAAATTCAAAAAGAAAAAAACTAAAATGGGCTGGAGAGATGGCTTAGCCATTAAGATACTTGTCTGCAAAGCCAAAGGACCCAGGTTTCATTCCCCAGGACCCACGTAAGCCAGATGCACAAGGGGGCACATGTGTCTGGAGTTCATTTGCAGCAGTTGGAGGCCCTGGCATGCCCATTCTCTCTCTCTTTCTCTGTATCTTTCTCTCTATCTCAAATAAATAAATAAGAATTAAAAAAAAAACTAAAATGGAAAATGATTAAATAAAACACCTGATACCAACTTCTGGTCTTCATATCCACATACATGTGCACACACATGAATATGCACACCGCGTGCACGCGCGCGCACACACACACACGCATGAAGAAGGTGGAAGATGGACCAGAAAGCATCTCATTCAGTGGACCATGAGATAATTCTCTTGGAAATTTCTACTTTGGAGAAGATGAAGAACAGGTAATTTCATGCAGTCAGAATTGTATGATTTTCGGGACATTGACAAGTATGTCGGCTTTCCTGTTTGTTCTGTGACCGTGTTTATTTTGGGAGTGCAGGGTTGTGCTGACAGGGGCTCTACTCATTCTAGGCCACACAGTACAAATTAAAAAATAAATCTGGGGCTGGAGAGATGGCTTAGCGGTTAAGCGCTTGCCTGTGAAGCCTAAGGACCCTGGTTCGAGGCTCGGTTCCCCAGGTCCCACGTTAGCCAGATGCACAAGGGGGCGCACGTGTCTGGAGTTCGTTTGCAGAGGCTGGAAGCCCTGGCGCACCCATTCTCTCTCTCTCCCTCTATCTGTCTTTCTCTCTGTGTCTGTCACTCTCAAATAAGTAAATAAATAAAAATTATTTAAAAAAAAAAATCTGGCCCTCACTGGGAGATGAGAAGAAAAGTGTCATAAATGGGACAGAGGAGGAACAATCAGCTTGGGGAGGCTGCAGAGACTTCCAGAAACTACTGGAAGAAGAAAAGGTTCTCCTAGCCCCTAATCATAATTCATAAAGACAATAGGTTCACTAGCATAGCTCCCATTCACTTTCAATGGCTTAGCCAGACTAAATGATGAAATTATCAATTTATTTCGACTTAATAACTGTTACGCCCAGTTCTCGGCCCCCCCCAGTGACCACCAAGGAGAACCAAACACGTACGCAAGGACAAGGAGCATTTTTTAATATTCGGGCTTAAGCTCGGTCCCTTGACTTCACCAACGCAGTGGATCCACAGAAGAGCCCTGAGAAGCAGGAGGGTAGGGTTTTTATGGGGATTTGAGCATAGAAGGAGATTGGTACGTGATTGGTTGATTTAAACAGTCTACTCTTCTGGTTGGCTTAAGATGTTGGTGGGCAAAGTTGGCGGGCTGGAGCTAGGGGAATTGAGCTGATCTATGACTATAGGAATGTCTCATGACTTCAGGACTGTGTGGCATAATGTATGGCATAACCGGTTTAACTGTTAAGCCTACCCTTATGGCAAGGTCGGCGGGCTGGAGCTAGGGGAATTGAACTTTATGACTTCAGGAATGTATGGCATGATCAGTTTTCAGTAACTGTTAAGCCTATCCTTACCAGAAGATTAAAAACTTAGATCTTGCTGGGAAACAGAAACTTAGGCCTACTGAGGACTCTGAAGCCTGTCATGGCGTCCGTTTGGTTCCTGAGTCCTTCAATAACAAGGTAGGAAAGATTGATTAAAATAATAAATTGTTTGCCATGCCTAAATTTATAGTTAGCCAAGGCCTCTGAACTAGGGGAGAGTTCTCTATTCATTTTTGCACTTTTTTTTTTTTTGTTGTTGTTGTTGTTTTTCGAGATAGGGTCTCACTCTGGCTCAGGCTGTCCTGGAATTCACTCTGGAGTCTCAGGGTGGCCTCGAACTCACAGTGATCCTCCCACCTCTGCCTCCCGAGCACTGGGATTAAAGGCGTGTGCTACCACGCCCGGCTCTGCACATATTTTGAAATGTTTACCTCATGCTCTTTTTTACTAAATAATTCCCAAGAAACTTTATTGCCTTCCGGCAATCTTAAATGAAAAATGAAAACAAACAACAAGAAAAAAAAAAAAAAAACAGTGCTTGTGCTTCCCAGTGCTACACAGAATGGAGGAGAACAAAGGTGCGTCAGAGGGGAAGGAAGGCTGGCCTGTGAGGGCTTGCGGGAAGGCACCAACTCGTCAAACGTCACATTGCTTGGTGGCTTCTTCATGCCTTGAAGCTACAAGCTGCTTGGCTCAGGCGGACTCCAGATTCTTGCGGATTTGAGTTCACCTTTTTTTTTTTTCCTGTTGCATCCAGGTGGTGAAGGAAAATCTGCATAATTTACAAGTTATTTTCTTTTCTGATTTTGAAGCTTATTTGGTTTGAAGCCAGAAAGACAAATCTAAAATTCCAGGACATCTTCAAGTCAAGTTCTCACTCTGATAAATTCTTTTTCTTTTGGTTTTTCAAGATAGGGTCTCACTCTAGCCCAGGCTGACCTGGAATTCACTCTGTCATCTCAGGGTGGCCTTGAACTCATGGTGATCTTCCTACTTCTGCCTCCTAAGTGCTGGGGTTAAAGGTGTGCACCATGCCTGGCTAAGAAACTTTTTCTTTTCATTATTTCTTGCTTTCCCCTGCCCCACCCCAAGGTACAGTCTCACTTTAGCTCAGGATGACTTGGAATAATTCACTGTGTAGTCTCAGGATGGCCTTGAACTCATGGTGATCTTCTCACCTCTGCCTCTGGAGTGCTGAGATTAAAGATGTGTGCCACCACGCCTGGCTTCATTATTTATTTCTTAATTTTTAAAATTTGTGTGTGCGTGTGTGTGTGCACATGTGTGGGAGTGTGGATGTGGACATACCACAGCTTGCACGTGCAGGTCAGAGGACAAGTATGGCATGTTTGTCCACTGCCATCTTCCTCTTCAGTTCGAGGCAGGGTCTCTGGTTCTCATTGTTTATATTCTGTTTTCCCAGACTGGTGGCCTGTAAACTTCTGGAAACTCTCCTGCCTCCTGCTCTCATCTCACTGTAGGCATGCTTGGATCAAGGAAGTCTGGCACAGTTTCTGGCTTTCACCTGAGTTCTGGGGATCCAAGCTCAGGCTACGTGGCAACTTCTTTCTCCACTGAGCTATGGCTCCAGTCCCTGTCAGTGGCACTCGGTGGCTGATCCTACTGGGTTAGGACTCGTATATGTACCTCTTCATTTCTGCTGCTATCTCCTGTCTGAAAACAGCTGACTTGGGTAGTAACGTGCCTGAAACAAAGAACCTAGGTACTGCCCACCCAGTTCTACTGTGACTCTCCACAGCCAAAGCTGGCTTTGGTTGCTTACTCTCCTGGGGATAGATTGTACAACTCTCATAGCTTTTATAATATTCAACCCCAAGGGTGTGAAAAGAATGTGAAAATTGTCATAATCTAAGTGGAATTGGCTGGGTGTGGTGGTGCACGCCTTTAATCCCAGCACTAAGGAGGTTTGAGGTAGGAGGATCACTGAGTTCGAGACCAGCCTGAGATTACAGAGTGAAATCTAGGTCAGCCTGGGCTACAGTATGAGATCCTACCTTGAAAATTAAACAAACAAACAAAAATGTGGAGTTGCTGACAACAAAACCTCAATGCAGTGGGAAGGTATGAAGGGTGACTGCTTAGCAGGATTGCAAGAGAATTCTGTTCTCTGGACTCATCGAAGCAACAGGCTCACACAGTAGCCACCATGGCCTTTGATAAGCTATTTCTACAAGGACATCTGTCCAGTAGCATTTGATTCATCCCTGGACTGATGCCATGCTCGCTATTAGTCATTGTGAGCGATGATCACTGTGTTCCAGTCTCTGATGTTATCTTTTTTGCTTCTGGCTTCTGTTTTTAAAAGTTTCCCCCTACCTCAATCTCTTTAAATGTGCCTAGAGCACATATCTTTATATAATGATGCTCGGCTAGTTGCAAATACATACATACATACATACGTACATATATATATATATATTTCCCCCCCACACAGGCATGTGTTACTGAGCCTGGCATATGCATGGATTTTGGGGATCTGAACTCGGGTCTTTACATTTTTACAAGTGCTTTTACCCACATTGCCATCTCTCCAGCCCTACATATCAGTCTTCTTAGCAGAACCTTCTCTGATTGTTTTTTATTTTATTTATTTATTTGAGAGAGAGAGAGACAGACAGACAGAGAAAGAGACAGATAGAAAGAGAATGGGTGTTCCAGGGCCTCTGGCCACTGCAAATGAACTCCATATACATTCACCACCTTGTACATCTGGCTTACATGGGTACTGGGGAATTGAACATGAGTCCTTAGGCTTCACAGGCAAGTGCCTTAACTGCTAAGCCATCTCTCCAACCCAGATAGTTTGTTTTTCAATATTATTAGGGACAAATATTAGGGACAGTCACAAAGCAACAGAAGAAAAATTCATTTTTAAAGAGCAAGTATCCAAAGATGAAAGTTTTATGTGTGGTTGTAGTCCTGAATCCAAGGCCTTAATGAGAGATACCCAAAGTTCTTTTGCAGCTAGAACTTTGCAACATAACCTATGATAATTGCTTGTGTCAAGAAAGACAGTTGTGAACTCTGCAGAGAAAGCAAGCCACTTCCCTGGGCACAGACTGGGTTTCTCACTTTTTTTTTCTTGTTCTTTTTTTTTAAGGAGGGTCCTGCTGTAGCCCAGGCTGACCTGGAATTTGCTACGTAGTCTCAGAGTGCCATCAAACTCATGGTGATCCTCCTACTTCTGCCTCCTGAGTGCTGGGATTAAAGGCGTGCACCACCACGCCCAGCTACAAGTCTTATATTATTTCTGTTCAGTCAGTTCTTGGCCTTCTGGATGTGATCAGGTGTCGTATTCCTGTTCAAAAATATTAGATGTGAGCTGGTGTGGTGGCGCACGCCTTTAATCCCAGCACTCGGGAGGCGGAGGTAAGAGGATCACCGTGAGTTCGAGGCCACCCTGAGACTACATAGTGAATTCCAGGTCAGCCTGGACCAAAGTGAAACCCTACTTTGAAAAACCAAAGAAAAATTAGATAGCACCTAAAACACCACAGCCTTACCCTGTCTCATCACCCCATCACCTACTTCTTGCTTCCTTCACCTCAAAATATTAAAAGCATAATTTCAGCTCATAGTATATATAATACTCAGCATTCTAGCAATATTTTTCCCCCAAGGTGGACTGACCTGGAATTCACTATGTAGTTTCAGGGTGGCCTCCAACTCTGGGCGATCCTCCTACTTCTGCCTCCCGAGCGCTGGTATTAAAGGTGTGCACCACCACGCCCATCTGGGCTTCTCACTTTGGCGGGCAGAGACAGCCCTGGGGTCATATCATGTGGTCAGCAGTCCTAGGGTCACTGAACGCTATGTCCCTGATGGCAGGTGGTGGCTATCGATGTGGACATGGCCTTTTTTGAACCTAAAATGAGGGAAATCCTCGAGCAAAACTGCACAGGAGATGAAGACTGCAACTTCTTTGACTGTTTTTCGAGGTGTGATTTGCGAGTGAACAAGTGTGGAGCGCAGCGCGTTAACAGCAACCTGCAGGTGAGTGGCTGGTCGCCGGCAGGACAGGAGACGCCTGGGCCCTGCCTGCCTCGGCCCCTCCACATGCGGCCGGCCCTTCTCCCGGTTTTCGGCAAGGGCAGGACAGGGTCTCGGGAGCTCTCTGTCCCTGCTTGTGGCCTATCCGCGGGGGTGGCTGGACAAGTGGGTTAGTGGGATCTTAGTGGGTGGAGGACCCAGCCTCAGCCTTTGCTGGGCTTCCTGCTTCCTTGAGACATTCCTCCTGGTGCAATGTCTGCCTCCAAGAAGCTCTCCCTGGATGGATGGGAACAGATCTCTCTGTGGCTGACTGATGAATACAGGCCGTTTAGAGAAAAGGAGACGCTGGACAGACACCGTGTTCAGACAGGCCAGGCGAGCAGCATGGGCTCTCTGATCCTGTTTTCATTAAATGGTGTATTATCGACAAGGCAGATACTAAAGTATCAATATCAATTATTTCTGAATGATGGGAATACACATAGCTTTTATTTTAGTTTGCTTTTATTTTAGCTTACTTTTTTGGGGATTTTTTTGTGCAGTTTCTTTGCAAACTTAAATTTTCCTGCAACACCCCCTCCCCCCCCCACATACACACCACATAACACTCACTACACACTGACTGATGGACGAGGAAGTAGATTCGAATTTCATGGCCTGTTAGCATTAAGAACTGTGAGATAGTGGCTCACCTGTTGACTTCAGCTCCTAAAATAGAACGGTTCAAAGCTTCCTTCCTTCCTTCCCTCCCTCCCTCCGTCTTTCTTTCTCCCTCCCTCCCTCCCTTCCTTCCTTTCTTCCTTCCTTCCTTCCTTCCTTTCTTTTGAAAGAGAGGCAGAATAAGAATGAGCATGGACACATCAGGGCCTCTTGCTGCTGCAAAGAATTCCAGATGCATGTACCACTTTGTGCATCTGCCTTTACCTGGGCACCAGACTGGCGGGCTTTGGAAGCAAGCACCTTTAACCACTGAGCCATCTCTCCAGTTCCAGAAGCTTCTTAGCAGAGCCTTACGCCTGCAGCATGTCCCCCTGGAATGTAACTTCTTCTGATGGGGCTCCAAGGGCTATGGAGGTCACGACCCACGTTTGTATGCTTTTCAGTGCCATGCTATGGACCCCGCAGGACAGCCCTGTTTGATGGTTATTATTACGTGGTCGTCTTGTGGGTAACATGAAGGTGTCACCTAGGCATGAAGATGAAGCAAACGTGGCCGCCCCGAGACCTACCTGCAGTGGGGACAATTCCTTATGTGGTGGCTGCTGCCCATGACTCTGTTTCACGTTGTCTTTGGTTGGGTCCCTGTCTGTGTCAGTTACTTTCTCCCAGCTGGGACAAAATGCCTGAACAGAAGTAGTTTATGAAAGGAACAGAGTTTCACTGGGATTGCTGTTCCGGAGGGCAGAGTCCAGCGGGGCAGGTATGGGAAGCCGGTGTTACATGGTCACACTGGCAAACAGCAAGTGGGGAAAGACAGCAGCCGGTGGGGCCCAGCTATAGGACCTCCAGGTCCACGGCCCAGTGACCTACTTTCTCCAACACAGCTCAACCCCCCTAAAGGTTCCGTGACCCACTGGAACAAGGCCACCACCTGGGGATTAAGTATGCAAACATCTGAGCCCGTGTGGGACATTTAATACTACAACCACCATGACCCCCATTGAAGAGTCACCTGGAACTTTCCCCCTACTATTCTGGGGCTGGAAATAGATTTTTCCTTTTCATAGGGAGGTAGCCTTCTCTCTTAGGCAGGGTGTGTTCCCAGAACTTAATTAATGGTTCAACGTTTCCAGGGGGTAAAACCCGCCCAGAGTCATCTCTACAAGGTCAGCTCAAAGCCAGCCAAGAACCTGGGAGCTGTCAAGGGCCTCTTGCCACCGTGGTTGAGTCTCTCCTTCTTTCTCTCAGGTCATCTGCGACAAAATATTTAGACGCTGGTTCTCCTCAACTCTCAAGAGCCCCGCGGTCTCCCTCCAGCTGCAGCGGCAGCTGCAGCAGGCGGTCCAGGAGTGTGCAGACTCAGGAGGCCCCTGGAGGAAATCTTGGAGGGCCACCCCCAGCGTGTTCTGGAAGCTTCGATGGCTCCTTCAGGCTACACTGAGAGAGCTGCAGGAAGTGGAGAAGTCACCACTCCTTGGCCAAGAACATCTTGCACAGGGAAAGTGACCTTGGAGGGATTACAAGAGAGGGGATGTTGTTGTGCAAATGAATCACCTCTGAGATGCCGTGGTCTTCCGAAGTGTGCAGTTGCTCAAGCTTTTGCACACTACCTCAGGTGCTGTGATGTGCACCTCCCAGCTTGGTCCATTCCTGTCTGGTCCTGATCTCTGCCCTGTCACCCCTAAGAAATAAACTGAGGGAGGAGGTTGGGAACGCCTGCAATACTCCGCAGGGTGCTCTTGGACCCGGCTGTCAGAGAAGAGCCGCAGCTTCTCTTCCCTGTGAGCCCTTGGCTACCAAGCTAAAGTGTGAGTGTGGAGGCACAGGAGTATGTGTGTTTCCTTTCTCTTCCCTTTATGTCTCCTTTTTAACTTACTGGCCTCTGCTACTAAGTATTTTCCTTCTCACGCAGAAGCCCAATCATCTGTAGCTAGGATCCACATATGAGAGAGAACATGTGGCACTTGGCTTTCTGGGCCTGGGTTACCTCACTTAGTATAATCCTTCCCAGATCCATCCATACTTCTGCAAATTTCATAACTTCATTTTTCTTTACCGCTGAGTAGAACTCCATTGTATAAATGTGCCGCATCTTCATTATCCACTCATCAGAGTGTGCAAGCGTAAGAGCAGGTGAACATGTCTGTGTACGTGAGTGTGTGCTTGCATGCCCATAGGTATGTTCGTGTGCATATGCAAATGTGCTTGTGTTTGTGTGACCGCAGATACGCGTCTGTGTGTGCACGCACATGAGTAGATCTGCATGTGAGCCTGTGCACACGGATTAGCCAATATGAGTGTGCACACAAGAGTGGGTGCATGAGTGTGCTTGTGTGTCTAAACAGGTGGGTGAGAAGATGGACATGTGGGGCCCATGCGTAGGGTGGCTTTCTAACCTGTCTCCTGGGGAAGCCTGTTTAGTGGCCAGGGAAGTATAACCTTTTTTTGGAATTAAATCCAATAAAAAGTTCCATATAATAAATAAATAAATAGACGTGGAGCTGGAGAGATAGTGTAGTGGTTAAGGCACTTGCCCGCAAAGCCAGAGGACCCAGGTCCAATTCCCCTGAACTTACGCAAGCCAGATGCACAAGGGGGCACATGCATCTGGAATTCATTTGCAGTGGCTGAAGGCCCTGGAGCGTCCATTCCCTTTGTCTCTCCCTGCCCCCCCTTTCACACACACACACACACACACACACACACACACACACACACACACACCTGCTTCTTTCTCAAATACATTTTTTTAAAAACAGTTCCATCTTTAGCGGGTGTGATTTGCACTGGAGAGTGTGGGGAATGGCAGCTTTTACGGTCTTTCATTTTTGTAGACTCCACTGACTTTGTGAGCTGTGTTTTAGAGAGCACTTCACCAGTAACTGCAAAACATCTTCCTTTTGAGCAGGCAGCCATGGGGTTTGCTGATGGTGTTGTCATGTCACCCGAGAGACAATTTACATAGAATAAATGTTGGGGTCAGCTCAGGACTGGGGACCAACTCCTTTGTACCGAGGATCCAACCACTGGCCCCAGATCATATTGTGGCACTCCTCGGTGGAAATCCCATGAAGGTCTACTGAGTGGACAAACTCACAGGAAGCGGGCCCCACTCCATATTGCTCGCCCCCAGAGCGACCCGTTGGAGTCAGCTAGCCTTCCACTTACGGGGAGCATGCTTGCCCCCCAGCCGCGGACCTGTGAGCACGCCAAGTCCACAGCCCCACAAATCAGGACGTGAACCCAGACAAGACTGGGATGTTTGGAAGATTCAGAAGGCATGCCAGTAGTTTAGAAATAGAAAAACACAAGCCAGAAGCTTTAAAACTGAACAAAGTAAATTGTCCCTGGTGGCGCGCACCTCTGATCCCAGTACTGAGGTTGGAGGATCACTGTGAGCTGAAGACTAGCCTGGGCTAGAGTGAGAACCTCCCTAGAAAAACCTAAAACAAACAAGGAAGCCGCACAAAGTGATAAGCGCCTTACGTTTTCTTTTGCCCCACCCTCATTCTGATCCAGACAGAATTGCCTTCTCACATTCTTCTGGATGCATTTCTCAGCGCTTTGTACCAGTTCTCCTTCTGCCAGGTGACATGGGGACCCAGCCCTGATCCTGTAAACCTGAAGGCCCACATCATCTGCCCTTCTCAGCTCCCGCCCACCTCACCAGCAACTGACTTAGATGAAGCCAAATTTCTTTTTTTTTTTTTTCAAAAAATGTTTTTTATTGACAACTTCCATGATTATAAAAAATATCCCATGGGGGCTGGAGAGATGGCTTAGAGGTTAAGCGCTTGCCTGTGAAGCCTAAGGACCCCGGTTCGAGGCTCGGTTCCCCAGATCCCACGTTAGCCAGATGCACAAGGGGGCGCACGCGTCTGGAGTTCATTTGCAGTGGCTGGAAGCCCTGGTGCACCCATTCTCTCTCTCCCTCTATCTGTCTTTCTCTCTATGTCTGTCACTTTCAAATAAATAAATAAAAATTAAAAAAAAAAAAATCCCATGGTAGTGGCCTCCCTCCCCCACTTCCCCCTTTGGGTCTCCACTCTCCATCATGTCCTCTCCCCCTCTCCATCAGTTTCTTTTTTATTTTGATGTCATGATCTTTTCCTCCTGTTATGATGGTCTTGTGTAGGTAGTGTCAGGCACTGTGAGGTCATGGATATCCAAAAGCCAAATTTATTTCTTTTTTTAAAAAAATTTTTAAAGTTTTATTAACATTTTCCATGATTATAAAAAATATCCCATGGTAATTCCCTCCCTCCCCCCCGGCACTTTCCCCTTTGAAATTCCATTCTCCATCATATTACCTCCCCATCTCATTCATTGTACTTACATATATACAATATCAACCTATTAAGTACCCTCCTCCTTTCCTTTCTCTTCCCTTTATGTCTCCTTTTTAACTTACTGGCCTCTGCTACTAAGTATTTTCCTTCTCACACAGAAGCCCAATCATCTGTAGCTAGGATCCACATATGAGAGAGAACATGTGGCGCTTGGCTTTCTGGGCCTGGGTCACCTCACTTAGTATATATAATCCTTTCCAGGTCCATCCTTTTCTGCAAATTTCATAACTTCATTTTTCTTTACCGCTGAGTAGAACTCCATTGTATAAATGTGCCACATCTTCATTATCCACTCATCAGTTGAGGGACATCTAGGCTGTTTTCATTTCCCAGCTATTATAAATTGAGCAGCAATAAACATGGTTGAGCATGTACTTCTAAGGAAATGAGATGATTCCTTTGGATATATGCCTAGGAGTGCTATAGCTCAAAAGCCAAATTTCTTTTTTTTTTTTTTTTAATTTTTATTAACATTTTCCGTGATTATAAAATATATCCCGTGGTAATTCCCTCCCTCCCCACCCCCACACTTTCCCATTTGAAATTCCATTCTCCATCATATTACCTCCCCATTACAATCATTGTAATTACATATATACAATATCAGCCTATTAAGTACCCTCCTCCCTTCCTTTCTCTTCCCTTTATGTCTCCTTTTTAACTTACTGGCCTCTGCTACTAAGTATTTTCCTTCTCACACAGAAGCCCAATCATCTGTAGCTAGGATCCACATATGAGAGAGAACATGTGGCGCTTGGCTTTCTGGGCCTGGGTCACCTCACTTAGTATAATCCTTTCCAGGTCCATCCATTTTTCTGCAAATTTCATAACTTCATTTTTCTTTACCGCTGAGTAGAACCCCATTGTATAAATGTGCCACATCTTCATTATCCACTCATCTGTTGAGGGACATCTAGGCTGGTTCCATTTCCCAGCTATTATAAATTGAGCAGCAATAAACATGGTTGAGCACATACTTCTAAGGAAATGAGATGAGTCCTTTGGATATATGCCTAGGAGTGCTATAGCTGGGTCATATGGTAGATCAATCTTTAGCTGTTTTAGGAACCTCCACACTGTTTTCCACAATGGCTGGACCAGATTGCATTCCCACCAGCAGTGTAGAAGGGTTCAAAAGCCAAATTTCTTAAAGGGTCTCCTCTGGTCTGCATGGGAACACTTGCTTCGGGTTTCTGTTCTTTGGTGGCAGCTGGGCGTGGGTCCCTGTTAGCAGAAGTAAGAGAACCGCAAGTCAGGTCGCTGCTCAGGCCTGGACTAGCAGAGCCTCCCAGCTAGAAGCTGGGGCTGAGTCAGGTGACAGCCTGACCCTGGTCACAGCCCTTCCTCATTAGTGGCTCTGACTCACTCACTGGTCAGGAAGCAGAGTCAGTGTGGGAAAGGGAAGATGTTCGTTTTCATTGCAACCCAAATGGAAACAAATGTTTTTGTTTACTGTGGAGACTATGCAGTACATAATTACTCAGCCCAGTGGCTCTCGTTTTCTTCTTGTTAGGTTACCGGGACACACGGCCACACTCACCCGCCCCCTTGCTGGAAGCTTCCTTTTGAGACAGTGACTCTTAAACTGTGGTGAAGTTCAGTCTTCTTCTTCTTTTTTAGTTTTCAAAATATTGCTTTTATATAATATAATAAATAAACATGGTGTATTTCAGTATTAAGGTTTTTGTTTTGTTTTATGGTACGGGGGATTGAGTCCAGGGCCTTGGGCAAGCAAGGCAGGCACTCCATCAGTGATCTACAGCCTCTGCTGTATACTATGTAGAATTTATTATACATTAGCGTATATTATATACTACATATATAATTGTATAATTTATATATATTTAACATGTGTGGATATTTATGATGTATGTGTGTGTGCATGTGTGCTTATGGGTGTGGAGGTTAGAAGACATCCTTGAATGTTGGTTTCCTTCCACCTTCTTTTTAAATTTTTTTTAAAAATTATTTTAGAGAGAGAGAGAGAGGAAATTGGTATGCCAGGGCCTCAGCCACTGAGACTGACCTCCAGACTCTTGTGCCACCTAATGGGCATGTGCGACCTTGCTCTTGCCTCATCTGTGTGTCTGGCTAAGTGGGATCTGGAGAGTAGAACATGGATCCTTTGGCTTTGCAGGCAAGTGCCTTAACCACTAAGCCATCTCTCCTGCCCCTCCTACCTTCTTTTTATGACAGGGTCTCTGGTTGTTTTGCCAGTTTAGCTGGCCCACAAACTCCTGACTTCTTCTGGTTCTGCCTCCCATTGACATAGGCACATTGTATCAAAGACGTGTGTCTTTTGTGCCCAGCTTTATGTGGGTGCTGGGGCATCAGGTTCAGGCTGGGGGGCTTGCAAGCAAGTACCTGTAACTGTTGAGTCATGTCCCCAATCTGGTAACATTTAAAAAAAATTTTTTAATTGAAAAATGTCATTTATGTACATAATGTATTATCAAAATCCTTTCCCACTATCTTGTTTTTTCTCCTTCCATATCTCCTTCCACAGAACTTTTTCTTCTTTCCAATTAGTTCCTTTTCTATTTTGAGAGCATCTCTAAATATCCCATGATATTTTTGATATTTCAATATTAAAAATTTATTTGTGAGGAGAGTGTGGTTGTACCACAGTCTCCTGCCACTGCAAATGAACTCCAGACACATGTGCCACCTTGTGCATCTGGCTTTATGTGGGTACTGGGGAATTGAACCCCAGCCATCAAGCTTCACAAGAAGTGCTTTTAACTACTGTTCCATCTCTCCAGCCTACCTATACTATTTTATTTCATTTTTATTTATTTTTTTGAGAAGGCAGAGAAGCAGATAGGGAGGGAGGGAGAGAGGGGGAGAGAAAGAGAGGAAGAGAGGGAGAGAGAGAGAGAATGGGTGCATCAGGGCCTCCAGCCTCTGCAAGTGAACTCCAGACAGATGTGCCACCTTGTGCATCTGGCTTACATGGGTCCTGGGGAATCAAACCTGAGTCCTTGGGCTTTGCAGGTAAATGCCTTGACCATTAAGCCATCTCTCCAGCCTCCATAATTTTTAAAAATATATTTTATTTATTTAAGAGAGAGAAAGAGAGAATGGTCACACCAGGGCCTCCAGACACTGCAAACGAACTCCAGATGCATATGCCCTCTTGTGCATCAAATGATATGTGTTGCTGCTGACCCAACAAGCAACAACAAAACTCATGAGGAGAAATGATTTCCTCTTGTTTTAATAATGCCCCTAAGTAGACCAACCACTCTCAGAGATTATAAAGGAGACTCTGCAAGCTGAGTTTGATCCAAATTAAAACAGGAGTACATTAATGTATTCCAATCCTTCATCAGAAGTCAACTTTCAAAATGTGTCTTGATGGATGATAGTTAAGAATGATCTTTAGATGAGAGAAAGGATTCCGGAGTGGCATGCTTGTTGGTTTAAGGCTGACACACCTTAACAAGTTTAATGCGGTTTTCTTGCATGGAGATCAGGTGGCTTGGGTCTCATAAGTTCACGAATACCTGAACTGATCAGTGAGAGGTGAGGGTGTCATATAATACTGCAGTCACTCACAAACAAGCTCTACTCATCTCCTCACATAAGGTGGTTGCTGACAGCTTACTGGCAAGCTGCTTTCTGCACGTCTAGCAGGCTCGCCTCCTGAGGGTCCTGCTTGGTGTGGTGTCTTACTCAGTCTACTTGGGGGATCCAGGATGAGATCTCAGGACATTACCTTAAGGTGTTGGAAGAGCAGCTGTTTTGAAACTTTATTTGGAAGTTGTGCTTTTAAGAGATAGAGGTGGGCTGGAGAGATGGCTTAGCGGTTAAGCGCTTGCCTGTGAAGCCTAAGGACCCCGGTTCGAGGCTCGGTTCCCCAGGTCCCACGTTAGCCAGATGCACAAGGGGGCGCACACGTCTGGAGTTCGTTTGCAGAGGCTGGAAGCCCTGGCGCGCCCATTCTCTCTCTCTCCCTCTGTCTTTCTCTCTGTGTCTGTAGCTCTCAAATAAATAAATAAATAATTTAAAAAAAAAAAAGAGATAGAGGTCATGGGATTTGGCTGAAATTTTCTAAAACCAATGACCACAAAAAGAAACTCATGCTTTGGGTAGGAGTGATGGCTCAGTGGTTAAGGTGCTTGCCTGCAAAGCCTAATGACCCAGGTTTGATTCCCCAGTACCCATGGTATACACAAAGAGGAACATGCATCTGAGCTCATTTGCAGCAGCTGGAGGCCCTGGAGTACTCATTTTTTCTGTTTGTCTCTCTTCTCTCTTTCTGTTTGAAAAAAAAATAATAAAATATGTTTTCTAAACATTTTGTTTTTCTTTTTGGTTTTTCAAGGTAGAGTCTCACTCTAGCCCAGGCTGACCTGGAATTCACTATGTCATCTCAGGATGGCCTCAAATTCACAGCGACCTCCTACCTCTGCCTCCCGAGTGCTGGGATTAAAGGTGTAAGCCACCATGCCTGACTTTAGACATTTTTATTATTATTTTTAGCGAGTGAGACAGAACTGGTGCACCAGGGCCTCAGCCACTGTAATCAAACTCTGGAGGCTTGCAGCACCTGGTGGGCATGCGTGACCTTGCGCTTGCCTCACCTTTGTGTGTCTGGCTTATGTGGGATCTGGAGAGTCAAACATGGGTCCTTAGGCTTCTCAGGCAAGCACCTTAACTGCTAATCCATCTCTCCATCCCTAAAAATATGTTTTAAAAAAGAGATTTGGAGAGCTGAGCAGTGGCAGGAGATGCCTGACGCTTGGTTCTGGTGAGCCGTTTGTGGCATGATGGGGTGAGCAAGGGACCACTTACACCTGAGGAGAGCTACTGACCAGCACGTGCCAGAGGTTGACGTCCAGGCCAAACGTAGGAGGACAGCCTCACCGATCAACCAGGAGTATGCTTGCACCCACAGCGTTCGCAGCAGCATCAAGGGCCTGTGGTGGATTTCCAGGCAGAACTGGGACAGGCTTTCTTAGCTGTATTTTTTCTTTAGCTGTATTTTAAAGCTGTATTGGAACATCAAGGTAGCTGACTTAAAAACAACAACAACAAAAAAAAAAAAACTAGATAATGTAATAATGATTTATTATCCATCATGAAATAAAAAAAGAAATTTGGGCTGGAGACATGGCTTAGCAGTTAAGGCACTTGTTTGTGAAGCTGAAGGACCCATGTTCTCTTCAGATCCCACGTAAGCCAGATGCACAAAGGTGAGGCAAGTGCAAGGTTGCACATCTCACTAGGTGGCGCAAGCATCTGGAGGTCAATTGCAGCGGCTGAGGCCCTGGTGCACCAACACTCTCTCTCTTTAAAAACAAAAAAAGCATGTTTTACTTCATGTGTTAGAACCCTACAGTTGGCAAACAAAGGCCATTCTGTCTCTGACAGCATGAGGCCGCAGGCAAGGAGTAACGTCATGGCAGAGACGTGTTCTTGCAGGAGCTGTTCTCACACGCTGCCCCGCCCCCTCAGCTTCTGGACCTTGGAAAAGGCAGTCTCTGCTGGTGGCCTAGGCGGATGGAACTGATATTTACTATTTCTACTCAAAAAAAAAAAAAAAAAAACAAAAAAACCCGAAACACATAACTCCCAGGAGGATACTCCCAGTGCTCGAGAGACCGAGATTCATGGAACCAATTGATGCATTGATTTTCATGTGAGAAACACAGCTCTCAGGTGAGTGCGGGATCCCAGTACTCGAGAGACTAAGGCAGCAGGAGCTTGATTTTGAGGCCACCTTGAGCCACACCACAAGTTCCAGGCCAGCCTGAGATACATGGCACAGAACTGTTTCTCACAGAACAGCCAAAAACCCAAACACAAATGAACACAAAGAAACCTCTCTTGGGGTTCGCTGTCGTGGAGGATGCTGCGATGCCCGGGGCTGGCGACGCTTTGCTGAGAACCATACTCGTTTCCTCCCGCTGTTCTGTATACATGAAAATCTTTAGGGGCAAAAGGCTGTCTGCCCATTTCCCCAGGCAGAAGATGGCTGTGTGTTAGCCATCTGTGGTGGTTTCATTCAGTTGTCCCTCACAAACTTACGTGCCCTGAATGCTGGGTCCCCAGCTGGTGACAACTTGGGAGTTGGAGCCTCCTGGAGGCAGTGTATTTTGGGGAGGGTGGACTTATGGGTGTTATAGCCATCTTTCCCTTGCCAGCGTTTGGCGTGCTCTCCTGCGGTTGTCGTCCACCTGGAGGTGGTGGCCAGCCTCTACTCAGGCCAGTGGTTTTCCCCTGCCACCATGGAGTGTCCCCTCAGGTCCGTCAGCCTTCCTCCCACAAGCTGCCCTTGGTCAGGTGTTTTCTGCCAGCAACGCAAAGCTAACTGCAGCAGCATCTTTCTGTTGTGACAAACTACCCAAGAAAAGTCAACTTAAATGAGGACAGGCGTATTTTGGCTCCTGGTTTCAGGGGTGTTGGTCCATGGCCACAATGTCTGGTTGTTTTCAGACCTGTGATGAGATGACACATCCCGGTGGCAGGGCACAGCACAGGAAACCTGCTTGCCTCGAGGGGGACAGGAAGCGACGAGAGAGGGGATGGGAAGATTTCAGTATGTCCTTCAAGGGCACGCACCAGTGACCTACGACCCTTCACAAGACACACCTCCTGAAATTTCCAACCCTGCCAGAAATTCCACCAGCCAGGGAACCAAGTCTTTAACACACGAACTTTTTGGGGGGGACATTCCACATCCAAACCATCACAGATAGCTTTGATGGTTTCTCTTTGAAATGTCATTAATATGGGGCTGTCCTCCTTTCCTGCTTGTTTGACTTTCAGTTTTAGTTAAATGAAAACTCCTGAGAAAGTGTTGCATCTTGTGGACTTCAAAGCCTGAGTGGAAAGCCTTTTAATGCCTAGAGCTGGCCGGCTCTTGCTTTCTGGATTTTTCCACCGGAGTGTCTTTTATTCTCTGGCAAATTGCTAAAGCCGAGCTTCATAAGAAATGCTACAAACCCTGCAAAGAGCACAGGGAAAGCCTCGGATGGGTCTGCCTCAGGTATCTTGGCGGAAAGGTTGCTGATAGATTAGGAGCTGAGATTGCGGGGGTGGGGGGGAACTTCCTTCCTGTTGTTAGGAGTCTTCACATTGGGAATACTCACTCCCCTGCTCCCCATCTTCCTTGGGGTGCTTTGTATTCAGTCTTTACTGTCTTTCTCTTCTAAGTGGCCAATATCTATCCAATAACCACAATTTAACCTTCTTCAAAGGGGCTGGCATCCATTCTATTTTTTTTTTGTTGTTGTTTGTTTGTTTTTTCGAGGTAGGGTCTCACTCTAGGCCAGGCTGACCTGGAATTCACTATGTAGTCTCAGGGTGACATTCTATTTTTAAAAAATATATTTTATTTGTTTGTTTGAGAGAGAAAGAGAAAGAGAGAGAGAGAGAGAGAATGGGCATGCCAGGGTCTCCAGCCACTGCAAATAAACTCTAGACACGTGCGCCTCCTTGTGCATCTGGCTTACATGGGTCCTGGGGAATTGGCTTTGTAGGCAAATGCCTTAACTGCTAAGCCATCTCTCCAGCCCCCATTATATTTTTTTAAAAATATTTTTATTTATTTCAGAGAGAGAGAGAGAGAAAGAGCATGGGTGTATGCCTGGGCCTCCTGCCACTGCGAATGAACTCCAGATGCATGCATTACTTTGTGGGTCTGGACTAACTGTCTGGCTTTACACAGGTACTGGGGAATTGAACTCTGGCCAACGGGCTTTGCACTAAGCACTCTTAACCCATGAGCCATCTCTCCAGACCCCGGCATCCATTCTATAACCGCAGCCCCATCTTTCTCTTCTAAAGTCGCCAGCATCTACCCTGTAATCATGGTCTAGTGCTTTGCCCATGAGCTGAGATGATACCTTCTGAAAGGTTTCTCACAGCATTGCTGAGCAATTTAGTGGCATTGGACACATTACTCAATCTCTCAGTGTCTCAGTTTCCTCGTCTATAAAGGCACTAGTAATTGTAACTGCCTGTGCTGCTTTGATTCAGGTGTCCCCCATAAACTTAGGTGTTCTGAATGTTAGGTTCCCCGCCGATGGAAATTTGGAATTAATACCTCCTGGAGGCAGTGTATTGTTGGGTGCCGGCTTGTGGGTGTTGTAGCCAGTTTCCCCTTGCCAGTGTTTGGCACACTCTCCTGTTGCTACTGTCCACCTTACATTGGCCAGGGGGTGATGTCCACCCTTTGCTCATGCCATTGTTTTCCCTTGCCATCATGGAGCTTCCCCTTGAGTCTGTAAGCCGAACTAAGCCTTTTATCCCACAAGCTGCTCTTGCTCGGGTGATTTCTTCCAGCAGCGTGAACCTGACTGCAACACTGCCTTTTCTCACAGGACCATTTTGAGGGCTGCATGAGACATGTGTGACAATGTGGGGTCATGGAGATGTCAGCTGCAGGTGGTAATTGGCCACAGGGTCATTTCTAGTTAGGATATAACCTCTCTTGCTTCTCTTCTCTTCCTCTTTCTCACTCTCAAATAAATAAATTAATTAAAAATAAATAAATAAACAATATTAAAAAACAAAACAAAGCAAACAAAAAAGAGAATTTTCAAGAGAAAGGTACCATGAAAACCACCTCAACCTGACCTTTGTTTATGCCGTAACAGCCTGTCATCTGGACAGGTTTACAAGAGAGGTGTGAACATTATCTAAGTTGCCTTAAAACTATCTTCTCTCTTTAGTCTGAGCCTTATTCCATGGTCATGTGCCAAGGCAGCTGAGCTGAGCTGGCACTGAGCTGGCTAGCTATATATTATGGAATATCTAGCTATGCACTCCCAGGCTTGAGCCAAAGTCAGGCGTAAGGCTTAGGTTGGTGGGCTAACCTTCCCCTGGCCTGCGCTTCCTCTTTGGGGAAGTGTGAGCAGATGTTCTTCAGGACGGGGAAGGGGGGCGACTGAAGGAGATGGAGGAGGAGGTGAAGTTTCAAACCCGGACAGGAGATGATGTACAAATGCAAATATCTCCCTCCCTCCCTCTCCCCTCCCCGCTTAGCCTTCATGGACAAAGTTTAATGTTCAACAAGTCTCTGGTCTAGGCCAAACTAAATTGGTCATACTTGAAATCACATCCCCACAACCTGGCAAGGCCATTTCAGGACGGCAGAGTTTCCTCATGAAATGCTCACCCTTCCTCTCTTTTTTTTTTTTAAGGTAGCGTTTCACTCTAGCCCAGGCTGACCTGGAATTCACTATGGAGTCTCAGGGTGGCCTTGAACTCACAGCGATCCTCCTACCTCTGCCTCCCAAGTGCTGGGATTAAAGGCGTGCTCCACCGCGCCTGGCTCCCTTTCCTCTCCTTTTAAATTAAATTTCATTTCTTCAAAGGTTATACTCTTATATACCCCTCTCTCCTGCCCTCATTCCAAAGAGGCCCTTACTCAGTGGGGTTACTGGGATTCCCTGTGGGGTCCTGAAGGCCTGCCAGTCAGCAGAGGGATGTGGGGGAGGCACTGATGGAACCTTGCCTCGGGGTAAGCCTACCCACCCCGAGGCTCTTACAATCTTTCTGCCCTGTTTTCCACTAAATTCCCTGAGCCTAGGCGGGAATATTAGCCATCTGATTTGGTGCTGATTTTTCTGTAGCCTCTGGATTTCTGTCTTGATGCTGTCTGAGTGACCGCAGTGACTGTAGCATTGCCCTGGGACTGATTTCCTGGCTAGCAGTGTGGGGTAGTCCTGTCCCCACCTCCTCTGCGATGACTCTTCCAGTGGAGTCTCATCCTTCACCCTGCTGAAGGCTGCGCGTGACTTTGATGGACCTGCAGCTCTGACAGGCGCTCCTGTCTATTCCCACCTGGTCTCTGAGTTGGACACATTCAAAGACTGCAAGGAGGGCGAAGCTGGATTTTTAAAAATATTTTATTTTTATTTATTTATTTCAGAGAGACAGAGTCAGAGGAAGAGAGAGAGAGAGAGAGAGAGAATGGGTATGCCAGGGCTTCCAGCCACTGCAAACGAAGTCCACCTTGTGCATCTGGCTAATTTAGGTCCTGGAGAATCGAACCCGGGGTCCTTTCGCTTTGCAGGCAAATGTTTTAACCACTAGGCTGTCTCTCCAGCCCCGGAGCTGGATTTTTGGCTGGATCAGGGCCACAGTTGTCCTTCTTGGAAAGCATGTTTCCCACGTGTTCAACTCCACTTCTGTGGAACGTGAAGAAGGCACGTGGAGTCCCATCCAGGCGCTGGCAGCCCAGGACTCCCCAGCCTGCCTTCTGGGGAACCTCTGAGCATTTCAAGCCCTCCCGTGGTGCCATTTTCTTCTCTTTAATCACTCTTTCTTTCATCCCCTCTAGTATCCTGGCATTTCTTTGAAGACTGGGAGATGAAACTGGAGTGAACAGTCTAATAAGGGGGTTGCATAATCCCGAGAAAGCTACAAAATTCTTTACATTGGTGCTTTTAATCAGTGCTTACCCTAGACATCCTTGCCGAAGCTCAAATTTTTAACATGGTTGTTTCTTCTTCAGACGATTACTGGAATCAGTAGCTACACCTTCTCCAAATATTAGCTATTCAGGCACAATGCAATACCCACTGAGTCCTCTTCCGGGATACCCAGGGTGAATTCTTGGAGCTTCTAGAACCTTCTCAGATGTCTGTGGGAGGGAGGAGGCCCCGGCACACAGCATTGCTCAGCCACCACAGCAGCCTGAAGTCGCCCTCTGAAGCCTGATCCTTGCGGTCCCAGAGTCTCCCTTCTGTGGAGAGTATTGGCACCACTTTCCAGCTTTAGGACAGAAGCAAGCCATGACTTACCACACCCTGTGAACATTAATTCTGGGGAGCTCTGTGGATGGGGGACTTGCCTCAGAACGTTTGGATCACAGTGGCAATTACTATGGTAACAGCTGAGAAAAAAGAGTGACAGTGGACAGCGAACAAAGAAATGTTTTCTTGTTGTTGATTTTTGTTTTTTTTTGAGGTAATGTCTTGCTCACTAGCCCAGGCTGACCTGGAATTCACTGTGTCTCGGGGTGGCCTCAAACTCATGGAGATCCTCCTTCCTCTGCCTCCCGTGTGCTGGGATTAAAGGTGTGCACCACTGCGCCTGGTCCGAAGAAATGTTTTAACTGGATTTTGGAGAGTAACGTGAATAAGCATACTTTTTTTTTTTTTTTTTTACCTGTGGTAAAACATGAGGCAAACTTCACCACTCTACCTGAGCAGCAGGGTGCCCAGGACCCAGCTCCCTGTAGGCCAGCAAGGCTGTCCTTCCTCAGAAGGAAGCCTTTCAGCAAGAACTCCATGCCAGTGAGAGAAGCCACGTCTGTAGCTCAGGCAGTGACAAGAAGGCACTAGAAGAGCCTAGCCTAGTGGTTTACATCTGAAATCCCTGCCCTCCAGAGGCCGAGACAGGACATGAATCTGAGGCCAGATTGAACTACAGAGAGAGTTCCAGGCAAGCTGGGCTACAATAGAGTAGACCTTGTCTCCAAAGAAATGAATAGTGGGCTGGAGAGATGGGTCAGTGGTTAAGGCACTTGCTTGCAGAGCCTAATAATCTGGGTTTGATTCTCCAGTACCCACATAAAGCCAGGTACACAGAGGCACATGCATCTTGAGTTTGTTTGCAGTGGCCATGGAGTGCCCATGCTCTCTCTTTCCACGTCTCTCTTCTCTCCATCTCTTTTTGCTTACGAAGAAAGAAAGGAATAAAGAAAGAAAGAGAAAGGAAAGAAATGAAAAGAAAAGAAGGAAAGAATAAATATGACCTCACATTGGCTGACACTACCTGCACAGGACCTGTATAATAGGCTAGGAAAGAAACAAAAGAATGACATCAAATAGAAGAGGAACTAGTTGGAAAAAAGGGGTTCATTGGAGGGGGATAGGGAAAGGGGGAATGGAGGGTGGTCGGAGGGGTGAATGATTGTGATATATTGTCTCTAGATATGGAGGTGTCAATGAAAGTTAAAAAAAAATCACTAAGTCAAAAAATGAATGAATAGGGCTGGAGAGATGGCTTAGCGGTTAAGCGCTTGCCTGTGAAGCCTAAGGACCTTGGTGGAGGCTCGGTTCCCCAGGTCCCACGTTAGCCAGATGCACAAGGGACGCACGCATCTGGAGTTCGTTTGCAGCGGCTGGAGGCCCTGACGCGCCCATTTTCTCTCTCTCCCTCTATCTGTCTTTCTCTCTGTGTCTGTCGCTCTCAAAAAAATAAATAAATAAATTTTTTAAAAAAATGAATGAATAGCCAGGCATAGTGGTGCATGCCTTTAATCCCAGGGCTCAAGAGGTAGAGGTAGTCAGTTTACTGCGAGTTCAAAGTCACCTTGACACTACATAGTAAATTCCAGGTCAGTCTGGGCTAGAGTGAGATAATACCTCAGGGGAAAAAATGAATAAACAAAGCCAACAAAGTTAAATAACATACATTAGGAGAGTTTTAGAATTTGTCATAACAGTAGGCAGAGGTCATACCAGAGACCTGTATTAAACAGCCACTCCCTCTTATAACGGCATCCATGCTGACGTTCATACATAGATCCATTCACCCCCACGTGTATGGACATGAGAAACAATATGTTAGGTCAAATCAAGTGTCCATGGTGGACAGACCTGCCTCCGCTGGACTCCCAAGCCTGCTGTTGGCTTTGTTCGACAGCTATGAAACGCCTCAGCCCACGGCCACCTAGGAGGGATGAGAGGGACGAGAGGGGCAATGGATTCCACCACCCCAGAGCTTGAGGATCTCTTACTGGGCTCACAGTAGCCTTCTCAGGGGCCTTTCTTAGGGTAAGGGGACACAGAGGGACCGTCAGAAGCGCATCTGAGGGCTCGGGCTGGTTTTACTGCTCTCTAGAAGCACCACTGAAGACTCTGGAGTGCAGGTTCAGGGCCTGTGCAAGTGTGTGGTGAAGGGAAACAGAGGCTCTCAGAGCAGCGGGCATGAGGAGCCGAGGTCCTCCAGCTGTGCCCTTCTCTGCGTCTGCAAGTCTTGAAATCCCCCAGGGCTTGGGAATGCTTAGCAGTCTCCCAGGGGACTTTGCAAATCATTCCCTCCGTCCCTTCCCTCCATGCCTCTTTCCTTTCTTTCCTCCCTCTCTCCCTCCCTCCCTCCCTCCCTTCTTTCCTTCCTCTGTCAGGACATCACAAGTTCTTGACTTGGTGGGGGGGTGGGATGGACTGCGAGGGAAGCAGCATGGTGGTCCACTGTCTTATAACTGCTGGGGCAGGAAGCATGGGCCAGGCACGTGAGCACCTCATATGTGTCCTGCCATTACCCATTACAATTCTGTCCCAGAGGGATCATCGACTGGCACAGAACTCCAAGGGGCATAGCAGCTGCACCCCTTGCCTGAAGCTGCCAACTCTAAATGACAGAACTGGTCCGAAACGCTGACCTGCGCTTTGCAGAGGCTGAGATGACGTGAGGACAAAGGTCTGAAGGGGCCAAGAGGACGCACTGGCCCCGGGTCACAGGGAATCACCCCCGGACTTTCGACCATGACAGACATCAACTCTGCCCTGTGATGTCCTTAGTCTTGACTCTCAGGAAGAAAACCCAGAGCTAAAGAAAACCATAGTGGTTCAAATCGAATATTTTCAGTCCCGAGTCTTGAGCTACAGAAGCTGTGGTTCCAGGCATGTGTCCATGCTCTTTGAAGGCTCCACGGTTACCACGACTCCTCTCACCGTCTCATCAGCCTCACTGCTGGGGACAGAAGAGGCTCTGACAAGACCGCACAAATGCACCCTTGCCCCCGCTGCTTGGCACCATGGTTGGGGCACCACACCAGCCAGACCGGCCGTGTGGCTTTCAGAGAGCTCACAGCAGTGATAAGGCCAGACGCTGTGGTAAGTTCAATACTTCATGTCGCCTCTGACCGGGTATGCGAGACAAAGCCAGGGGTGGAACTGGGGAGGGGAGGCCAGTATGTCCTGCTGGGCAGCAAAGGCCAGCGGAGAAGAAGAGGTTCTGGGCAGAGGCTGGGCGGGATATGTGGGTTGACACCTTGAAATTAGAGGCCAGCCAGGATGAGACCTGACTCTGGATGCTTTCAGGTATCTTTCAGGTATATTTCAGGTGGAGGGACTGAGCAGCCTGGAGATGGTGTCACACGCAGGTGAAACCCTGCCTAGTCAGGGGAGGGACTGTCTTGGAAAGAAAATTTGATCTCTCCAATTCATTAGCGAGGAATGTCACAAACATTTAGGACAAGAGGCTTAGGCTATCACAGCTCTTGTGGGAAGGGTGAAAAGGGCAAACTTATTAAAAAGTTAAATGAGATTTCCCGAGTCGTTAAGAGTTCACTTGCTGTGGTGGTAGCTCAGGAATCCCAGGAGACGGAGCACAGAGCACTTTACAAAAGCACCATCTCTGCTAAGGAGTTTGTAGCCTGGAAACAATTTACTTAATTTATGCAGCCTCTTGAAGGCAAATGGCCAAATTCAATTCTTTAACAGCATAACAATGCCTCGCTTTTGGGTGCTCAGGATTACTCAGCGGGGTGGCATTTATGGACCAGATGGTTAAGGGAAGGCACACACGAGAGCCTCTCTCCAGGCTCTGATGGGGAGGTTTTCTCCCTCTGGGGCCAGAGACCTGAGGACAGATAATAAGTAACGAGTGTAACAAACAGTGAATTCTGTTTTAGTAGTAAGGGATGCGTGTCAAGACATGCTGAGTATTCTGGGGAGAAGCCCAGTAGGATGTGTAGATGGGTTAGTGGCCAGACGGGGATGGTGGGGTGGAGCAGGGCTGTGGGAGAAGAGTGCACTCAGGCCACAACCCAGGTCCAGGCTGTGAGGCAGCCCACTGGGATGTGAGAGGTGCAGTGGAGGCGCTTGGCCAGCAGGAAGACAAGGACGGGGAGGAATCTAAGAGTCTTATTTATTTATGTGCGGGGGAGGGGGGCCAATTAGAGAGAATGGGCGCGCCATGGCTTCCAGCCACTGCAAACCAATTCCAGATGCATGCGCCCCCTTGTGCATCTGGCTTACGTGGGTCTTGGGAAATCGTACCAGGGTCCTTAGGTTTAGCAGGCAAATGTCTTAACTGCAAAGCCATTTCCCCAGCCCCTGAGAGATTCTTCTACGGGCTGGGCTGACGTGAGAGGCTGGGAGCTTGCAATTTGGAGGTTGTGCTGAGAACAGAGCTGGAGGCACCAGGAAGACAGTGAGTGGCTCTGGCAGGAGCTGCAGGAATATGGTTGAGCTCAGCAAGTAGATGACCTCTGGGCAGTTATCTGATGAGTGCCTGGTGTCGGCAGACCGAGGGTTCTGGAAGCTTTCCCAGCTTTCTGGCCACTATAGCACAGGATGAAGGATGGGGTTGCTGCTCATGGAGACTTTAGTTTGGGGTGGGACAGCAGCTAGCTGGGTTTTCAACGAGCTGACTGTCCACATTCAAGAACATCAAGGGGAACATGTTCCTGCAAGGGGACCAGCTTTGAGATGGTCAGTAGAGGGACCACGCTGGGACATTGGCAACGATTTCCTTGTCTCCTCTAGATTTCAGTTTCCCAGAGAAACCTATTTTGAACTGCTGCATTTAGTAGGATTATGGGCCAAGGCCTTGGAAAAATATAGTGGTCTATAAAAATTAAGGCTATTTTTTGCTCAGCGCACCAACGTCCTGTGTGGGAAGCTGAGAACCCGCCTATACATGTGAATATGTACCTAACCCTGGGTGACCCTGAAGGATGCTTCCCATGAGTAGCCTGAGGTCACGTGTCCAGCAGCCTTGCACCTTTGAAGAGGCTCCTGCAGAAACAAAGCTATAACGTGCTAATGCTCACAGTTAAGAGGAAACGATCACATCTAAAGCAATTGCTTATTCTTTAAATTCACAAAGCATTGGATACATGATCTGGCCGGACTTTATTTCTGACTTTGCTTTTCATTTAGGTTCATCAGCTTTCTTAATGAAACTGCTCTTTATGAGGTAAGGAAAAGAAGATAAGGAAGATGAATAGGGCTAATTGTAAGTAGAAACATGACATGACGTTCCCCTCCCCCACCCTCAAAGATGGCTTCAGCTCATGGTTTGGGGTTGCTTTTCCCGAGATTGATCAAAGATACAGGATGTGTGAAGCCTTGTCCTCTGGCTCTGAAGCAAGCAGCAGGGGCTGGGGAGATGGCTTAGCAGTTAAGGCCTGTGCCCAAGGATCCACGTTTGACACTCCAGATTCCACATAAGCCAGACGCACCAAGGTGAGGCAAGCACAATGTCTCACATGCCCACTAGGTGGCACAAGCGTCTGGAGTTAGATTGCAGTGACTGAGGCCCTGGCGTGCTGATTCTCTCCGTCGCTCTCACTCTCTAAAAAAACAAAATTAAATTAAAAAATGCAGTCACTTAGTGATGGTGTATGATGGTGTGTGTCGGTAATCCCAGACAGAAGTTTCCCTGGGCTTGCTACTCAGCCAGTCTAGCCTAATTGGTGAAAATCCGTCCAGATGAGAGACCCTGTCTCAAAGGGGGACAGTGCCTGAGGAATGACACCCAAAGTTGTACTCTAGCCTTCACACAGACAGACAGACTGACACACACACACACACACCTGCTCTCTCTCTCTCTCTTTCTCTCTCTCTCCAAGTTATACCCACTAATCTAGAAATTCAAAAGTAGGGTCCACATGTGAGAGAACACAGGACATTTATGTTTCTGAATCTAGACTACCTCACTCAGTACGCTCTTTTCCAGTTCCATCTACTGTCCTATAAATGTCACATTGCATTTCTCTTTATAGCTGAATAAAATTCTGTATGTATCTATACCACATCATAATCCACTGGTCGGTTGATGGGCATCTAGGCTGGTTCCACTTCCTAGCTCTTGTGTATAGAGCAGCAACAAACATGGAGGGAATGAAGGAAGAGGGAAGGTAACCGGAGGAAGTGGGGTCCAAAAGCATTGTAAGGGCTGGAGAGATGGCTCAGTGGTTAAAGGTGCTTGCTTGGAAAACCTGATGGCCCTGGTTCAATTCCACAATATTCACATAAGGCCAGATGCACAAAGTGGTGCGTGCATCTGGAGTGCCTTTGCAATGGCAAGAGGACTTGGCATTCCCATTCTCACTCTTCTCTTTCTTTGTGCAGCTTCCTCTCTGTTCTTCTCTCTCAAATAAATAAAAGTATTTGGAAAAAGCATTGTATACATGTATGAAAGTGTCAAAAGTATATAAGAAAAAATAAATAATGAGAAAAATAAAAAATTATGCATATATGTAAATGTATACATATATATATATATTTTTTGTTTGTTTGTTTTGTTTTGTTTTGTTTTTCAAGGTAGGGTCTCGCTCTAGTCCAGGCTGACCTGGAATTCACTATGTAGTCTCAGAGTGGCCTTGAACTCACGGTGATCCTCCTCCCTCTGTCTCCCTGGTGCTGGCATTAAAGGGCATTTTTAATTGTAGAGAAATAACTGTCACATACTGTCATCTGAACCATGTTTAAATATACAGTTCAGCATTATTAAATACACTTATATTATGTAGCAAAAAAAAAAGAAAAAAAAAAGATATAGGTGGAAGACTCCAATATGTTATGTCAGGCAAAGAAAGTAGATGTGGGGTGGCCGTTCGCCAAGCATATTGGTGGGTCTTTGATGTTCACCGTTGCTTTGTGTTTCCTTTTGTTTTTTTTTTTTTTTTTTTCTGCTTGAGTACACTGGAGAAAGTGGGTTGATTCCCACACCAGGGGAAAACCTGTGACATAGCACCCTGTCTCACGTCTCTCTCGTGAATTGAGGAGAGGTGAGTCCATGCACGTCCTTTTGGGTCCAGGATGAGCTGGTTCAAGGCGGTCTGTTGGCCGTGTGCTCAAGTACATCTGTGCCTTGGCCCTGCTTTTGTCCTTGGATTGATCCAGTGACTGTGTTCTCAGCCCTTCCCAGGCCTGTAAGCTCCTCACTAGGGGCTGTACGGGAGGGACTCGGGGAGGACAGGCAGCACCAGATGGTGACTAGGAGAGTTCCTGGCAGGGAGGGTGAGGAAAGTACTTGAGGTCATGGGTGCTCTGGTTTTCAGGCCCATTGCTGAGGGCCTCAGAAGACCGTGAGTCGCTCCTCCTACTGCCTCCCAGGGTCCAGATGGGCTCATAATAAATGAATGTTTTTGTTGGAACACACATGTCTGAAATTCTTTATGAAGCTATTGATGCAGCCAGCTCCTCTCCTCTGGAGGAACAGCTGGATCGGAAGGTAAAAACTAGTGGCTGGAAGTGTCAGGTACCATCTCTGAAAGCATGTCAGCTTTGGAGAAAGTAGCTATTCTTTTAAAAAAATATTTTGTTTAATTTATTTGAGAGATACAGAGACAGAGAGAAAGAAGCAGATACAGAGAGTGAATGTGGACTCTGCAGGGCCTCTTGCCACTGCAAAAAGCCTCCAAATGCACGTGCTATTTTGTACATCTAGCTTTACATGGATACTGGGGAATTGAACCCAGGCTGTCAGGCTTTGTAAGCAAGCGCCTTTAACCACTAATCTCTCAAGCCCTAAAGAAAGTAACTATTATCTAGCTATCTGTTGATTGATTGATCTACCCATCAACCACCCATCTACCTCTTGACTATCTGTATCCACCCATCAATTTATCTAGAACCATCTCTACCCATCCTATGGCAGTATTTCTTTCTTTATAATAATATTTTTATTTTATTTTAGCTTTATTTGAGACACACAGAGAGAGGTAGTGAGAGGAGGGAGAGAGAGAGAGACAGAGAGACAGAGAGACAGAGGGAAAATGGACATTCCAGGGCCTCCAGGCATTGCAAACGGACTCCAGACGCGTGTGCCACCTTGTGCATCTGGCTAATGTGGGTCCTGGGGAATCGAACCTGGGTTCGTTGGCTTAGCAAGCAAATGGCTTAACCACTAAGCCATCTCTCCAGCCCTGGCAGTATTTCTTTAAAAGGAAACCACTAGCATTGAAGTCACTTTATTTTGTAAGGAAAATGTTGAGGAGCTGAAGAGATGGCTCAGTAGTTAAGGCGCTTGCCTGCAAAGCCTAATGACCTGGGTTCAGTTCCCTGGTATCCACGTAAAAGCCAGATGCACAAAGTGGCATGTGTATCCAGAGTTTGTGTTCGCAGTGGCTGGAAGCCCTGGCATGCCCATTCTCTCTCTCTCTAATTCATTTCTCTCCTTGGAAATAAATAAATAAAATACTTTTTTAATAAGAAAATATTGAGATGCTGTTGTTTTTGAGACACAGTCTCTGTGTCAATTACCCTTTCATTGCTAGGACAAAATACCTGACCAGAAGCAGCTTAGGGAAAGATAGAGTTTATTTCGGCTTACAGTTGCAGAGGAAGTGTAGCGGGTCAGGAGCAGGAACCTGCTGCAGTCGGGGAGAGAGGGACGAGGGGTTGACCCAAGGCTGACCCAACGTGGACAGCTGCTTCTGACCAGACAAACGAGTCTCGTTGCTGGCGGAGCGGCAATGCCTTGGTGTCTCGTGGCACGCAGTGGGAAGAGGAGCTTTCTGCTCCTTGAAGCCCTTGGGGCCGCGCCACAAAACCCATTTCAGGGAAAACCAGCGAGTTTTATGTCCATATGGTGCAGTTCTACTGGCTTCTGCCTTTCTTTTTTTTCCTCTAGCAAATCATATGCCAAGTAATTATTAATTACTCAACGTCAAGTCTGGAGGAGAAGTATTGATCTGAAGAAAGCACTTTTCTCAATTGCTACCAGCTTTAGACATTGAAACTGACATGGAGCCTTTGAATTCCTCACAAGAAATAGATGGAAATCAATAGAAGAAGGTGTGCTGGGGTCTCAACGAAGTGGGTTGTTAGGAAAGAGACTAGAGCGGCATGAACAATGGCACGACGGGCGGGGTCTGAGGCAGCAAGTAGGCACACGGCAGGCAGTACTGGGCCCTTGCTGAGGTGACCTGTGGGGCTGTGCACATAGTCACAAGGACGGCAGAGTCCTCGCCAGCCTTGACCAAGGCGCTGTTGTGGCCAGCAACACCCACCAAAGAGCCCCCGATACAGTTTCGCTAGCTGGAAGGCAAGCAGAGCTCAGTGCCAGGAGGCCACTTGCAAAAGGAATGGTGGAGTCTGGGACGGTGAAATGTAATTCCCAGAGGTAGAGCGAGCTTCCCTCAAGCTGGGGGGAACCTGCCGCCTTCTTTCTTTTCTTTTCTTTCTTCTTCTTCTTCGTCTTCTTTTTTTTTTTCAAGATAGGGTCTCACTCTAGTTCATGTTGATCTGGAACGCACTATGTGGTCTCAGGGTGACCTCGAACTCGTGGTCATCCTCCTCCCTCTGCCTCCCGAGAGCTGAGATTAAAGGCGTGCGCCACCACGCCTGGCCCGCCACCTAATTTCTAAGGACAGTGATTTGGGAGCTGTGAGGAAGGGCGCGGTTGGCGCAGTAGTTGCTTTCAGTATTACTGTGACAAAAACACCTAACAAGAAGCCATTTAAGGGAAAAAGGATTTATTTTGGCTTCCAGCTCAAGGGACTACAACCCATCCTGGCAGGGAAGGGATGGCGACAGGAACATGAAGGAGCTGGCCACATCCAGGCCATAGTAGTTCATTTGCGGCGGCTAGAGGACTTAGCGCATCTACTCTCTCTCTCTCTCTCAAATAAATAAATAAAATATTTTAAAAATAAAACATTTTTGATACTTTCATTCATGTGCATAATATATTTCGATCCAAATCCCCCATGTTAAAATATATATATATATATATATATATATATATATATATATATATATATATTTAATTTGGGCTGGAGAGATGGCTTGGTGGTTAAGGCACTTGCCTGCAAAGCCAAAGGATCCTGTTTCAGATATCTAGGACCCATGTAAGTCAGATGCACAAGGGGGCGCATGCATCTGGAATTCATTTTCAGTGGCTGGAGGCCCTGACATACCCATTCTCTCTCTCTCTGCTTCTTTCTTTCTCTCAAATAAATAAATAAAATGTAAAAAATTAATTTAATTTATTTATTTGCAAGAAGAGAGAGAGAGAGAGAATATGGGCACTCCAAGGCAACACTCTAGCCAATACAAACAAACTCCAGATGCATGCGCCACTCTATATATCTGGCTATATGTGGGTACTAGGGGATCGAACCCAGGTCATTAGCTTTTCAGGGAAGACCTTAATAGCAGAACCATCTCACCAGCACCCCCATGTTTTTTTTTTTAAATATTTATTTATTTATTTGTGTGTGTGGGGGGGAGAATATGGGTGAATCAGGGCCTTCTGCCACTGCAAAGGAACACCAGATGCATGCACTACTTTGTGCATCTGGTTTTGACATGGGTACTGGAGAATTGAACTCAAGCTCTCAGGTTTTGCAGGCAATTGCCTTTAATCACTGAATCATCTCTCCAGTCTCCCCTTCCCCCCCCAACATGTTTTAATTAAGACTGGGCTCCCAGCCCATGGAATGGTGCCACCTACAGTTAGGATGTTTTCCCACTTCAGTTAATTTCATCTAGAAACTCTTTCACAGACATGCCCAGAGATTTGCCTCCTAGGTGATTCTAGATCCTGTTAATCAATACTAACCATTGCAGTTGGTAAGAAAAGACCATATAATGGGTGCTGAGGTCCCACATGTTGGCATGGGTGTAATGAGGGGTTAGGGGCCCAGGAAAGTTCTTGAACCCCAAATCCTAGGTTTGTTTTTAATTTTAATCAATGAATTGAATGAAAAAGAAGACTGAGAAGGATAATTATCAAATTATTATATTTATTGAGGGAAGTACAGAGCCAAGGAAAGGTACCCACATGACTGGAGATCCCCATGTGGAGGGTCTAGAAAAAAAAAGTGAAAGGAAAGGAAATTTAAGGAGCTCCTGTCAGAGGTAGGAGGATCACCATGAGTTAGAGGCTACCCTGAGACTATTCCAGGTCAGCCTGGGCTAGGGTGAAACCCTACATTGGGGGGAGAAAAAAAAAGAGAGAGAGACTGTAATCATCCTTTCTGAGGTGAATAAACCCCTGAACAGTGGCTGACTGAAAGGGCTGTGTTAATCAGCTTCCTGACAATGTAAGAAATACCAGAAATATAAAAATCACAACAATAAAAGGTTTTTGTTGTCCCTTCTGTGTTAATTAATTAATTCATTCATTCATTCACTTATTGGGTGGATCACAGGTTTGGAGGCTCCAAGCCACAACCAGTTGACTGCTTTGCTCTGGGTCTATGACCAGCGTCATCATGGTAGGAATGAGTGACAAAACACAAAACAGCAAACAACTCACTCTGTGGCCAGGAAGTCAAAAGGAGCAGAAGAGGAAGGGCTCAGGGACCCCATAATTCTGTTGAGTGCGTCTTCAAGGGCCTAAAACCTTCCACTGGGTCCCATCTCTTAGAAGTTCCCTATCTCCAAATAGTACCTCCCTGCAGAGCAAACCTTTAATATGAAAGCCTTTGGCGGACATTTAAGAGCTAAATGGTGACACTGCCAGGGGAGCTTTTGAAGCTACAAATAAAGGATCTCTGCCCCAAACCTCCTTACCTGGAATCTCTGGGGCTGTCTGTTTCTGCAGTCTCTGAGGATGTGTACTGGAATTTCTGAGAGTATCTCTGGAATCTCTGGAGATGTGTTTGGAATCTTGGGGATGTGTCTAGAATCTCTGGAGATGTCTGTGGAATCTTAGGGATGTGTCTGAAATCTCTGGAGATGTGTCTAGAATCTCTGGGGATATGTCTGAAATCTCTAGAGATGTGTGTAGAATTTCTGGGGCTATGTCTGGAATCTTAGGAATATATCTAGAATCTCTGGAGATGTCTCCGGAATCTTAGGGATGTGTCTGGAATGTCTGGGGACATCTCTGGAATCTCTGAGGATGTGTCTGGAATCTTAGGGATGTCTCTGGAATCTCTGGGGACATCTCTGGAATCTCTGGGGGTGTCTCTGGAATCTCAGGGATGTGTCTGGAATCTCTGGGGATGTCTCTGAAATTGGTATTTCAAGCAAAATTCCTCAGGCAGCTAACTAAGGCATGACTCAAAATTGACTAACCCTATTCTGTTTGAAGTGATTTGGGTATTCTCCTCCTCCAGTGGGCTGAGCAGTGTGTCTAACTTACATCCTAGGAAACGGAGGCAGGGTCTGCCAGAAGTAGGTGGAAAATGCACTGCTCAGAATCTGCTCTCTCTGCTGAGTACTCCAGAAAGTGCAGATCAATCCTGGACTCAAGGACTCCCTTCTTCAAGAACACCTTTTGTGCTTATGCCTCGTGTCAGCTCTCAGTGGCTGCTGGGACAAATTGCTTCACATTTAGCAGCTAAAAACAGAGGCATAAATGACAACCCCAATGGTTCTCTCTAAAGCCAGATGTTTAAAGTCAGCGTCACTGGGTCGGACTCACAGGGTCAGCAGAGCAGGTACGTTTTGAAGGTATCAAGGACGACCTCTTTACCTTTCCTTTCTGGCTTCTGGTGGCTGTGAGTATTTCCGGGCTAGTGGCCCCATCACTCTGGGGCCATCCACTTAGGAGGACATTTGTGATTATGTCAGCTGCGCCTACTCCCCTGCCTCTGGTGTCCAGGACAACCTGCGTGTCTCACACTCCTTCATCCTATCTGCAAAAACACTTCTTGTCAGGTACAGTTTCACTCACAGGCCCCGAGGACCAGGACACAGACATCTTGGAAGAGGTTTTTCATCAACCCATCATGCACCTTCATCGTAATGAATGTACAAATAAAAGCTTAGGCAAGTTGGTTTACCTCCTAAATATAACTAGGATCAGTTGCATTGATACAGGATTTGGGGATTCAGGAGGAGTCCTCCAGAACTTATGAACCCCAAGTTTTGGGTTCTGTCCTATCTTTTTTTGTGTGTGTGGGGGTTCTAGGTAGGGTCTCACTCTAGCCCATGCTGACCTGGAATTCACTATGGAGTCTCAGGGTGGCCTTGAACTCATGGCGATCCTCCTGCCTCTGCCTCCTGAGTGCTGGGATTAAAGGCGTGTGCCGCCATGTCCGGCTGTGTCCTACCGTTAATAAGGAATTAAAGATGGACCCAAGAAGGATAAATTATGAATTATTAAGTTTAGTTAGGGGGAAATTTCAACTTGTGGGGTTTATTTAAGGGAGAGATCACAAATTGTGGGATTTAGGAAACACACACTCATGTGGAAACACTGCATAGTTTATAAAGTTCACTTAAGAGAAATCGAGGTTGGGGGGAATGAGCAGAGCTGCAAGTGTGTGGAGGACAGAACTTAGATGTAGATGTAAAGAGACCTGTAATACACATGGCGTCTACTACATACTTTCCTGAAGAGGGAAAATATCTGAGCAGCAACCAAGAAATTCAGAGGAGAAATGAGAAAATGTGTGTGTGGGGAGAGTGCTGCACAGTACGCAGTTAGTGTCTTGAACTGGACACACAGGACGGCCCTTAGCCAAATCTTGCATTACACCCTGGTCCATCCCAGTTGGGTTCGCCTAGCTCAGCTCACACCACCTGCAACAGTCAGTTAGTGAGAGCACCCACGTGGCGGATCTAGAGTGTAAGGGAAAGAAATACACATGTGGTAGATTTGGAGACCAGAGGAAAATGATGTGAGTCAACAAGTGAGAAGTTACCCCCAATTGCAAAGTAGAAGCAAGCAAAAAAGTTTCCCCAGACCAAGAAACAAAATTCTGCACCATCTCCCACACACACACAGAGCATGGCCTCAAGAGAGGGAGGGACCAAAAGGCTGATTTGGGTATGCAAGGAGAAGATCGGACTGGTTCTTATATTTGGAGGATGGACCCCAGGGCCAGCCTACCTGGGCCAGCCCACCCAGGTAGCACCCCAGACTGTGGGCAGCAGGGGACCCTGTAGATCAGTCTCTATCAGACAGAGTTCCATTTCTTCCAAGAATTCCGTTCTTATGCCAGGAGGAGGTAGCATGTAAGGTGGCATCTGCTGGTTTTCTTTAGGCCTCAATCACTGATTGAAACTGCCTTTTAAAAGCTAGCTTTCAGGCTGGAGAGATGGCTTAGCAGTTAAGGCACTTGCCTGCCAAGCCTAAGAACCTGTGTTCCGCTCTCCAGATTCCACATTAGCCAGAAACACAAAGGCGAGGAAAGTGCAAGGTCGCACATTCCCACCAGGTGGCGCAAGCATCTGGAGTTTGATTTCAGTGGCTGAGGCCCTGGGGCCACTTCTCTCTCTGTCTCTCTCCCTCTCTCGAAAATAAAAATTAAAAAAAAAAATTTTTTTTAAGCTAGCTTTCAGGCTGGAGAGATGGCTTAGTGATTAAGGTGCTTGCTTGCAAAGCCAAACGACCCAGGTTCCATTCCCCAGTACCCACGATGCACAAGGTAACTCCTGAGTCTGGAGTTTGTTTGCAGTGGCTAGAGGCCCTGGCGCAACCATTCTCTATATATCTGCCCCTCCCTCTCAAATAAATAATAATAAATATTTTTTAAAAGCTAGCTTTCTTCTATCCTCCTTCAGTGTCAAGCACGAGTAACACACAGCAATCCTCTCACCTCTGCCTCCCGAATGCTGGGATTAAAGGTGTGCACCACCATGCCTAGCTCTGGGCACATGAGGATTTTGATAGGTGAAAGAGAGAACTGAGCAGACAATAGAGTCCTTCCAAGAATTATGAGGCTGCCATGGCCCCTGGGGTGAGCAGACTCCTCAGGTCTGAGAAAAACAAAGCCACAGTGGATGTGATTATAGAGAAAGATGTGTGTTTTGGGGGGATTATCACCTGGGAGGAAGGTAAGCATTGGGCTGCTGTCCTGCTTACATCTGTGAACAACAGAGGGGCCCAGAAGAAGGGCAGACCTGTGTTGGTTACTGCTGTTACCTGGATACCAAGAGGTATCAGGGAGCTGTGATATTAGCCCTGTCAACCTGATGGGATGTCCTTTAGGTGAGTTGAGGAGGGAAGACTCCCTGTAACTGTGGGCAGCACCCTCTCAAAGGCTGGGGTCCCTAAAGGAGTAAGAGGGAGAAATCACGCTGAGCACCAGCACCCGCCTCTCCTGCCACCATGCCTTTGTGAAGAGGGCAGAAGGTTCTATTTCTCTACATTTCTTCATGCCCAGCCTAGAGGAACATAGAAGTCAGGAGGCTCTGCTCATGCCAGACCAACAGGAGGCTCTGCTGGCATGAAGAGCATTTCCTGGGGCCGGCATGGTTGAGCAAACTCCTTAAGATAAGCGGGACTCCTGGTCACAGGCTCACACCCCCACGTTCCTGACCAACAGACCTATTCACACGTTCTTTTTTTTTCTTTTATGACTGTAACTGTCCCATGTAAATTGTGATTTAGGGCTTAATTCCCATCCTGTTTCTTTTTTTTGTAAAAAGTGACACTCCCAGAATAGTTCAGGGCTTCACTCAGAATCTGGAGTGGAGACTTGGTGTACCATACTATCCTTTTCTTCCCCCTTTTCTATCTTTTTTTTTTTTACCCAATGAAACGCGGCCTCCCATTCCGTGAGTCGATGGTCTCGTGCGACCCTGGATCCCATAACATTGTCTCTGTGACGAGGGACTGTCACTTCAAAGTATTCGCCACAACACACCTTTGCTTACTCGGGTTGCTTTTTGTCAGGTATTCTGTCACAGCCATGAGAAAAGTAATTCGTAGAGGATCCCAAAGGAAATACGGAATGTTCACTATGCTTCTTTTCCCCTTTTAACCTAAAGCCAGGTTGTTCTGAGAAACTTTATTCTCCTGCGAAGCAAGAGCTCCCTTAGGTGACCCTGGGGGCGTCGCTCAACTTCACAGCTGTGCATATTAAGTACAGAGCAGCAGACTACAAATCCCTGGAGCCTTTGACAAGGGTTTGAACGAAGGTGGGGAGGTGGGGGGGTGGGGAGGTGGGGGGTGGTGGTGGGGGATGTCTTTTCAAAATCTACGTGCAGATTATGAATAGAAAGCAACTGCACTTAGAAGGCATTCTTTATTTTTTTTTAAAGCATGAGTGAATAATAATGTGTTTGTGTCTGACACCAAATAAAGTCATTTATTATGAGGAAAGAAAAAAAAAAAAACCCTCCTTTGTGCTGCTAATGCTTGGAATGGCTTGGAGATGTGTCTCTGTGTCCCCGGTGTCTGAGTGTGGGAATGTGTTCACTCTCTGTGAGCTTTCCAAGGGGAAAATGAGCTCTGTGCGGGTGTGTAGCCAAGAGGAGGCCCCAGGGAGCGCGGAGGCACGGGGGCCCTGGCGGGGGGCGCGGCGCAAGGCGCAGCGCAGGCTGGGGCTGGGAAGGAAAGTGCTGAGCGCACGGCGACATGTGCCACTGGATGCTCCAAAGCGGGCTCCTGCCTTTGTGGCACGGACCGGGTCCGTTCTTCACCGTGGGAAGCTTGCTGCTGGCTTGGAGACCGGGTCTGGACATGCTCAGTGGGTGAAGCGTTGGCCTCATGAGCGTGAGCGCGTGTGTTTGGAGCTTCACACCCATGTAAAAGCCGAGCATGGGGCTGGAGAGATGGTTAAGGCATCACTTGCCTGCGGAGCCTAACAAGCCGTGTTTGATTCCTTGGTACCACGTGAAGCCAGATGCACAAAGTAGCACGTGCATCTGGGGTTTGTTTGCAGAGGCTGGAGGCCATGGTATGCCTATTCTGGTTTTTTTTTTTTTCCTCTTCCTCCTCCTCCTCTTCTTTTTCCTTTTCCTCCTCCTCCTCCTCTTTTTTTTTCGAGGTAGGGTCTTACTCTAGCCCAAATTGACCTGGAATTAACTACATAGTCTCAGGGTGGCCTTGAACTCATGGCGGTCCTCCTACCTCTGCCTCCTGAGTGTTGGGATTAAAGGCGTGCGCCACCACACCCAGTTCTCTGTCTCTCTTCTATCTCTTTGTGCTTGAAAATAAATCAATAAAAATATATTTTTTTAAAAATAGCTGAGCATGTTGATGCCTGCCTGTAATCCCAGTACTGGGGTGGCAAGGGCAGAATTCCTGGGGTTCATTAGAATCCCTGGGGCTCATTACATAGCTAATCGAGCCAAATCAGTGAGCTCTAGGTTTGGTGAGAGACTGTGTGTCTCACGGACTAAGGTGGAGCGTGATTGGGGAAGACTTGATCAAGGAAGACCCTTGATGTCAACTTTGGACTCCACACACACTGTGTGTACCTGTATGCCCAGGTACACCCATATACACACGAACACACTTACACACAACACACACGTAAAGAAAAAAAAAAAAAAAACTCAGCAGCTGGCCATGGAGGCTATTGTTGAAGGAAATGCAGACTCGGTGCTCCACTCTTTGTTTGCTTTGGTTTTCTTTAAATCATATTTTATGCATTTATTTATATGAGAGGCAGATAGAGAGAGAGAGAGAGGCAGATAGAGAATGGGTGCACCAGGGCCCCCAGCCAGCCACTGCACAGGAGCTCCAGGTGTGTGTGCCACCCTGTGCATCTTGGCTTTAGGTGGGTGCTGTGGAATCGAACTAAGTAAGGTCCCTAAGCTTTGCGCCTTGACCACTGAGCCAACTCTCCAGCCATGCTTTTCCTTTGTAAAGGAGGAGCCAACGTGCCTACGCTTGACAGGGCTTTGAAGGCAAGAAGCAGAGTGCTAAAGCGAACAGGTGGATCCTTGTCACCTTGTCACCGCACATTGCAGGTGTCCCTGTCTGTGGATCAAACTCTGTTTGTCCTTCACAAATTCTTGCCATGGAGATTGTCAATTCCCCAAGAGCTCTTTCTTTCCAGAGGGTAGACACTGGGCCTCACCTGTCTCTGTGACCCCAGCACCCAAGACAATGCTGTCTCAGAGCTGCTGCTCAGACACATGGTGATTAAATGTGACAGAATTTTCCAATTATAGTGCTCTGTAAGTAGAGAGGGAATGGTGATTACAATTCAGAAAAATGCTGTGAACATTCCCAGAGCTGTATTATCTTACTTGGAGTGGGTAGCATAATCTTGTATCCATGGCTAAGCTGATGGCTGTTGTCCGTATTGGACACTGTGGCGGTTCAATGTGTGGCTCCATAGATTTAGGCTTGAATTTTGAGTCTCCAGTGAGCAGAGCCCTGCTGGGGAAGAGGGAGGTCACTGGGGCTGTGTTGCAGTCAGGTTCGTGTTGCTGATAGAAATCACCCAAGAGCAGCTTGTGGGAAAAAAGGGTTTATTTTGGCTTACAGGCTCGAGGAAAACTCCACAATGGCAGGAGAAAGCGATGGCATGAGCAGAGGGTGGACATCACCCCTGGCCCACATAAGGTGGACCATAGCAACAGGAGAGGGTGCCAAACATTGGCAAGGGGAAACTGCCTACAACACCCATAAACCCGCCCCCAACAAGACAGCCTCTCCAGGAGCTGTTAATTTCCAAATCTCCATCAGCTGGGAACCTAGTATTCAGAACACCTGAGTTTATGGTGGACACCTGAATCAAACCACCACAGGGGTGGATCTTGGAGTTCAGCCCTAAGGTGTTTTTTGGGGAGTGGACCGTGAGTGTAGCCCTAAGGTGTGCGGAGAACAGTTTGAGCTCTGGCTGTTTTGATGGTGTCTGTCTACTATGCATCTATGGAAGTAAGCCAGCTTCTTCTGCCATTGATGATGCTCTGAAATTTATAAGTCTGGAAATAAAACACCCATTCCTTCTATAAGCTGCTTTTGGTCTTGTGTTCATCCAGAAATGCAAAGCTGACTGCAGCAGACATGACGGCATGAATAACTGTTATTTCAGCCCAAGGCCCTGTAGCCTCGTTCTAAGACCTGGAGATGGATGTTGACTCCTTTCTCCTTGCTGCCTCCCTCCTACTAATTGTTCAGGCTTGGGTCTGCCTTCTGTTCCTTTTTAAAGAAAATATTTTATTTATTTTCAAGCCGGGAGAAGTGAGAGAGGAGAGAGAGAGAGAATTGGCACGCTAGGGCCTCCAGCCACTGCAAAAGAACTCCAGAGGCATATGCCACTTTATGCATCTAGCTTTATGTGGATACTGGGGAATCAAACCTGGGTGGTTAGACTTTGCAGGCCAACTACTTTCTAGTCAGATTTAAGGCTTGCTCCACAGGAGGGAATTCATGCCCAGCATTGTAAACCAGAACAAAAGAACAGGCTATAGGGAGGCATCTAGTATTGTGTTTATGCTAAATAGCACTGCAAACTACCTTTTAAATACCTACATTTGCTCCCACAGAGTACTAGTGCCTGAAGCCTCAATCACAGAAAGTTTTTTTTTTTTTTTTTTCCTGTCATGGGTAAAAAAAGTTAATGCTGGGCTGGAGAGATGGCTTCGCGGTTAAGCGCTTGCCTGTGAAGCCTAAGGACTCCGGTTCGAGGCTCGGTTCCCCAGGTCCCACGTTAGCCAGATGCACAAGGGGGCGCACGCATCTGGAGTTCGTTTGCAGAGGCTGGAAGCCCTGGCGCGCCCATTCTCTCTCTCTCCCTCTATCTGTCTTTCTCTCTGTGTCTGTCGCTCTCAATTAAATAAATAAAAAAAAAAAGTTAATGCTGACATGCAAGCTGGCAAAAAAATTGCTGGTAATAAATGCCTGTTGTGTGCTCAGCCCTACACAGGACATAGAAACCACTCTCTCCAAGGTACAAGGAACCTGCGGGAAAGAATGTAAGAGCGGGAAGATAAGGAAGAGGGCTACGTCATGCCATCTTCTGGATACAATGTGGCTGATAAACTCTAGCAGCTGGACTTTCTTGCACAAGATTGAGCCTATCAATATTTCATCATGGGTGAGGGAAGGGTTCATAAGACCCCCCGACTTCCCAGAGTAGCTCATGGCAGTCGATAGCTGCTGGGGGAGGAACGATCATGTTTTTCAGTGGAGCAGTTATTGGTAAAGTTGTCTGATCTCCAACAAACAGCTTCCCACGTATAATCATGCAAGCAATCCTAATTTAACTCAGTGGGTCCAAAAAAAGTTAAAAATCAGGCATGAAAATAAGATAGGGGTTAGTGGAGAGAAGGGTTTTAGGTGTGGGATGGGGATAAGACAGGGAAATCGGGAAAATATGATCAAAATACATTATATATGTATGAGAGTATCAAAAACAACAACAACCAAAAAAAAAAAAAAAACCCATAATTTTAGCCCAGCCTGGTGGCACACACTTTTAATCCCAGCACGTGGGAGGCAGAGGTGGGAGGATTTCCATGAGTTCAAGGCTACCCTGAGACTACAGAGTGAGTTCCAGGTCAGCCTGGGCTAGAATGAGACCTTACCTTGAAATACCCAAAAATTAAAAATATGTGGCAAAGGATATTAGGAACCTAGGAAGAAAACTATTTCTAAGGACTCAGATAATGTTCATTTTCATCGTCATAAAGGACTTTTTATCAAGGACCAGTTTGCAGTGGTTCATGTATAGACATAAAAATGAATGTCACCAGGACAGCCTAGCGAGGCTTCTGTGAGAAGCTCACAATAGTTTGTGTGCTGGAAAGAACTCAAATTATGCTTTTACTTTTTGTACTTTTTGAAAATCTCTGAGTGTGTGTGTGTGAATGATGTGTGTGAGCGTGGGTGTGTGCATGCCACGGTACATGTGTGGAGGTATAGAGGTCAGAGGACAACCTCAGGTGCCAGCTTTCACCTTCTACCCTTCTGGCAGGAAGAATATCTTGTGTCTACCAGGCTGGATGGCCTGCAGGCTTCTGGGGAATTCTATCACCAAAGATGTACGCTGTAACATATGGCTTTACATAGGGTTTTTTGGAGGGGGTTCCAAACTCAGGTTGTCATGCTTGTGCAGCAAATACTTTTTTTTTTTTCCTCTTCAGCCCCAAATTATGCTTTGGAGGGGGACGAATCCATGGTACACTCACATTCTACCTGGCTGGAAATACATGCTCTCACCGGACACGAGCAAGATTTAAAAGCGGCTCTTCTAGCTAGCCCGCCCAAACTCCCAGGCAGAATGGCTTCTACCAGTTTTACCAAGAGTCCTGACTTTCCTAACATGAGCGTGGGTGAAACATCACATGGAACCCCACAGCCGGGAAGAGGGGATGTGGCCTCAGTGTCTCCTTCTGTGTCTAGAACAAGAGCCATTGCCTCCGAACAAGACTTCTGCCTCTTTGGGACCCAGTGCATTCCAAGGAACTTCCACACTCTACTGACCGAGGTGGCAGGAGACCAGATAAGTAAGCCCCTGTGGCCCAGAGATGATTTCTCCTTAAGTCACGATCTTCCCTGTTCCCTACTAGATGTCACCTTTGTTTATACAGCAGGCAGATGAAGAGGCATCCTCATCTTCTCCCAGAACCAGAAGAAGCTGACATTACCACTGAGGTGAGCTGTTCATGTCCCTGTCTGCCAAGCTGGCCGGCGCCCTCAGTTCCAGTCCGCCAGCGCTTTGGTCTGCAGGAAACAACCGCTGATTTGAACGCAGGACTCTTAGGTCCACTGCAGACGATCGCTTAGCTTCAGAGGAGTGGAGGAGCACCATGTGGAGAGCTCAGCTGATGGCCCCAGGACCTCAGTCAGCGCTGTTTCTCTCTTCCTCTTTTTTTTTCCAATTTTTAAAAACTTTTTATTTATTTATTTATTTGAGAAAGAAAGAGAGGGGATGCAAGAGGCAGAGACAGGAAGAGAGGGAATGGGCATGCCAGGGCCTCCAGCCACAGTAAATGAACTCCAGATGCGTGCGCCCCCTTGTGCATCTGGCTAATGTGGGTCTTGGGGAATCGAACTGAGGTCCTTTGGCTTTGCCGGCAAATGCCTTAACTGCTAAGCCATCTCTCCAGCCCCCCCCCCCCCATTTCTCTCTTCTTGATAATCCTTGAAGCCTTGGGCTTTCCTTCAGGAAGGCCACAGTTCCTGTGGAAGGAAGCCAGAGGGTGGAGCCACCTTCTCCTGGGACCAGGGCGGGTTGAAATGGGAGACTTCTTGTACCAGCTTCCGGCAGCTGTAAAAGCAGGTTCTTGGCAGTTGTTCGCAGACAAGAGGATGGTAGCGAAGGCATCATGGGCCACAGGTACACATTCATCATTTTAATTAATAAACTCTATTTCTGCCTTATTCTGTCCCGGGTGAATGCTTTCACTAACCAGCCCAAAGCATGAAAGTGAAGGCTGATTAAATCTGTGTCTGGAAGCGCTGGCCTTGCCTTCTCATCCCTCTTCTCTCTGGGGAGGGTGTGAGAAGACCCCCTTTATCAGGAGGGCACTCACCTCCCCACTCCACCCCGGAGCTACTGTGGGAAAGAAAAGGCCCCTGGTGTGTGCAGCTGTAACTGGACACCCTCCATAATGGGTTGGCCACCCACAGAGAGCTCCTTGAAGCTATTTGGGTCATCAATTAGATCAAGTGAGCCATTATAGCCTAGTGAATGGCAGGCTTTGAATAGATGAGAAAAGGGCTCTGCCAGGGTTGGAGAATGGAGGCTGGGAGAAGCTGGCCTAGGCCCTGCTCAGCTAGACAGACATTTTCTCACAGACCACTGACTGCTCATCTTAACTCTCTTAGTGCCCCAGGACCAACTCTGTATGTTTTGTTTTTATTTTATTATTTATGTATGTATTTGAGAGAAAAAGAGGCAGATAGAGAGAATGGGTGTGCCAGGGGCCTTTAGCCACTGCAAAATAACTCCAGATGGGGCTGATGAAATGGCTTAGCGGTTAAGACACTTGCCTGCAAAGCCAAAGGACCCAGGTTTGATTCCCTAGGACCCACATCAGCCAGATGAACAAGTTGGAGCATGCGTCTGGGGTTTATTTGCAGCAGCCAAAGGCCCTGGTGTGCCCACTCTCTTTCTCCCTCCTCTCTCTCTTTCTCTCTGCCTCTTTCTCACACAAATAAATAAAATAAAAACAGCAACAACAATAATAAAAGAACTCTAGACACATGCACCATCTTGTGCATCTGGCTTTAGTTGGGTACTGGGGAATCAAACCCAGGTCCTTTGGCTTTGCTGCCAAGCATCTTAACTGCTAAGCTATCTCTCCAGCCCAACTCTATATGTTTTTTGTTTTTTTTTTTTTTTGGTTTTTCGAGGTAGGGTCTCACTGTAGCCCAGGCTGACCTGGAATTCACTATGGAGTCTCAGGGTGGCCTCGAACTCATGGCAATCCTCCTACCTCTGCCTCCCGAGTGCTGGGATTAAAGGTGTGCGCCACCAGGCCCGGCTCCAACTCTATATGTTTTAACAGGTATAAAAAATGTCTTACACAGCTCCAGTCGGTTTCATGTTACTGCCCAGGTCATGGGGGGACATATGCCTCTGTGTCCTTGCCTGTGTTCGTGTGTTCAGCAGACATCTGCAAAGATCCGCAGCCTAATTTCCATCTCCAAGTGTGGAGTCCCCCACCCCCATACACACTCCAAGTAACCAATCTAAGCTACTCTGATATGATGCCCAAATTACATCCCTGAGGATACAGGAACTCCAGAGCACAGTCACCCAGTGGCTTACCAGCTTGGGGGCCCCTCACAGCGTGGGAGCTTTCTGCTTTACTAAGAATAAACTTTGCTTAACTTGTCCATCTCCTTTGTCTACATCTGCCAACCGACTCAAGAGAGCTACTGGCTTGGGTGGTTCTGATGTGCACCCGGCACTCTGACCCCTGCGCTAAGCCCAACGAGAGCTGAGGGGCTCCATGGCTCTCAAAACCTGCAACGGTGAGATCCGTCTGATAAATCTTTTGTGGTAAATCTCATTTAGCTTCTGAATTTTGTTTTTTTCTTGAGGTAGGGTCTCACTCTAGCTCAGGCTGACCTGGAATTCACCGTGTAGTCTCAGGGTGGCCTCGAACTCACAGCGATCTTCCTACCCCTGCCTCCTGAGTGCTGGGATTAAAAGCGTGCGCCACCACGCCCGGCTGGCCTCTGAATTTTTATAACGGCAAACTTTATGTCATGTCTTTCACCACAACTAAAAGAGAAATAGACAAAACATCCTTCAGAAGGTGATGCAAAATCAGGGCGGCTCTGTGCAGTTTGAGGACTCAGGCTGGGCCAGGCAGGTGCAGGGTTGGGGAAACATAGAACTTCTTCCATTTTCAGTCCAGGGGACAATGACAACTTTTAGGCTGGAACATGAATTGCTGGCACAAGAGACATCCCTGGGCTTTCCTTTTCAGCATGCCTTGATTATTTTGTTATTTGAAAATTCTAATGGCAGCCTGGGATCTAGACTTTGATCAGCATGCTGCAGCAGGTGGAGCTGACTCGGGCCTTCCTTCACAGACTAGCCCTTCCGAGCACACCAAGGTGCTTGAAGAGAGCCAACGTGTGGAATCTGTGGAAATTAGGGGGCACATGAGTCTGGAGTTCATTTGCAGTGGTTGGAGGCCCTGGCATGCTCATTCTCTTCCTCTTTCTCTGTCAAATAAAAATAAAATACAACAAAATTACTTCTTATGGGTAACTAAAGAATATGGTATAATTAAAATAATTACCAAAATTAGTGTAAAAAAGTGAAAGGGGGCTGGAGGGATGGCTTAGAGGTTAAGGTGTTTTCCTGCAAAGCCAAAGGACCCACATTTGATTCCCCAAGACCCAAGTAAGCCAGATGCACAAGGGGGTGCATGTGTCTGGAGCTCGTCTGCAGTGGCACACCTCAGTTTTCTTATCAGAATTGTCATAGAGACTGACAAATCAGTTCATAGTAAGATCCTCAATGAATGTCACATAGAAATAGCTCAATGAATTGGCTGTTATTATAATCTTTTAGTGTGGTTGCCTCATACATAAAATAATTTTTCTTTTTTAAAAACATTTTCTTGGTTTATAAGGAAAAAGAGAGAGAGGGAGGGAGGAGAGAGAGAATGGGCACACCAGGGCCTCTTGCCACTGCAAAGGAACCCCATTACTCAAGGTACCCATGAAGTAGCAGCAACCCAGAGGTTCATCAGCACATAAACAGACATAAAAGATGTGGCATATCCCCACAATGGCATATTATCCAGATGTCAAAAAAAAAAGCACAGCATTAACACATGTAACGTGTATAAATCGTGTATAAATCCCACAAGCAACATGCAGAGTGAAAGAGTCCAGGCACACCCCACTTATATGAACTATGCAGGGTTAACTAGTCCATGGAGACGATACACAGACAGTTACTGATTTCTTTTCAAAAAACATTTTTAATTAATTAATTTATGAGAGAAAGAAGTGAGAGAGAGAGGGAGGGAGGGAGAGAGAAAGAGGCAGAGAGAGAGGGAGGGAGGAAGGGAAAATGGGCACATCAGGGCCTCTAGCCACTGCAAATAAACTCCAGACACATGTTCCACCATATGCATCTGGCTTAACATGGGTACTGGGGAATTGAACCTGGGGTCCTTTGGCTTTGCAGGCAAGTGATTTAACTGCTAAGCCATTTCTCCAGCCCACAGATGGCTTCTTCCGCCCCACCACTGATCACAACGCTTGAGGGATTCAAAAGGTCTTGCGCTAATCTGGACAGATCAAACACTGGACAGGATTTTTGAGATCTAAGAGTCCATGCAGTATCCTCTGTCCAGCTGAGCCAGCAGGCTGTACACAGAACCTGAAAGGGAAACTGGGTTAGGGGCCAAAAAAAAAATGCTTATTAACAAGTAACAGTGTTATGAATGCTGCCTGCAGACAAGCTCTCTATTAAGCATTCAGAACACAAGAACCTGATGGAAAGCCGTGCTCTGAATTAGCCAAAAATAACTGCCCAGTAAGCTTGGGATGAAGCCAAGGAAAGCACAGAGCAATTTCGCTGAGACACATGAGATCTCGAAGCCAGGCTTCCCTGCCCTCCACAGCCTACTTAGAGAGGAAACAGAGAGGTGACCAGCAGGTCAAGTGGAGAACTTCCCTGTGCTGAGCTAGCCTGTTCTTGGTCCAGCCACACTATTTTTTTTTTAATTTTATTTATTTATTTATTTATTTGAGAGCGACAGACACAGAGAGAAAGACAGGTAGAGGGAGAGAGAGAGAATAGGCGTGCCAGGGCTTCCAGCCTCTGCAAACGAACTCCAGACGCGTGCGCCCCCTTGTGCATCTGGCTAACGTGGGACCTGGGGAACCGAGCCTCGAACCGGGGTCCTTAGGCTTCACAGGCAAGCGCTTAACCGCTAAGCCATCTCTCCAGCCCCAGCCACACTATTTGGCAAGAGCTGCTGCTCACTTCAGAGAGGCAAAGAAGAGGGTGGCAGTAAGAAAGCAGACCTGGAAGTATAGAGTCAGCTTTACCCATTATGATTCATTCATCCAGCCCCAGGTACCAGAAGCCAAGCGCTGCGCTAGGTAACAGGGACATGAGGATGCGTGGGGCACGCTGAGGACTCACATGAGGCAGGAAGGAAGGACAGGTGCCCCTGGAAGGAGGGAAATGACCAGTTGCATAGCTGCTTCTCATCTTCCAATGGGCTTGTCTTTTATTTATTTAAATTTTATTTATTTATTTATTAGAGAGGGAGAGAGAGAGAGAGAATGGGCATGACACCAGGGCCTCTAGCCACTGCAAATGAACTCCAGATCATGTGCCGCCATGTGCGTCTGGCTTAGGTGGGACCTGGAGAATAGAACCTGGTGGATAGAGGCCCTGGCATGCCCATTCTCACACTCTCTGACCCTAATCAATCAATCAATAAAAATAAATCTTTTAAAAAATCATTTAAGCTGGGTGTGCTGGTGCACACCTTTAATCCCAACACTTGGGAGGCAGAGGTAGGAGGATCACTGTGAGTTCGAAGCCCCCTTGAGACTCCATAGTGAATTCTAGGTCAGCCTGGGCTAGAGTGAGACCTACCTCAAAAAATCAAAAAAATATCATTTAAAATATTTTATTTATTTACTTGGCAGGGGGGAGAGATTGAGTACAGGTGTGCCAGGGCCTCCAGTCACTGCAAATGAACTCCAGATGCTTGTGCCACTTTGTGCATTTGGCTTTACTTGGGTGCTGGGGAATAAACACAGGTCATTAGGCTTTGCAGGCAAGTGCCTTAACCACTGAGCATCTCTCCTGACCCTATTTATTTAATTGCTTAGCTACCATACAGAATTCTGTGTATCATTATGATATTTTCAAATGCAATTTGTTGTGTGTTCCCTTCCCTAATGGGGTTGTTTTGATAAAAACCCACTAGTATTAAATACTTTTCCTAATGATGTGTAAAAAGAAACTAAGGAAAGGAAAGGTTTATTTTTGGCTCATAGTTCAAGGTTACAGTCCCTCCTGGCGGGGAAGGGAGGGCAGCAGGGCCAGGACACAGCTGGTCACAGTGCATCTGGAGTCAGGACGTGGGGAGCTGCTGTAGAGGCCTGCTCCACATTGCTGGGATGAACATCCAATCGAGGTGCAGTTTATGAGAGGAAGGGATTCATTTCAAGCTTGCAGATCCAGGGGAAGTTTCTTTTCTGGTGGAAGAAACTGGCTCCCATTCATAAATCCAATCCCCTTCCTTCTTCCCCTCCTCCCTCCCTCCCTCCCTCCCTCCCTTCCTTCATTCCTTCCTTCCTTTCTCTTTCTTTCTTAATATTTTTATTTGTTTATGAGAGAGAGAGAGAGAGAAAATTGGCATACCAGAGCCTCTAGCCACAAACTCCACATGCATGTGCCACTTTGTACAACTGGCTTATGTGGGTACTGGGGAATTGAACCTGGGTCCTTTGGCTTCACAGGCAAAGTGCCTTAACCACTAAGCCATCTCTCCCTCGGTGTTCATTTCCACTGAGGGACATTCACCCCACAAAGACTCTGGCCCAGTTGTGTCCCACTGCCCAGCTGTGCAGCAGCACCTGAGAGCTTAGAAGGAATGGGCGGGGGTCCTGCAGAGAAGGTTCATGGGTTACAGGTGATTGCTTCTAGGTCTGCTGGCCTGTGTTCGATTCCCCAGAACAGACACAAAGCGGGGTAAGCATTTGAGATCCCAATGTGTCTAGAGCAATGGGAAGTGGGACCAGGAGAATCTGGAAGCTCATTGGCCAGCTAGACTGGTAGACAAACAGTGGCAAAACAAGAGACCTTGACTCAAAAAGACTCTGAGGTTGTCCTCTGACCCTGTTGCCTCCATCTGTGCAGTGAAGTGCGTTTGGACACACACACACACACACACACACACACACACACACGAATTTTAAAAAAAAAAGGAATGGGTTGCCCCAAGTCACAAGTCGTTCTGGTGCACCATGGATTTTGAGAGCTGTGTCCCTGTGCAGGACCAAGGAGTACTCACAGCCAAAGTCACCGTCAAAAGTTCCTACCCCTCCCCCACTACCGCAGGCACATGAGCTCCCACAGCTCCCACCACTAGAGAGGCACTCTCTGTTAGGCATCCCTCTCTCTTTTTCAAAACAGGGCAAACTGAGAACCACCTGGACTCACTTAACATTGCTGTGCGTCTGAAACCCGTCCAGCATCCCTAGACCACCAGCTAGCTTGCTTGCATAAGCAAGGAGAAAGACTCATGGCTCCTGCATATGAAGGCCAACTGTGTTGCTCCCCACCCCGCACTGGCTGACGGCTGCTCTCACAACCCATGACTCCCCACCCAATGGTGAACACCAGCAACCCCACTGAGGAGGGCCCTCAGTGGGGTGGGGCCAGGGAGGAGGGAAATAATGGTACGAACACATGATGTGTCCATACACAGTTTCTACTTAATAATTAAAAAGACTGACAAGCCGGGTGTGGTGGTGCACGCCTTTACTCCCAGCACTTGGGAGGCAGAGGTAGAGGCCATGAGTTTGAGGCCACCCTGAACTACATAGTGATTTCCAGGTCAGCCTGGACTACAGTGAGACCCTACATCGAAAAACCAAAAAAAAAAAAAAAAAAAAAGATTCTGCCAGACATTATTGCCCTTGTGTTATGTGCTCAATGTACCAGTGAAAGGAAGGTGGGGTTCTGGGTCAATGTAACATACCACAGGTGATGGAGACACCCAGGGGAAGCATCTCTTTCCTTTCTTGACAATTGTGGGGAGTCAGGTCATAGCCAGTTGCTGCTCCATTCTAGGCTTATACACAGTATTGTGCTGAGGAAGTAACCTCCTGACCTTGACCATCCTGGAACCAGGACTTAGTATACTGAGAGTACTGTGGCCATTCTCATGTGTATGACATGATTTGGAAATGACCTTACTTTTCCATACCCCAGCCTTCTTCTCACAGAGAGACACAGAATAGTAAATGTCTTAAAATTATTTTTTCTCAATTTTTATTAACATTTTCCATGATTATAAAAAGTATCCCATGGTAATACCCTCCCCCCCCCAATTTTTTAAGTAATTAACTAATTTATTTGACAGAGAAAGAGGGACAGAGTGAGAGAATGGGTGTGCCAGGGCCTCCAGCCTCTGCAAATGAACTCCATATGTGTGCGCCCCTTGTGCATCTTGCTAATGCGGGTCCTGGGGGGAGTCAAACCTGAGTCCTTTGGCTTTGCAGGCAAATGTCTTAACTGCCAAGCCATCCCTCCAGCCCAGTAAATGTCTTTTTTAATATTCTATTTATTTGAGAGGAAGAGAGAGAAAAAGAGAAAGAGGGAGACAGAGAGAGAGGGAGAGGGAGAAAGTAAGAGAGAGAGAGAGAGAATAGGTGTTCCAGGGCCTCCAGCCACTGCAAATGAACTCCAGATGCATGCCCCATCTTGTGCATCTGGCTTATGTGGGCCCTGGAATTGAACCTGGGCTCTTAGGCTTTGCAGGCAAGCACCTTAATCACTAAGCCATCTCTTCAGCCTGAGCAATAACTCTCTCTCTCTCTCTCTCTCTGTGTGTGACATGTGTAAGTTTGTGTGTGGGTGTGGGCACACATATTCCACAACACGTGTGGGCTCAGAGAACAGTGTGCTGATGTTGGTCCTCACCTTCCTCATTTGAGGCTCGGCCTCTGGTTGTTCAGGGCTCTGTTCCTTCCCCAGGCTGGCACACAGCTTCTGCTGTCTTTGCCTCTCTCCTTACGGTAAGTGCTAAGGGGTTACAGATGTCCACTATGGGGTGTGGCTTTACCTGCATTCTGGATACCTGAATTCAGGTACTCATTCTTACATAGAAAGTGCTGTCTTTTTTTTTTCTCGTTTCCTAAAAATGTGGACCGCTTCACGAATTTGTGTGTCATCCTTGTGCAGGGGGCCATGCTAATCTTCTCTGTATCGCTCTAATTTTAGTATATGTGCTGCCGAAGCGAGCACGAAAGTGCTGTCTTCTTCCAGCCATCCCCTCCGCCCCAGTATCTTAACAAAGCAGTTAAGGGCTGGAGAGATGGCTTGGCAGTTAAGGTGCTCGTCTGTGAAGCCTAAGGACCCAGGTTTGATTCTCCACAACCCTTGTAAGCCACATGCACAAAGTGGCACATATGGCTGGAGTTTGTCTGCAGTGGCTGGAGGCCCTGGCGTACCCATTTTCATTCTTTCTCTATCTGTCCCCCCCTCAAATAAATAAAGAAACAAAAAGAATTAAAAAGCATTTAATGTGTTCTGGCAGTTACAGGGTGCTCTAAGGCAAGAGAACTTGCTAAGCATCATTTTTCTTCAGGCCCCCAGTTTCTGCAGGTGCCAGAGAAACGGCAGATTAAATGTGACACTAGCAAATACCAAGGGTTACAGTGTAACGCTGGTATGTTCACTGTGATGTTTCAAGTTGGGAAACATGAAACCGTAATATATAAAGTAGAGAACTAAGGACTGACCATGCTCTCTGGGGAGCTTTTCACAGATGTGAGTAGCAGTATTTCTTGAGAACATGCCCAGAGATCTGGCCCCAGGCGCGTGCTTTCTGAGTCTGAACTGTAGGGACTCGTGGGTAGCTGCGTTCTGAAAGCATGTTGCTTTGCTTTCACATGGGTGTTGCATTAAACGTTTTCTGGGAGATGCAAACAGATGCCTGTTTAGCCCAGATAAGATACCGACCACAGGCCAAAGTAACAGTTCCACCCATCTTGCTTAGTGAACCAGTTAGTTCACTGGGGTCACTTACAGGAGTATGGGCGAGGAGTTACTTACAGTGATACGGGAGTTTTGGGCTTCCTCACTAATGCACCAATCTGCCAATGCACCAGTGCTTTTGGAGTGACTCCTGATTCTTATATAATGAATTCAAAGGATGAAGTTAGCATGCCATAGATAAGGTTCAAAGAGATTTTTATTATAGTTTTGAGCTTTAGTGGGAGCTTTAAGAGAAGGGGCGTTCAGGGAGTTTGTATTCCCACAAAGGAAATCCCAGTTATAGTCTGATATTCTGGAATATGTATGTTTCCTTTGTAGTAAAAGGAAATAGTGATGGATAAAGAAGTAAAGAATTTTGACTCCTTGTGAGCCATCTCTAAGTAACCGAATGGTCATCTCAACTGCCTGTTCTCTGAACTCATTAGATATACCAATGGATCTGGGGTATACAGTAGTTATCAGGTTAGGAAAGATTCCACATCATTCCTCCTATGGTATTGATTGATAACTCTTTGATCACAAAAATGGTTTAATCTCACCTTTATTGTGTAATTCTTCTCTTGAGTTTTACACTTTGCTCTCAGAATATGCAAGAGGTATTTTATTGTTGCTCCCTGATTGTTCTCTCAGAAAGACCACTCTAGCTGAAGTTCAAGGTGACCCATCTTGAAGGTTGCAGCAGAGCTGGGAAACCAGCTCCGAAGGTAGGTGATCAGTCTAGCTCAGGTGGAACATGGTTTGAATTTGGTCACAGGTGTTTACTGATGAACTTCAGTGCCAGCTGGCTGGGCACTGATATAGCGAGATCAACCACTGGGGAGCTCTGACCAAGAGTCTTGGGAGCTATTCCACAGTAGAGATGGAGCCATGGTGTGGAGAAGGTCCCTGGGGAGTACAGAGTCCTGTGAACTTAGCGTTTAAGGACATATGTGGAGAAATAGGCAGAGACAGAAGGAAGCTAGCTCGGGAAGCATCCTGGACGCCCCGTGGGCAGGAGCAGGGGCAGGGATGCAAGTCAAGATGAAGGCCAGGCAGTCCCATCTCTGCTGCAGGCAGGACAGTTCTCAGACAGGGCAGTGATCTGTTCCAGTGGCTTTGGTCAAGAACGCTTTGAAGGGAGAAGTGTGGGTGGGGATTCCCAGTGTAGTGGGTATGCTGAGAGAATGGGACGGGTGGAGAGTCCACTGTGATTCCACCTTTACCTCACAAGGGCCGTGTCAAGCCAGGACTGTGTATTAGCTCAAACACTAAGTCCCATGCCCACCGCTAGTTTGACTTTTCTGCTCCTGCAGTCATTGAGGTTCAAAACCTTCGCCATTTCCTGAGATTACACCATGAGCTTTCAAGGCAATATGGAGGGTGTGTCTACCCCAGAGGACAGAGAAATCTAGTTAGTGGTGGAGGTGGAGGCTGGGTGTAGGGATGCAGTACACACTTATCTACTCCCTGTATATAAACTGAAATCTCTATGGTGTTTGCATTACGCCTGTCCTGGAAGCTGTTTTGACCAGTTTGGCTTTTGTCACCTGGTGCAAAGACAGTTCCAAAGAAGGGCACTTACCCTTGTTCCTTTGGGTCAAGTGAGTCTGATTCTCAGAGGTGAGATGTGGCCTATTTGTTGATGTGCTCCACAGCCACTTTTGTAGACAAGGGCAATGCGGTGGTGTTGGTCAGAGGCCTTAGGGGATGGAATTGCATTCAGCGACTTCTCATCCACCAACAGGGCCATTGAGTGCTGTTTCCAGGTGGGAATATTTAAAAGAAGACGCCAGCAGAGTGTCCTACACAGCTGGATACACCTGGAAAAGTCCTTGGCAGGCCCATGGTGATGCTTTCTGCTACAGACAAGGAAACACCAGACCCTGTGGTGTGATTAGAATGTAAAACGTCCCCCATTGGCTCGTGTGTTTAACTTGGTTCCCAGCTGGTGGTGCTGTTTGGGAAAGTCGTGGAACCTTCAGGAGGTGGACCATTGCTGGAGGAAGGGCGTCACTGGGGGTGGGCTTTGAGGTGACATATCCTGTTCCATGTCGTGCTCTGGCCAGCCATGATGAAAGCATCCCTTTGAAACCGTAAGCCACATTAAACTCTTCTCTCCACCAGCTGCTTCTGCTCAGGTATTTCGTCCCAACAATGAGAAAGTAACTGATAACGCTCTTTTTCCTTCTCATGGCTTTGGTGGCTCAAGTCATGGGTTTATTTGGTTCAGAGTTAAGGGAGGCCTGTGTTTAAGGCTCACTCTTCCCTGAAGCTCACCATTCCACAATGAGCCATCTCCCAAGCACTTGTACACAGTAGACACTTGATAAATACTTGTTGAATGAACGAATATGGAGGAGTGGGGATATCCGGTTCCCTGCCTGTTGGCTCCCATTGTTGAAAAACATCTGCTTTTCATTTCTTTTTGTCCTACCCTGCCATCATACTTTTGGCGCAAGGATGTCTGCTTTGCTTTTGACTGGAGGGAGGGCAGCAGATGTGTGAAATGAAGTCATTAATCTAGGAGGGGGGACTCAGCAATATCCGTCTTCCTTCTCTCCTTTATCATTTATTTACTAATGGCTTGTGGGTATGTCTTTTGAATCTGTATGTGCTCTTGCCGCACCAACTGGGTCAGGGGTGCTTCCTTGTGGTGGTGGGTGGACTGAGTGGCATGTTGGGTGACCCACTCTGTCATTCTTTCCACCCATTCTTTTAAAAAATATTTTATTTATATTTATTTATCTGAGAGAGGGAAAGAGGCAGAGAGAGTGGGGGAGGGAGGGAGAGAGAGAGAGAGAGAGAGAGAAAGAAAGAAAGGGGAAGAGAGAGGGAGAGACAAAATGCGGCCAGGGCCTCCAGCCACTGCAAATGTATGCCAGATGCATCACCTTATCTGGCTTACTTGGGTCCTGAGGAATCAAACCGAGGTCCTTTGGCTTTGCAGGCAAATGCCTTAACTGCAAAGCCATCTCTCCAGCTCCCTTTCAACCCATTCTTGTTTAAGCTGGAGTTTCGCACTGATCCTGGAGCTTGCTGTTTTTCATGATCTCTGGCAATTTTGGGGTTTCTACTCCCCTAAGGGACTGGGGTTACATAAATGAATGGCCATGCCCAGCCGTTCATGTGGGTCCTGGGAACTGAACTCTGCTGGTTTCTTCAGGCCCTCAAGCCTGCACAGGAAGTGCTCTTAACTGCCGAGTCATCTCTCCAATCCCTTTTATCGTTAATGATGAGACACAAAGCCTTGTTAAGGCCCTCTAAGTTTGGGCCCAACATAGCTTGTGATCTTAACTCTTCAGCTTTTTCCCCCAAGTCACCATTTCTAGCCAAGTTGGTCTCCTCCAGCCCCTCTCCCCAAATTCTGGAACATTCCATTTTCTTAGGTTTGAAAATTTACTCCTTTTACCATTTCTAAAGGGTTCTTCCAGGTCTCTAGCTCACAAAGAAGTCCTCTACCTGAGACAGAGAGATATCCCAGGAGGCAACTCTGTGTTCTTGTAAGCAAGAACCTTTAACCACAGAGCCGTTTCTCCAGCCCTTCTCCAGCAGGTGTTCCCCAATTTCTCAAGCCCAGGATCGCTGGACCTCAGTACAGCTAACATTTTGGTGGACAGTTCTTCACTATAGGGGGTCAGGGAGAAAGACTCAACACCCTCAAATGTATTTGTTTGTGTATTTCTTTTCATATAATCATTTAAAAGTATTTTACATATTTTTAATTATTTCTTTTGAGAGAGAGACAGACAGACAGACACACACATACACACAGAGAGAGAGAGAGAGAGAGAGAGAAAGAGAGAGAGAGAGAGAGAGAGAGAGAGAGAGAGAGAGAGAGAGAATGGGCATGCCAAGGCCTTCAGCCTCTGCAAACAAACTCCAGACACGTGTGCTCCCTTGTGGTGCAAGTGTGACATTGTATTTGTACCACTGTGTGTCTGGCTACTAGAGATTCGAACATGGGTTAGGCTGTGCAGGCAAGCTCCTTGACTGCTAAGCCATCTCTCTAGCCCTTAAAATATTTCTTTATTGGGCTGGAGAGATGGCTTAACGGTTAAGCACTTGCCTGTGAAGCCTAAGGACCCCAGTTCGAGGCTCGATTCCCCAGTACCCACGTTAGCCAGATGCACAAGGGGGCACACGCATCTGGAGTTCATTTGCAGTGGCTGGAGGCCCTGGGACACCCATTCTCTCAGTCTACCTACCTATTTCTGTATATATATCTCTCTCTCAAATAGAATGGGCATACCAGGTTCTCTAGCCACTGCAAACAAACTCCACACGTGTGCTCTACCTTGTGCATGTAGCTTATATTGGTCCTGGGGAATCAAACCTGGGTCCTTTTGGCTTTGCAGGCAGGTGCTTTAACCACTAAACCATTCTTCAGCCCTCCATGTAATCATTTTAGATGACCCTGTCCCATAGCGTCAGTGCTTTCCTCGCATGCATGGGAATGTTTCCCAAGCCCATGTGGAGAATACACTAACGATTACACAACAGAAAGCACAGTGGAAAGTTTCAAGGGGCAAATGCTAATGAAAATGAAGAACTGTGAATCATGCATATGGTAAACAGTGATGATTACAAATGACTTTCTAGAAAATGTAGGTAAATGTTTTGTATGACTAAAGCAACCTTGGTGACTGGTAATACATGAACTAGGCTCATGATGAGTGAGGGGTATTCATGTGCAGAGAAGCAGAATGAATTGGCCCTGCCCTGGCTTGGCTACTCTATGGATGTGTAGGTTCCATAGTCATTAAACCAAGACCAGTCTGACATCATCTTTCATCAAGCCAAGGTTAAATGAGGACTTGTGGGATTCAGGGCTCAATGGAGAAACAAAACAGAATGTGAGAATGACTGTTAGCACAGAACACTCCAAGATGTTGACTGAGACACAGATGTAATCGTTTCAGACGTGGGACAGATGTGGTTAAGAAATTCCACTGAAGGAGTGGGTAGAGAGCATTGCTTTACATACTCAAAGAACTAACCTTTCAAAGAGGAAGAAGTGCTTCCAAGCTGTCTTAGGTTAAAGTAGTGTTGTAGGCTACCACATGACTTTTAACCCATTTGATAGTCATTTCTTTATCCCTCTTCCTTCCAAAGCACACATTCTGAGTGACAAAAAAGTTTCCATTTTCTTCTTTTATTTTATTTTTGGCTTTTTTTAATGCGAAGCAGGATTGGGGGGGAGGGGTTGGTGCACCAGGGCCTCCAGCTACTGAAATCGAACTCCAGACGTGTGCACCCCTTTGTGCACATGTGTGACCTTGTGCATATGGCTTACGTGGGAACTGCAGAATCAAACAGGGGTCCTCAGGCTTCACAGGCAAGTGTCTTAACCACTAAGTCATGTCTCCAGCCTGCTATCCACCTTTTCTGAGACACAGCATCTCACTAGTTTGGAACTCACCAAGTAAGTTAGATTGGCTTTCCACTGGGCCCCAGAGATCCTCCTGTCTCTGCCTCTTCTGTGCTGGGATCACAAGTGTGTGCCACCATACAGCACTTTTGTATGTGGGTTCTTGGGTTGGAACTCAGGCCCTCATCCCTGGAAGGCAAGCACTTTACCAAGCTGTTTTCTTTTGTGGAGGTGGTCCATAGTTCTTCATGGGCAACTCCAAGAAAAGATTCCTGGACTTTGGGAGACCTAGGCCAGAAAGGCCTTCTCATCCCTTATGTGCAGTGAGGAAGACTGTTCAGGAAGGAAAGAGGGAGGATTTTAAAAAATAAAGAGAAAGAAAGAAGGCAAGGCAAGGTAAGGTCAGGTGAGACAGGACTGGAGAAGTAATCACCTGGGCCTGGCGCCATGCAGTGTGCTTGAGAGGACTGATGCTTCATTGGGTGTGTGCTTCAAAAGGAGTGATCAGACTTTGGGAAATGGATTGATTCTGGGTGTTGCACTCGAACATTCTGGGAGTCATTTGGGCAGGGATATCCCAATTCATTTCCATCAATGACTTCTTGTTGCAGTTACCTTCTTGTTGCTGGCACAAGCACCCATCCCAGAGCAGCTTGTGGGAAGCAAGGGTTTATTGTGGCCTACAGACTTGAGGGAAAACCCCAAGTTGGTAGGGAAACAATGGCACGAGCAGAGGCTCCACATCACCTCTGCCACCGTAGGCAGAACACTGCATCATCAGAGTGAGCCAAAAACTGACCAGGGGAAGCTGGCTGTAGCACCCATAAGCCCGCCCACAACAACACACCACCTCCAGAAGGCTTCAATTCCAAAACTGCCACCAGCTGGGGAGGAACCTAGCATGTGGAACATACTAGTTTATGGGGGATACCTAATTCAAATGACCACACTTCTCTTTGGAAATGCTTGGCTGTTTCCCCTCCAAAGGGCTCACCAGCTCACGGGAGTTGAGTCCCAGGAGGGAGCAGCAGAGTGCTGTGAAGAGACTGAAGGGAAGAGTGTGAGGGAGCTTACTCACTTCTAAAGAGACACGTACAACATGGACACACCTGCTCTGTGAGGCCAGCCTCCCATCGACTCCTTGGGGTTCACTGTCTCCATAAATGGCACCACCACTTGCTAGCCCATGCTGATGTTGGAAACTTTAGTCACCCGTACCTTGCTTCTTCGAGGGAATCTGATCAGGAAGAGATTCTGAGGAAGTGTCTAAATTCCTGGTGTGGTCGTCTCATCTGCAACCTGGGTGCTTCACTATTATTGTTACTCCAAACTTGTACATATATTTTTTTTCTCCTTGTGGTTCATTATCATCCTTTGAGTTATAACAAATATTGTTCTTTAAATGGTACATATATAAGCACTTTAAAAAATTCTGTTTATTTGAGAGAGAGAGAGAGAGAGAGAGAGAGAGGGAGGGAGGGAGGGAGGGAGAGGAGAGAGAGAATGAATGGGCCTTCCAGGGCCTCCAGCCACTGCAAATGAACTCCAGATGCATGTGCCCCCTTGTGCACCTGGCTAATGTGGGTCCTGGAGAATTGAACCATGATTTTTTGGCTTTCCAGGCAGATGCCTTAACCACTAAGCCATCTCTCCATCCCTAAACACTTTTTCCCCCTGAGGTTGAACCTCGCTCTAGCCCAGGCTGACCTAGGTAGTCTCAGGGTGACCTTGAATTCATGGAGATCCTCCTACCTCTGCCTCCCAAGGCTAGGATTAAAGGTTAAAGGTGTGTGCAACCACGGCTATCTTATAAACTCTTTCTGTCCATGTTTTTTTCATAAGGGTTTTATTCAAAGAAGCAAGGTGAGATGAGAGGAACATTTATCTTCCTTCATAACTATCATAGATGAGTGCATGCTGGGTTGCAGGTGACCCCATGTCTCAGTTCCCTCCCTGTAAGATGTAGCAACTGGACTGCTGTGGAGGAAGACACTTTCTGCCCTACCATTCTGACAGAGTTAACGGCAGGCAGTTTGGAGGGATGTTGAGAGGTGATCTGTTCACTTCTAGTAGAATTTCTGGCAAATCCAATCCAGGGCAAGCAAAAATGAACCAGTTTGATTTGAAATCCTACTCTTCCCTTACCAAGATGAAATCACACAGTCTTATTACAGATTAACCTTAAATACCTAGAAATCCTTCTTGTGGATTTGCACAGTTTCTCTACATGTTGAGGCCTCTTTCAGAGAAAATGCATCAAGGCTGGCAAAGTTTAGGGTAACAAGGTCTAACGAGGCTGCCTGGCAGGAACATCATGGCTTCCAGGGTCAGATGGCCCTAGTCCCTTGCTAGGTGAGACAGGCAGAGGAGCTACAGGTGGTGGGCATGTGCATGCGTGGAGAAGGGAACAGCATGGGATGCTAGTGAATGCTCTCCTTGGCTACATAACACTGTCAAATTAGAACATGTGGAATAGCCAGTGATCTCTGAAAGCAGAGCCTGCCTGTGGTGTGCTGATGGTCCTGTCAAGCAGGAGAAGTCAAAGCCATATGTTCCTATGGAAGTATTTTCTCACAGTGTGGAACAAAGCATTCTGTTTCTCATCATCTCTTGGAATTGAACTGCACTTGAAATCAGGTTAACAAGAGCTAAATTTAATCATTGTGTGACCTGATTGGGTATTTGCAACCTAGGGTATTGAATATCCTATGTTCTGTTGCTTTTCTTCTCAGTTTCATCTAGTTATTTCCTTGGGGACATAAAGCAATAGAAGGCAATCAAGTAATGAACTATGGTAAATCTGGTCAGCTAGAAATATGACTAAAATATTTCCCTTTGTTTCATTTCTGCAGCTCCATATTTAGTGTGGTTTACAAAGTACTAAAACTAGCTCTTGGGATAAAGGAGGCAGGGAGAATTTATTGCTCTGGGGAATACAGAGCTTGCCTAATTTTATAATATATAAGTCCTTAGTTATATATATACATCATAAAATAAGGGTCATAATCATTAACTTCTATTTATACAAATTTACTGAGTTCCTCCAGACTTCTCTGAGATGACAGGTCACTGGTCACATAACACTAGAGTTCTTCCATGCTTAGGGATTCCTACTCACTGACTGGCTGCAAAGCCCCACGGAGCAGAGGGTAACAAGGCAATGTGTCACAGCTTGTCTTTGGTACCCCTGATGCTGACAGCTGAGGGTCCTGCCTTTTGTCTATGAAAAGTTTACCCTTGTTTTGCAGACAGTTATTAGCATTAAAAGCAAGGAAGCTGAGTGAGCACTGGCCCCAAACCCTTTAAAAATGATTTTCAATGGAGCAGAAGAGCAGAGGAGGGCAGCCCCTCCTACCCATCAAGATTCTTGAGGGATATAACCAAGCATATACACTATGTGCCACCCAAAGACCTTTATCTTTACTGAGTGAATGAGAAATGTTCCTCAAGAAACCGAGGAATAATGAAAGAGAGAAAAGACTGAGATTTGCTAATTTGAAGAAAGGCTTTGGAAGAAGTTATATATAGACATATTACTGATGCCCTTGAAAACTACCAGGCACACACATAGCTTCTACTGCTACATCCTTCTGTTCTACCACAGATATGGTAGAAACCTGCTGGTGTGGAGCAGGAAGGACTCTGCCTGAGTGTGGGCAGCTCTACGTCATCACTCCGGGTGTTACTGGCCAGCTGTATTGGCACAGCAGGACTGGACCTTTTCTTCTCATGTCCTCAGACTTCTTCAAAGGACATGGGCAAAACCACATGGCCTTTGTCTTCACAAGACAGAGTCTGGAGCCCAGCTGGGCCAGAGACAAATATAAGGGCAATTATAAGCCTAGAAAGTACAGTGACAACGTCCAGAATGGTACCTGTGAATTGAATAAATTATTTTCAAACCATAAGTTTTCATTTTAATACTCTTTGAAAGTAGTTTATTTCACTCAGCTAACTTGTTAGTTTTTCTCAAAGCAGAAGGAATTCCAGTGCATTTTGATTGCTTATTAATTTCCCTTATTTCTGACAGAAATAAGGTAAAATCTCAATGCTGTTTCAAGTTGCATTTCATCATATTTCTGTTCACTCATTTTTCTTAGGTTTTTGGACAGGTAATTCTTATATCATTTTTGTTCCTTGACCTTTCTATAAAATTTAAAAAATAGACCCAGCATTGTTGATTCTTTATGAGAGTTAGCTTGAATACCCTGCATTAAGATTCCACCTCACTCCAGTCAGAATGGATGTTACCAAGGAAACAAACGACAACAAATGCTGACAAGATGGGTGGGGAGAAGGTAACCCTTATACACTCACGGTAGGAACACAAGCTAGTGCTGTCACTATGGGAATCAGTATGGAAGTTCCTTAAAAACTGAAAACAGAACTACCATATGATCCATCTATACCACTCCTGGCTCCAAGCCCAGCGGAATCTAAGTCAGCTCACCTCAGAGCTAGTTGCACATTCACGTTTACTGCAAAACTACTCACAATAGCCAAGTTATGGGATCCGTCTAGGTGTCCATCATAGGTAAAGAGAATTGGGTCCATGTACACAATGGAATCTCATTAAGCTGTAAAGGAGAATGAAATTCTGCCCTTTGCAGGGAAATAGATGGAGTTTAAGATCATCATGTTAAGTGAAATAAACCAAACTCAGAAAGACAAATATTTCAGGTTTCTCTCACTTTTAGAACACATATATATCATGAAGTAATATGTGTACCATGAAATATGTTTGTATCTATATCATATGTAATTATGTGTATATGTGTGTGTGTGTGTGTGTGTGTGTGTGTGTGTGTGTGTGTGTGTGTAGTGAAAGTAGACAGTGTAAGAAAGGAAGGGGTCTAAAAGCAATGAAGAAGGGAGAAAGGGCAATAGGGAGAATATAGAAATCAACTATTGCATGCTTTCTTAGATGCAGAATCTAGATTTTATAGTGTATTTTGTGGAAAATAGGAAGATTTTCATTGGCAGAAAAGAGTAGAAATACATTATATACACATATATGTATGCATGTGTACACATACATGACATGATAACACTGGTAAACAACTATTGGGAACAGGAAGGAGTCAGCAGCAAAGGGAAGAAGGCCAATGGAGGGCTGAATATGTACAAAGTACAATTATATATACATGTCATCATATCATAATAAAACACTATTTTTATTGCTTTTTAGGAGAGAGAGAAAGAATACTGACATGCCAGGGCTGCCAGCCACTGCATTTGAACTCCAAATGCATGTGCCGTCTTGTGTACATGTGAGGCCTTGTATTTGTATCACCCTGCGCATATGGCTTATGTGGGATCTGGGGAGTTGAACATGGGTCCTTAGGCTTCACAGGCAAGCACCTTAGCTGCTAAGCCATATCTCCAGCCCAAAACACATTGCTTTATATGCTAACTAAAATTTAGTAAGGAAAGAAGGAAAGGAAAATTGTGATTGAGATCAAAGAGCTTACTAAGTTTCAAGCTGGAAAGGAAAGGAAGGAAGGAGGCCCCTTTGCCTAACAAGAGGCCTAAACCTATTTCAGAATGACAATATTGACCATCAGAAGAACTAGAAATAGATTTGGAAAAGGAAATATATAGAAAATCCTTAATCCCAGAAACAAAACTTTGTAATTATTCATTCATTTTTATAAATGTGATGTTACTAATTTTAGCTGAATGGAGATATTGATATAGATTCCCTTTAAGTACAGATCTGGGGTTTTAACTTAAGATATCTTACTTCATGTTATTCTGAGATTAAAATATTTTATTTGAAAAATTATTTTAGCAGTGAGGTAAGTAGGTATCTACTAGGTCCAGGACCATGTTTGACCAGCTTCCTCCTGAAGTATGGATACAGATTTGTCTTTACCTAATGGAATGCAGGCTGCCAAAAAAACAGAATTCCTTTAAATGCTCCAGAGAGCAGTTACTGGAACAAGATTTAAAAGTAGTACGTGATTACTGCATATCTAGTGTGTTTGCCTTTTGACTATAAACAGAAAAACATTTCTTAAATATTTTAAAAATGCTTTTGTTTTTGTATTTTTATTACTTATTTGCAAGGAAAGAAAGAGAGAGGGAGGGAGGGAGAGAGGGAGGGAATGCAGAGGGAGAAAGGGAGGGAGGAAAGGTAAAAGAGGGAGGGAAAGAGAGAGGGAACTAGAATGGGTACTCTGGGGCCTCTTGCCACTTTAAATGAATTCCAGATGCATATGCCCTTTTGTGCATCTAGCTTCACATGGGTACAGGGGATGCTTCCAGACTGTCAGGTTTTGCACACAAGCACCTTTAACTGATGAACCACTTCTTCAGCCCTTGACTGTTTTGAAATTCAGGGATTTTACAATGTAATGCATGCGTAGTAATAGGATAATCTCTGTGCAATACAGTTAAATAATAAGGCATTTAATTTTTTGTGAAAACTATTGTAAATTTCAGTGGCAGAAAAAAAGTAGAAAAGAAACATGCCATTTAAAAATTAACATGTATATTTGGTTGGTGATAAACTAAGAAGGCTGACAACTTAGAAGCTTTGCCTGTTAATATTGAGTGGTAGCAGATTCCAGAAATTTAAAAAATTAGAGAGAGAAAGCTTGACATTGAAAAAAATGTATGTTCTCACTAAGCACTTTTAGTTTCCTGGTGACACTAAGGTGCCCACCCTTGGGCACCATTAGCAATCCTCTGACTTGGGCAGCTGACATTTGCCATCTGTCCTTCTGTCACAGCCAGACTTCTTCCTCGAAGACTCCAACTCATGTCCTCATGACAAGTTTGCGGCAGCCACAGGGATCTGGCAGGTGTCAACCCCCTTTGTCCCCGCTCTGTCCGGTTCTCCTGGACTTTTGCCTTAGCTGACCTCCCTGAACCCAGCCTCTGTGAACTGACCCTGACTGCTCTCTTCTGCCTCCTTCTTCCTCTTTCTTCATTCCTTAAATGCTGGCATTGTGCTCTTTACTTCATTCCCTATACTCTCATACATACTTTCAATGAGATTTTGTTGTTGTTCTTGTTTGTTTTTTGAGGTATGGTCTCCTCTAGCTCAGGCTGACCTGGAGTTCACTATATAACCTCAGGGGGGGTCTCGAACCTGTGGTGATCTTCCTACCTCTGCCTCCTGAGTACTGGGATTAAAGGTGTGTGCTAATGTCCCCAACCCAGTGTATGACACACAAACCAACAAGCAACATTTCCCCACCACTCTCCCATTTGCAGTGTGCTTCCTGATTGGCCTGAGCTTGAACCTCCCTCTCCAGTATGTACCGTGTGTGGTCACTTTCCAGAACCTGCCATCTCTAGGTCTGCAGTACCACCGGGCTTCACAGTCCAGTCTGAGACCCTCTCCAGAGGATAGATGCCCTGATGAGACAGCCGTCTAGCTTCCTCTACAGTCATTGTTGCCCTGGCATGATATACCCATAACCACAGCAGGATCACTTCCCACTGTTCTCTAACCTGTGTACAGCCTCATGGCGTTGTGCATTTCACTCCTTCCCTGGGATATGCTTGCTCCATTGCTTCTGTGCTTAGAGGGGTCAGACATCACTACTGTTCGCTTTCAATGTCCCAGGGTGATGGCAGTCAGTAGACTGAAAAATTGTAGGTAGAGATGTAAGGTTATAGAGCATGAGACTGCATTCTAGGAAGGGGATGCTACCAAAGGATAATTGCTTAGGAGGAATGAAATTAGGAAGCTCGCTGATGATTCAAGTGTTGGTACACTCACTATTTCCAACCCCTCTAGCTCTCTTTTCTCTTTTAATTAATTAATTTGCAAGCAGAGAGAGAAAGAAAATGGGCACACCAGGGCCTCTAGCCACTGCAAATGAACTCTAAATACATGCATCACTTTGTGTATCTGTCTTCACATGGGTACCAGGGAATCAAACCCAGGTCCTTAGGCTTTGCAGGCAAGTACTTTAACCACTAAGCCATCTCTCCAGCTCCTCCTTTCTGTTTTAAATCCACTTTGAGTGTTCACCTGGCACTCCTTGTGTGTGAAAAAATGGGACCACAGATATAAAGGTATTTGTAGTGTACCAAAGCCTTTGTTCACCAGAAGCTTCTTATCAGGGTTCTTAATGGCCTTCATGTTGTGAAATCCAGCAGTCAGTTCCTAGTCCTCTTCCTACTTCCAAACATGCTTCTTTTCATCTCAGTTGATAAATTCATCCTTCCATGTGATCAAGCCAAGAACATTGAACTATCCTAGATGCCCCTGCCTCCCACCAAATCCCAAAGCCAGTGGGCTCCACTCTTCACAATATATTCAGGACCACCACTTTTTATCTCCTTCACTACCACCACAATGGTCTTGGCTATTATCATGTTCTGCCTGGATTCTTAACTGGTTTCCCTCTGTCTTTTCTCATGTTTCCCCAGCCTCAGTCTACTCATAACATGGAAGCCAGAGTATCCTGCTGAACCCTATGGAGCCAGGCCACTCCTGTGGGCCCAACCTCATGTCAGCCAGAGGAAAGTAGGGCCTGTGGAGCCCAGTGTGATCAACTCTTTGTGGGCTTCTGTATGGCTTCCTTTACTTTGGCTACTCAGAGTTCTTGAACTACAGTCCATTCCTTGTGCCCAAACAGCTGGTTATAGATCCTTTATGTAACCCCAAGCAGTGCTTGACACATAGCAAATAAAGAAATAAATAACAGTTTTCATTAAAATATTTTAGTTTTATTTATTTGAGAGAGTAAAAGAGAGAGGCAGATAGAATGGGCACACCAGGGCCTTTCGCCACTTCAGATCAATTCCAGGCGCATGCATCACCTTGTGTATGTCGCTTACATGGGTCCTGGGGAATCAAACTTGGGTCCTTTGGCTTTGCAGGCAAGTGCCTTAATCACTTAGGAATCTCTCTAGCTCATAAGTAACTGTTTAATCAAAGAATGGAGGCCTTTGTAGAATGATAGTCTGTGATATACTAAAGACCTTAGCTAGATTGGCCCAGTAGCAAATGTGTGTGAAAAAATGGGACCACAGACAGAAAGATATTTGTAGTGTACCAAAGCCCTTCCATTCCTAGATATAGGCACCAATGTGAAAAATGTATCTCTTCAAATGCCTTCAGTTTTTTAAAATTTAAAATAAGATAGTATGAAAAATACATGAACAGGCTGGAGAGATGGCTTCACAGTTAAGGTGCTTCCCTATAAAGCCTAAACAATCCATGTTCAATTCCCCAGTACCCACATAAAGCCAGATGTACAATGTGGCACATGCATCTGGAGTTCTCTCTGTATGTCTTTTCTATCTCTCTCTGCTTATAAACAAGTTTAAAAAAATTTAAAAGAAAGATACATGAACATTGTAAGCACTACTACAGAGAACTGTGGTATCTTTAAATCTTTATGTTGACCACCCATATACATCAGTAAATATTCAACATGTTGTCAATTCCAGCATAAAACCAGACCATATGCAATTTGATAAAAGAGAGTAAAAGCTGGTTGCTAAACTAGTTAGTCAAATAAAAACAAATCACTGAGAGACCCAACATTTCTACCTTATTTGCTATAGTGAGCAACAAATACAAATAAAATAGGATAATTATAATGCATAATAAAAATATAAATAAAAACAAACACAGGGTTGGAGAGATGGCTTATCAGTTAAGGTGCTTGCCTGCGAAGTCTAAGGACCCAAGTTCCATTCCCCAGTACTTATGTAAGACAGATGCAGGTGGTACATGTGTCTGAAGTTTGCAGTGGCTAGAGGCTCTGGTGTGTCCATTCTCTCCCCCTTTCTGTCTCTTCCTCTCTCATAAATAAATAAATGAAAACCTACTGTGTTAATAAGGGGTCTATTTCCTTATGTTAAGTAGATTGTTTTATCTTATCATATTATACTAATGAAAGCTCAAGACACATGTATCTATGAATACATGTGGGATTTACAGTAGATTAGTTGATTGTTGATTTATTATTCAATTTTCAGAGAAAAGCTAGTTTATACAAGCCTGTACAATCTACCGCACCCAATGCAGTAGGCTTTGCATGTACGTGATTGATCTCAGATGAGACACTTGGCTGGGCTGGGACTGAGGCTCATTTGGTAGATGCCTAGGAGGCGTCAAGCCCTAGAAATGATCTCTAGCACCACACGAAACTGAGCATGCTTATAATCCCAGCACTGGAGCTTGAGGCAGGAGGATCAAGAGTTTGAGGTCATCCTTAGCTAGCTAGAAAGTTCAAGGCCAGCTTGAGCTACTTGAGACCCTCTCTTAATTAAAAAAAAAAAAAAGTGCTATGCTATAAATTCTAGATTGTACATACTAGTGAAGCAGAAGAGGAAAGTCATCAAGATTCTTTACTTAAAGAACTGGAATATACTGCACATTACTTCACCAATGAACTTATTACCCTTTATCCTAAGCCATTTTGCTAAGCTTAATAATATGGTCATGTGTTTAGGCTTCAGTGTGTAAACAGAATGATAGCATAGCACCAGGAAGCACCTGAGTGTGAAGAGCAGCAGGCAGGCTGGTTCAAGAGTGATCATACATGTGGATGACTGTGCTGACCACACATACATGTCTCTGAAGATTACTCCTGAAAGCAAATACCATCTGTACAGCCTCACAAACAAGATGTCACACTTGAAACAGGGCTCATGTAGCCTGGGCTTGCCTGAAACTCACTCCCCTGTCTTTACCACTCAAGTGCTGGGGTGACAGGTGTGAGCCACTATACCTCCTGACATCCCTTTACTGCAGCCTGCTAGTTATCTGTAACACTAGCTTCAGAAGGGGAAAGGTGTACTCAAAATGTGCTTCAAATCAAATATATGATTCTATGAACACAGTCAATTAGCTGGAAAATAGAAATAATTCTGCAAAGCAGAAATACTCACAGTATAGGTTCACAGAAGACCAACTCGGCACAACTTCAGGAGTCAGGTACACTTACATTTTTTTTTTATTTAAATATTTTTTGTTCATTTTTTATTTATTTATTTGAGAGCAACAGACACAGAGAGAAAGACAGATAGAGGGAGAGAGAGAGAATGGGCGTGCCAGGGCTTCCAGCCACTGCAAACGAACTCCAGATGTGTGCGCCCCCTTGTGCATCTGGCTAACGTGGGACCTGGGGAACCGAGCCTCGAACCAGGGTCCTTAGGCTTCACAGGCGAGCGCTTAAGCGCTAAGCCATCTCTCCAGCCCTACACTTACATTTTGAAGGAGGGTTTTGTGCTTATTTTTGCCTAACTGTGATAATTTAATGAAGTGGTAGAGACAGAGACTACACTGAAACAACAGTTTAACTTGAACTTCGTTCTTTTTAATAAATGAAGAAAAGGATTGTTTTGGCAATACTTTAATGAAGAATTTTGGCTTCTTTTTTTTTTCTTTTTTTTTGAGGTAGGGTCTCACTCTAGCCAAGGCTAACCTGGAATTCACTATGGAGTCTCAGGGTGGCCTCAAACTCATGGCAATCCTCCTACCTCTGCCTCCTGAGTGCTGGGATTAAAGGTGTGCGCCACCACGCCTGGCTAGCTTCTTTTAAATATATTGCCACACTAATACCATATTTTGTAAAATTAATGCCTTACAGTCTAAAATGTTTGAAAGCCAGAACAATATTCACTGGGTGAGAAGCTCTATTTGTGTTTCTTATGCTCGTTCCTTTAATGTTAGACAGTTACCCGTAGATGGGCCAGCAGGTCATTCTGGACACTGCTTTCAGCACATATTCAGGTGTTAGTCCCACAAGGGTTTGCTGTGGATCAGGCTGTGGCCATCTCATTCATGTTAATCGTGGACAAAGAGCATGGCTGACTGACCACAGAGCAGGGGTTAGTGAGTATTACTGTAAACAAAAACATCTACTATGGTTCTGCTTCTTTATTCAGGACTTCCTGACAGTTCACATATAAAACAAATAAGAAATCAGTGGAGATACAGTACATCATTAAATCCCTAAATAGGAATGGAAATGATTTGCCTAAGTTCACACAGAAACACAGTAACTAAGAAGCATAATATCTTTCTCAGAATAACTAAAGGTAGATGGTTAACTTGGAGACACAGTAGATACTTCCAAATTGGGATATATAAACACACAAACACATTCTGTTCTAAAACATACACTACCTTATGTTAGTTACACACTGATGTGCTTATGAGTGAAACTACATGAGGTCTTGAATTTGCTTACAATATTACAGCAGGGGTGGAAAGGTGCCTCAGTGGATAAAGAGCCTGCTGCACAACTCTGAGTACTTGAGTTCTCATTCCCACTTCCCATGTAAAAGCTGACACATGCACACACCAAATTAATAAAATTTAAAAATTGTTACATCAAAAGGAGTGTCAGGCATGAACATGTGAAATGACGCCATAGTGTCAATAAGCAGTGGAATGGAGTGTAACGGGCACTTAGAGGTTCTCCATGCTACCACTTTGTGTGGCTTGAAAACTTTGGCAATAAAAAGTGATTACTTCAAAAAACATTTCAATGATAAAAACAGCAAAATAACCATATTTTCAACTATCAAAATTACTACATAAAATTATATAACTTACAAAGATTTGTATAGGACTGCTGATACATGACATAATAATGGAAAGTCAGAAACAACTTAGGTGTCAATAAATGGGGAGCTAGTTAAATATCATACATCTGCATACAATTTAAATACAATGCAATAAACATTAACATTAAAGTTATTAATTGTACAAGGAGGTTCCGCAGCAGCAGAGGGCCTGAGTCATGCCCTCAAGCCCATGAAACATATCTGGAGGAGTGGTTGTCAGTGTTCAGAGTGATCGTCTCTGGAAAGAGCAGTTGTAGGTTTTATTTCTTGTTTAAACAGCTCTGTATTTACTTAAAACTTTTCAAAAGACCATGTATTAATATTACAACTGAGAAAATTATTTTGTATTTTAATTGCATGTAATTTTCTCAATATGTTATTCTTTCTAACATAAAGACTGGTTTCATGCTAAAAATTGTCAGGTTCACAGCTGGAATTCAGAAAAGAGCCAGTCCCCAGTTAGCCTGTCTACTGCTGGAAAGTGCTACATGAGCTACTGGGGGAAAATGGCCAACAATGGTCTGAGAAGCCAGAGGTCTAAGCTACTGAGAAGCAAACACCCTGATACCATGTACATGTCAATGCAATAGTGGCACACAGCCTCAGTGGGAAACCAATAGCTTTCTGATTGGCAAAGAGATCCACCCAGTGTAAAAAAACAAACAAACCCGTATCTGGGATTGGAAAGCAGATCAGAATCCTGTGGAGACAAAGATTATGTTCTCCAGTGTCAAGCTCTCACTAGTCTTTGGCTAAAAGAGGGGCTACATACATCAGATTCTCCCCAAATTAATAATGCTTATTATTAAACTATGCTGACTTCACTCTCCATTGAAGAATCTGTTCTTCTTTAACAGAAAGTAATGACATCTGAAGAGATAAAACCACCCCTCACACTTCAGCCAACTCACAGTTGAAAGCACAGAGGAATTGGGGAGACAAGCAAGAGTGCTGCTTCCATGTTGTACCTGAAAATCAGTGCTAGGGTGAAGGAGACAGACCCTGAGGATACTCAAAACCTACCAAAGAAGAGATCCTGAGGCTCCTAAGAGCTCATCACTGAAGTAGACTTAAAATTCACCCACCAACGGCTCAGGTAAATTTGTGGAAGAGGGAGTGGAAAGATTGTAAGAGCAACAGGTTAAGACATCATGCCCAAAGGCACTTCCTTCCCCCCAAAATAACTGATTACTGCTCCCACAAAGCATAAACCACAACCCCATGGGGAATACCTATAACCCCAATGAGGAGCGTCCCTAATAGAATGGGGCAGGGACAAGGGAACAGAGAATAGCAACACATGATGGATCCATCTGAAGCATGTTGTTAATAATAATAATAATAATAAACATAATTGCCAGTTCTTAAGTCATTCAAACTGAGAAAGTACTACTACAACAAAATAAACAATTCATTTTTCTCTAAAACTGCAAATAATTTCTCAAGCACATTACATTGTTTTTCAACCATTTGAGTCAGTTAAAATTAAAGTGTTGCCCAGCATGGTGGCACATGCCTTTAATCCCAGCACTTGGGAGGCAGAGGTAGGAGGATCGCCATGAGTTCGAAGCCACACTGAGACTACACAGTGAATTACAAGTCAGCTTGGACTAGTATGAGACCCTACCTCGAACACCCCCCCCCCAAAATTAAAGTGTTAAAAACTATAACAAATACATCATCATAACATTAATAGGAATAGAATTAAATATCTTTTAATTAATTCAAATCAGGCTGAAAATTCTATTAGCTATAGGAAGAAATAGCATTTGGAAGAGAAAATGTTTTCTAGTCGTTTTTTTAAAGAATTTGAAAGTGGGCTGGAGAGATGGCTTAGCGGTTAAGCGCTTGCCTGTAAAGCCTAAGGACTCTGGTTCGAGGCTCAATTCTTCAGGACCCACGTTAGCCAGATGCACAAGGGGGCGCACACATCTGGAGTTCATTTGCAGTGGCTGGAGGCCCTGGTGCACTCATTCTCTCTCTCTCTATCTGCCTTTCTCTCTCTGTCTGTCACTCTCAAATAAATAAATAAAAATGAACAAAAAAATTTCAAAACAAAAAAGAATTTGAAAGTATCCCAATAGTTTTATGCAAAGAAATATTTGTGGGTATTTTAGTACTATGTTTGCTCTTAGAATATAACAGATGGCAGCAAGGAATAAAATGGTATTTCCAGATGTATTATTTTGTGAATTCAGTGCTAGGGACTCAGCATGATCAAGTAAATCTCAAGTTTAGTAAGTGTAGCTGGCACTGGGGTACTGTGGGAGCAAATTTAAACTTAATTATTAACCTTGGAGCTTCACTGAAGGTTTACTATCTTGGGACACTGACTGAGAAGGTTTCCGAGTGGGACACAGGCTTGCATTCACAGGCTGCTGCTGCTGTGCTGTCATCCTAGTCTGCGCAGACCCCAGAGCAGAGGGGAGAGAACCTGAGTCAGTCTTCCTCAATGCAGTCTCCCTTTGAGGTCTGTGCAGTGTTAATCAGTTGCTGTATACAGACCTTACTCAAAGGATGTGCTGTTCCCACCTCTTTCTATTTCCTTGCTAATTTTCAGATTTCAAGGAACTTAAAAGTAGGTATTTAGGGGAATCCCTAAGTATTCAAGTAATATAAGTAAACCAAACATATATCACTTCAGTTACCTGATGGATGCTCTCTTCACAGCATATTCTGCGCCTTAGGAATGACAAGAGAAATGTTAGGCTTTGATTTATCCAGGTCTTGTATCTGTATTAGATTAGAGAACATTATATTACTAATTAGCTATATTACATGTGGTTGTGCTTGGGAAGATAGCCTGCTTCTTAATTAATTGTGTTTCTACATGGTCTTGGGCAAATCATTTACACTCCTATTAAAGGTTTTTCATGTTCTCAACCATTGTGAATATTTTCAGATTAAAAGGAAATACATTCACCTGGTTCCTAGAACTGGACTGCCTGTGATGAGCAGTACAGGCAGTATGGGAAAGGTGCTTTGTAGCAGTTGCCGGTGAATCCAGACAGACTTTTCCTTTGGAACTGTGGGCAGTTCTGTTTGCCATCAACCTGTGGCCAGCAACATCAGCATCATTAATCCGACCTGCTGATTGTTGCTGCTGTAGTTGGGAATCTTCAGTTTCTATGTCTGATTCAAAAATGTGTGGCCGTCTTTTGAGTTTAAGCAACTCATGGCTTCTCCCCAGAATTTGAGTGATACATCTTCTTGTTAAGTTATCTTTCTTCTCCACTTGCATATCAATAGTGCTTTTTGTCACACTGATATTCAGGTTTGAGTGCTCTACTGCAGTCAGGGTCAGCAATTTATGTTCACCTGGGTTCATGGTTGATTTTCTGCTAGGAGAGGGATATTGCGTCTTGTATTCACAGGGCTCAATACTTTTTTCTTGCTGAGGTCTGGTGCTCTTCTGATTTAAATTTCTAGCATGCACCTGGATGTTACTCTTTGCCCTTTTTCTAATAGCTAAACCTAAATTCGGTTTGTCTCCCTGGGTTACACTATTTGTAAGTGGAAGCAACCTGGACTCTGTAGCAGCATGGTGTTTTCTTTTTGGATTGCCAGGTGCTGAGACATTTTTGCTCATCAGGCCAGGTTTACCTTTAAACGTGGGTATGAATGCAGAGGCACTGTTTCTTTGGGAGCTAGCATTTGTGTGGTGGACTTGGGCATTTTCTCTGGTGAGCGTTGACTCCTTCAAGTGAAGCTGTGATGCCTCTGGAGGCTGGGATGGCTTTCTGCCCAGAACAGAGTTTGACTGGTGGTGCTCTGAGAACAGGCCTGGTTGTGGCAGGCTGGCTGAAAGCTCCACCTTGTGGTCCACTGCCGAGGAACATGGGAGAAGACTGAGGGCCCCAGTGGCCTGTGTCAAAGAAGCCCGAAACAGTTTTTTAGTGGTCAAGTTATGTAGTTTGACTTTGTTTTCCTGAAAGGATAGAAATTAAGGAAAATTCAAAATTAATAAAAATGAAAAGACAGAAAATATAACTATCAGAATAAGAATATTAATTATTGTTACAACATATAAAGCAGGTAAAGAAAAAATATAAGTGAGTCCTCTGGTGTAATGAGTGTACTACTTATGGTCTGCACCCTTCTTTAGAGTCTACATTTTCAAGATAGCATTTTAGAATGAGGAAATAGTCTAACTACAGTGTCACTCAACTGTAAAAGCTACACACAGCTACATTAACCTTCCAGACATGCTCACACAAGTATTGGCTCTGAACGCACCTCCTCCTCTCACCACTGCTTTAGAATGTGACCTTTTCTATCTTTAAATACCTACTTCTAGGGCTGGAGAGATGACTTAGCAGTTAAGCACTTGTCTGTGAAGCTTAAGGACCCTGGTTCGAGGCTCGATTCCCCAGGACCCATGTTAGCCAGATGCACAAGGGGGCGCACGCATCTGGAGTTTGTTTGCAGTGGCTGGAGGCCCTGGTGTGTCCATTCTCTCTTTCTCTCTGCCTGTTTCTTTCTCTGTCTGTCACTCTCAAATAAATAAGAATAAACAAAAAAAATTTAAAAAGTACCTGCTTCTAGGAATCTTCCACCCGTCAACCTACTACAGAGTAACTCTTTTAATTCTCTAAGGTTTGGCCAGTAGTTAGCATTAGTTGCCATAAATATACATCACAAGATGGTGACATAGTACTTCAGTGAATGTATTCCACTTCTCTGACTACTGTAGCTTCTTGGATGATAAGAACTATGACTTACTTATTCTTATCTCTTTTAAGGTTACTCAACAATGGTGATGGATATGTCTACATGAAACCTTTAAGAATAAGTGGAATTTGGGGACTGGAGAGATGGCTCAGCAGTTCAAGGTGCTTGCTTGCAAAACCTGGCAGCCTGGGTTTGATTCTCCAGTACTATGTAAAGCCAGATGCACAAAGTGGCTCATGTGTCTGGAGTTCGTTGCAGTGGCAAGAGTACTTGGCACACTCATTCTCTTCTCTTCTTGCAAATAAATAAATTAAATATTTTTTAAAAGGAGTAAGTGGAGCTGGGCATGTGGTGCACACCTTTAATCCCAGCTCACAGGAGACAGAGGTAGGAAGATTGCCATGAGTTCAAGGCCCCCCTGATACTACACAGTGAATTCCAGGTCAGTCTTGGCTAAAGTGAGACCTTACCTTGGGGAAAAAAAAAATAAAAAAGAATAAGTGGGGCTGAAGAAATGGCTTAGTGGTTAAGGTGCTTGCCTGCGAAACCTAAGGGCCCATGTTCAACTCTCCAGATTCCATGTAAGCCAGATGCACAAAGGTGAGGCGGGCACAAGGTCGCACATGCCCATCAGGTGGTGCAAACATCTGAAGTTTGATCAGGTCAAGAAAAGGAGATCTTTTCCACCTCAGTGGGCATGGCGGACTGCTGCTCACCCTCCATTCTATTCTTCCTGTGTGTGTTCTGAGACTAGAGTGTGGAAATCCCAAAGTGACATCTTTTTTAAAAAATGTTTTTATTGACAGCTTCCATACATATAAACAGTAGACCATGATCATAATCTCCTCCCATCACCTTTCCTCCTCCTGAGTTCCACCCCACCCCAAAGAATCCCTTCTTCTTTTCAACTAGTCTCTCTTCTACTGCTGTCATCCTTCTTCTCTCTCCAGCTATGCAGGTCTTTGTAGGTGGTGTCAGCCACTGTGAGGTCATGAATATCAAGGCCACTTTGTGACTGGAAGGCAGCATTGTAAGCAGTCCTCCCTTCCTCTGGCTCTTATTTTTTCTAACACCTTTTCTACAATAGTCCCTGAACCTTGAAGGGTATGATGGAGTCAAAATGAAATTTTCTGTTTTAAATTTAGGGTTTGGAAGGAGGAAGTAAGGTAAAGCAATACTTGTGCTGATTTTACTGAAACATGTAATTATGAATGCCTTCACTGAACTCAGTGGTAATAAGGCAGAATATGAAGTATCCACTCAGTAGATTTGTGGGTGACCAGTGCAGACAGAACATAAGGCATATACTCTTCAGTTACTGACTGTATTAGGCAACTTACCAATATACTTCCCCATATACCACTGCCCTTGCCCTTTGCATGCTGTACAAGCATTCAGATGCTGTCGTGAGAAGCATTCCAAAAGTTGGTTGAAACTCTGCCACAAGGACACGTTTTATTAAAAGTGATGGAAAAAAAAAAGTGACAGAGTCACTCTGGATAACCAGTTTATTCAGTCCTTTTACAGATATATTTTTTTTATTTTTTTGTTCCTTTTTATTTATTTGAGAGTGACAGACAGAGAAAGAAAGAGGCAGATAGAAAGAGAGAATGGGCGTGCCAGGGCTTCCACCCACTGCAAATGAACTCCAGATGCGTGTGCTCCCTTGTGCATCTGGCTAACGTGGGGCCTGGGGAATCAAGCCTTGAACCAGGGTCCTTAGGCTTCACAGGCAAGCACTTAACCGCTAAGCCATCTCTCCAGCCCCCTTTTCCAGATCTTTAAATAAATGCATTCAAGAACTAAATTGGCATTAATTATAGAAAACCTTGAGTTTTATAAACTAATTTCTAAAAATCACCATTACTAGAGACACGAAAACAAAAACTTACTTTCAGCAGATACATGTAAAGATAAATTGCTTGTATTCTGACATAATCTTTTCTAGATTGTCTCTAGGCCTGAAGTATATTTGTGTTCACACCCTGCTTCTTCATCTGTCTTAGAAATATAACTCTGGTGAAGTTTCCAGGAGATTGTTTTGCCCTCTAGCTTTTCAATATATTATTCACTCATTCTTTTAATTTTTAAAATACATATAAAATAGCCCCAAAGGTAAACTTCTAGGTTTCTATTCAAAACTTATAAAAAGAACAAAAAGGGCCTATGTAAATAGCAGATGAGATCATAAATAATTCACAGCACTTAAATATATGTAAATGGTCAACAAACCAAAGCTTTGTGAAGTTGTGAAACAATTAAGGAGCACACGTTTTATATGTTATTTTCTAGGTATCATTGGAAAATGCAGACTAGTCGATTTTTAATTTTGAAAATTCACATATAATATATGTAGCTTTGTCCATTAATGTAAAGTAATTCTAATTAAGGTTCAGTATTATTGGGGTAACTGTTAAATGAGACTTGATTTAAAATCATTGATCAAATATGCTTTATCTATTAAACTCTATTTCTATGTATGACACCACCTTAGTCACTATATGTCTTGCTTAAAGCTGAACAAGAATTCAGTTAAGCTGTTATCTACCCACAAGCTTATAGAAGTGTTGGGTTTAGAATATGAGAAGAATATTAAATGACAGGACATACAGGAAGCAATGGTTCAACATATGGTACATTCTCTAGGATAAATGCTCCCATTTTCTAGCAAATAAAAGAATGAGTAAATAATCTAAATTTACTTTGTTTACATTCTAATTTAACAAAATACCTAAAAATATTTTTTTAGATAATAGGGAATTGAGAGTAAACTAGAATTTAGTCATATTAAAGAACTATTAATTTTACTAGGTATAATAATGACACTGGGGTTCTATTGTCTGCCTGCCTGCCTGCCTGCCTGCCTGCCTGCCTGCCTATCTATCTATCTATCTATCTATCTATCTATCTATCTATCTATCTAAAATGCATGTGTGTGTCAGTGTGTATCAGTGACTCACACATTTGCGTCTGTGTGTAGAGGCCAGAGGAAAACATTAGGTGTGGTCCCTCAGGAATGCTATCCAACTTTTTTTGTTTACTTTTGGGACGGAGTCTCTTATTGGCTTGAAGCTTACCAATCAAGCTAGACAGTCTGGCCAGCAAGCTCCAGGGAGCTATCTGTTTCTACCCCCCTCAGTGCTGGAATTACAAGTACACATATAATGCTTAGCATTTTTACACAGCCTCTGGGGATCAAACTGAAGTACTTACGCTTGCAAAGCAAGCACTCTATTAACTAAGCCATCTCCTCAATCCTACAAAAAATATGTTTTAAACATTCTTGTGTGGTGGAAGTCCTTACAGGAGAAGTAACATAAACATTCCTGCTAATTATCTTAAAAATTAGCTGAGTTTAAATCCTCAGGAGGGGATATACAGGCCTGGCTATTTTGGCCCATGAAGAACTCTGATAGGCATTTTGGCCTCTGGTTTCCCAAGGGTTGACCAAGGCCACACGGTCCCTGCTTTGCTGCACACTTCTTTTAAAAAATATTTATTTGCAAGCAGATAGATAAGAGAGAGAGAGAGAATGGGCATGCCAGACCCTCTAGCCACTGCAAACTCTAGATGCATGTGCCACTGTGCATCTGGCTTTATGTGGGTACCGGAGAATTGAACTTGGGTCATTCGGCTTTGCAGGCAAGCACTTTAGCCGCTGAACAATCTTTCCAGACCTGCTGCAGACTTCTTGCTTTGCCCAGTCTGCTTCTTTCCAATCATCTCCACAACTGTTGCTTCCAAGAGCCATTCTGACAAGCACGGTGTGCCCTAGATTCCGCCCCAGAGCGCTCCCAGAGGCCAGTCTGACAGGTGCTCTCATCACCACCACTGCCACCTCACTCCAATAGCTTGCCTCAAATTATGCAGTAGAGAGGGGGATCTACACATCCTGTCTGTAGAGCCTGAGCTCTGAATCAGAAATCTAAGTTTTCTAGTTGCTGGGTTAAGATATGAATTTGATGGATTTTAATTCTACTTTGGCAATGTATTAACTGTGTAGCATTGTTAAAATGCTTCTGTTTTGTGGCTTAGTTCCTTCTGTACAATTGTGAAAATGATTCTTTGCAAGTGACAATGCTGATCACTAATTGAGGTAACACACACACAGGCAGTTGGCAACAGACAAGCAAAATAACTACTTATTGCTTGGAGCAATATGAAGACCTGAATTTCCAGTTAAGTGTTACCTTACATTTATGGAGCAAAACCTCACAAGTATAATGTCCTGGTTTATATGACTAGAACAAACATAGGCTTTAAGTATTAAATATTCAATGACTATATTAAATAAAAATGCATGACAGGGGACTGGGGCTCAGTAGTTAAAGGTGCTTGCTCACAAAGGCTACAAGCCTGGGTTCAATTCCCCAGCAACCCACATAAAACCAAATGGGCATTTATTTGCAGCAGCAAGAGCCCCTGGTGTACATATACACACATACTTGCAAACAATTTTTTAAAATGCGTAACATAATTATAAATCTTCAAAATAATTCCTTAGATTGGGACTTAACAAACAACTTAGTTTTGAAAAATGTTATGTCTGTCAAAATTTTAAGGTTCTTAGAGATATCAATTGATACTTATTCACCCACATTCCCTTCTCATAAAATGCCATTGTCTGTAGACACTGTTTAGCTAACTATAATGTGTTGTGGGGGTTGTGGGGAGATTGGCCCTTGACCCAGTGAAACCAAATCCACAGGCTGGCCAGTGACAAGTGATGTGGCTGGCCAGGAGGCCTGACAAGATTAAAGGTCTCAGACACTGGCCATTCTGAATTTCAGTTGAGTATTAGAAAGAGAAAGAAACAATTAGCACAGCAACAAAAGATAAAAAATGACTGAGGTATATGTAGCATTTGGTCATAGAAAGCCAACACATGAAAGCTCAAATCACTGGAATAGTAAAAACTACAATAAACAAACACTGTGAATCAAGACAGACAAACATGAAAGAGAAAGTGAGGAAAGAAAGAAAGAAAACAAGTAAGCAGGCAAGCAAGACTGAAGCACATGTAGATGATCTCTAGAGATGATCTCTAGAGTGTTCTTGGTTCCTGTTGGGGTTCCAATGTAGTGCTAATATAAGCAAACCCCTACAAAACATAGCAAAGCACTCCTTATTACTGTAGCAATAGTTGTTCTTGTCCATAAGAGCAAACAGGCTTATCAGCTGTAGTCTTATACAAATTAAATTCAAGAGACGCTCTATACGTCTTAATGAAACATAGGTACTTTCCCCAAATGGACTCATGGTGTCTTATGACAAGGCAATAGTGTCTCCTGTTGTCCCTTCCAATGCACTACATGGAAAACCCTGAAAAAGATCCAACAGGCATTCAATTCTTCTTATCCCTTTTAGATAACATGTGAATTGAGCCACATAAAATATTAAGTTCAAGTCACCATGAAGACAAACAAATTTAAGTTTACATATCTCTACTATGGAGTAACAAAATACATAAGGCAAACACTGAAAGTAGGAGAACCAAAAATCCCCAATTGTAGTGAGCGATTAGGAAGGACACACCTCTCAGAAACTGACAGATTACAAGGTAGCACTAAACTACACTACACAAGAGAAACACAACTAGAAAATGTTCATACATTAGAAAATTAAGAAAGACACTTATAAGCAACCGAGGGATCAAAAGACCCATTGTGATAGAAAGGTGAAAATATTTTGAATAAATGATAAAGAAATAAAAGCTTAAAAAAAGATAGGCTTGAGACACACAAGAATTTTCACAACAGCATTAGTATAAATATCCATCAAATAGAACCAATCCAAATTTTAATCAATAAAAATGTTCTGGATGCATAAATAAATGACTGTATAATCACAAATAAATCCTACATGGAAATGAAAGTGAATGGACACAGTAAGCAGAACTCCCTGAGTGAATATTGCAAACATGATGCTAAGCAATGAGAGCACGTTCTCCATGACTTCTTTTGTATAAATTCAAAACCAGGCAAACTACCTCATGCTCTTTGATGACATATACTTCATTGATAAAAATACAAAGAAAACAAAGAACATTTCCTGAAGGAGTCAAAGCATGATTATCTTTCTGTGCATCGTTCAGGAGGGATGTGAGCAGGAGGCTGCTTTTGGTTGCATGGACATTTGACAATTACTCACAAGGTGGACATGTGGACGCAATCTGTGTGTGGTCTGTCACCATAAAATAGATTTAAAATGCAAGGAAACAAAGTCAGAGGAAGCAACTCTACTTCAAATTTTTCTAGCCTCACTAAAACTTAAAACTGAATTGGATTTCAAGTTAGGCCTTCCGAATTTTATTCTGACAAAATAGCACTATCCCCAACAACCATTTCTCCTTTCTCTGGTCTACCAGGTCTACCAGCAGACAACCAGGCACACTAGTTTCTTACTGCACCCAATCTTGCTACAGACACTGGCCACTGCTTTCCTGCTGCTGCAGGTTTCAGGGAACATTTCCTGGCTCCATGTAGTATATAGTAACCACTCACCTTTTACTGAACAGGCCTGCACTGATACCCAATGCTCTAGATAAACACCTTCAAAAGATTCCCTCTTGAAGTGGACCTGAGGAGATAAACGACCCAGCACACGCCTCCCTGGCCCCAGCTGAAACCACAGAGGAATTGGGGAAATGAGCAAGAGTGCTCTTTTCTTAGCTAACTGGATATCAGCACACGAGTGATAGAGAAAGATACTGAGGACACTCAACACCTACCAAAGCAGACATCCAGAGGCTCCTAAGTGCCCATCACTGAAGGAGACTTAACGCTCCCAGCATGGCTCAGAGAAATTTGTGGAAGAGGGGGACAGAAAGATTGTTAGAGCCAAAAGTTGGGACATTTTGCACAGAGACATTGCCTCTCCCCCTACAATGCATGACCCACAATCCCCATGGGGTTGACCTGTATCCCCAGAGAGGAAGACCTCTCAGAAAAGGGGCAGGAATGAGGGAAAGTACAGTGCCAACATGTGATGTTTACATACTAAATATGTCCATATTTAATAAAACATTCCAACCTTTGAAAACAAGATCCCTTCTTTAATCTCCAAAATCCCAATTCATTTATAACCTTGCTGTGAGTGAAACATTTCAAACACCAGCTGGTATGTTTTATGTTAAACATAATAATAAGACATGCCAGAGCAAATGGTTAAGTAAAGTAATAACAAGTAGCATTCATGAAATGCTGATCTGAGAAAAGTCTTTGCCCAAGGGTTTGGGTGTTCCACCATGAACACAAGGCATACAAGTAGAAAGAGGTGACCGAGTCTCGCTGGGTGAGATAAAAACACGTCTTACCTGTGTCTGAGGCTTGCTCAGGTCATGTGTGTAGTAGCATGGTTTGTTTGTCATCTTTACGGGATAGCCGCATATGTGAGGCAGTTTGGATTTTAAATCTGAAAGAAAGCTTTTCAATACGCCTTCCAAATCTACCCTTGGGAAGAACTGAATGGGCTGACTTCTGATGCAACTGAGAGGGTACCTAAGCAAAGTTAAGGAACTATATGATGTTTCTTGTCTGTCAGAGACAGCACTTTTTTATATTAGACAAGTATGAAAATGGCAGTGCTGATGTTGGAGAGGTTGATCAGCAGTAAAAGGTGCTTGCTTGCAAACCTTAACAGCCTGGGTTCAATTCCCGAGTATGTAGGTAAAGCCAGATACACAAAGTGGTGCATATATCTGGAATTCATTTGTAGTGGAACACCCGTTCATTCTCACTCTCATTCTAATTTTCTCTCTGTGCTTGCAAATAAATAATATCCTTAAAATGGCAATGTTGAAAAGACACACATAGCCAAATTCTGTTTTTCTGTTGCATATTCCACATACCCAAGGCTAAAAAGTGTGTTTTTCCTGGGCATAGTGGTGCATACTTTTAATCCCAGCACTTGGGAGGCAGTGATAGGTAGGCAGGCACTGTGAGTTTGAAGCCAGCCATAATTACACAGAAAATTCCAGGTCAGCCTGGGTCAGAGCAAGACCCTACCTTGAAAAAAAAAATCTAAAAATCAAACTGTGTGTTTTCTCTCAGGAGTCTTCATTCCTTCTACTTTTTTTTTTTTTTTTCGAGGTAGGGTCTCACTCCAGCCCAGGCTGACCTGGAATTCACTATGTAGTCTCAGGGTGGCCTCGAACTCATGGTGATCCTCCTGCCTCTGCCTCCTGAGTGCTGGGATTAAAGGCGTGCACTACCACACCTGGCCATTCCTTCAGCTTTTAAGTTTATTCTTTCTTCTTTTTTCTTCTCCTCCTCCCCCTCCCTCTCCCCTCCCCTCCTCCTCTTTCTTCTTTTTGAAGTAGGGTCTCACTCTAGCTCAAGCTGACCTAGAATTCACTAAGTAGTCTCAGGGTGGCCTCAAACTCATGGTAATCATCCTATCTCTGCTTCCCGAGTGCTGAGATTAAAGGTGTGCACCACCACATCCAGCCTAAGTTTCTTCTTATTACAAACAATAACTACATATTTCTGAGGCATAGCATGTTGCTCTGGCATGACACAACTGGACAATTCTTTGTGCCCTTACTATATGGTGTTCCATGTGACCTGGAAGGCCAAGATATTCCAACAAGGGTTTACAAGGAATTTACCATGGTTCATACAGATTATTAAAACAAATGTAGCAAACAGTGAGTTTGTTCTTTCTCCCAAGAGCAGTGGAAAAACTCAGTACACAGAAAAATACCCATCAATGATATCCAAACTCTGCAGTCTCTTTTTCCAGTAAGAACTATTCTAGAGTCATGGAAGAATGTTTTAGCAGCTATAATGAGAAGGAGTAACTGGCATTTGCAATCAGTCTTACTGTGGATATCTGAGTCAGAAAGCAAAGTAGAGATGCCTTCTTCCATTTCTGAATTTCAGCTTGTTCAACTACAAAGACTGGGACACAATGGCGAAATCAGGGTTAATTCAGATTTAAGAGCTTCACCTGAGCACTGTGCTCTTTTCCTATGTCTATTTTTAAAATATATTTTTAAAAATATTTATTTTCATTTGTTAGTTTATTTGACAGAGAAAGACAGAGTGGGTGCACCAAGGCCTCCAGTCCCTGCAAACGAACTCCAGACACGTGCGCCCCCTTGTGCAACTGGCTAACATAGGTTCTAGGGAATCGATCTTTGGCTTTGCAGGCAAATGCCTTAACCACTAAGCCATCCCTCCAGCCCTCCTATGTATATTTTTTAAAGTTCTGTCAAGAAGACAATTTCCCTAAATCAATGCAGTGTATTAAGTGCAAGCCAGTTCTTATAAAATTAAATAATCTTCCAGAAAGAAAAGTCTTCAAGTAACTGGTTTCTAATTTAACCTTTTCAATAGTATCTTAATCTACCACTGGAGGGAGCTCTTGGCTAAGGGCAACCGTACCATTGTTTCTTTTTCCTATTAATAAAACAAAACAAAACAAAACAAAAAACCAGGGCTGGAGAGATGGCTTAGCGGTTAAGCGCTTGCCTGTGAAGCCTAAGGACCCCGGTTCGAGGTTTGTTTCCCCAGGACTCACATTAGCCAGATGCACAAGGGGGCTGGAAGCCCTGGCGCGCTCATTCCCTCTCTATCTGTCTCTCTTCCTCTCTGTCACTTTCAAATAAATAACGAACAAAAAAAAATATTAAAAAAAAACCAAAAAGCCTGTATACTACTTAAAATTTTTCTTTTGTTTTTTAAATAGTTGCATAATCTTTTTAAATTAAAAAAAATAAGAGCTAGGCATGGTGGTGCATGCCTTTAATCCCAGCACTAAGGAGGCAGAAGTAGGAGGATCACCATGAGTTTGAAGCTACCCTGAGACTACAGAGTGAATTCCAGTTCAGCTGGAGCTAGAGTGAGACCCTACCTTGGAAAATAAATAATAAATAAGAGGGAGTGTGTGTGTGTGTGTGTGTGTGTGTGTGTGTGTGTGTCCCCGTGTGTATGTGTGTGTGCCAGAGTCTCCTACCACTACAAACTCCAGATACATGTGCCACTTTGTGCATCTGGCTTTACATAGGTACTAGGGAATTAAACCCAGGCCATCAGGCTTTGCAAGCAAGCATATTTAACCACTGAGCAATCTCTCCAGCCCTGCAATAGTCTTTAGTGGAAGAAATCCTTATAGCTTGGCATGATGGTGCATGCTTGTAATTGCAGCACTAAGGAAGCTGAGGCAGGAGGATGAATAGTTGAAGGATAGCCTGGGTTACACAAGCAAGACCTTATTTCAACCTCCTCTCCACCAAAAGTGGTTTCATATTAAAGGCAACAAAAAGTAACCTTACTAACCTCATCCTTCAAACAAAACCACGTGTGGAGGTAACAGACACGGGCAAGTGGCTTCTTTAGGTAACAGAGCACAGGGAAGCAAAGCTATATCACAAGTGATGTATAAAGGATATGTGAAGGGCTTTTCTCTGATCATTTTGAAATAGATGTTGCAGTATATTTTCATTTCTCCACAATCTTCTGGAAGTTTATAACCATACTATAAATAAAACATGAAATTTAAATTATCCTAGAGAAAGCTAATCTTCAATTAAATAAAGTAATTTCTAAGTAATGTATATTTGTATTCCTACCATATCATCCCAGTGCATCTGGAAATCTTCAAAGGAATGAAATGGACAGTCCGGGGGTATGGTATGAAGAATATTTATTATTTGTCCCATTTTCATACTATGAAAAGTAACATTTGACAAAATATTGTAAAGACAATGCTTGAATATAGTTTGATAAGTTAACTGTTTTAGAGAATATTCAAAAAGACAGCAATTATCTCTACCCATATATAAGCAATCAATGAATCATTTGCCCCTAGTTCCATACTGAGTGATATTAATCCTTTGTCTTGACATGTAAAAATTACATTTATTTGTTATGTATAGCAACATGCTTTAAAATATCAGGACTGTAAAATGCCAAAATCAATCAAATTAATATGTACATATTACTTTACATATTTACCTGTTTTGGTAAGAATACTTAAAATCTACTTGGAGTGGTTTTCAAAAACACACCTCATTGATGTTAATTATAGTGTCTGTTGTACAGTCCATATTTTTAATTCTCCTGAGATTCTATATCATTTGGTCATCTCTCTGTTCCACTCTCATAGCACCACCCCAGACCCTGCAACTACCATTTTACTGTTTTTATGAGTCCAACATTTTAGATTCCATACATGACATTATATAGTATCTGTATAGCTTATATCACTTAATGTAATATCTCATAAGCTCATCTACATTGTCACAAACAGCAAGAGTTTCTTCATTGCTAAGGCTGAATTGTTATTTCTTAGGGCATACATGTCACATCTTTATTCATTCCATCATTGATAGATACTAAGGCTGTATCTATCTCAGCTACTGTGAATGTTACAGTCAATATGGGAGTACCTATACATACTTACTTCTTTTGGATATATCAGTAGTAGGTTTCCTATATCATATGAGAATTCTATTTTAATTTTTTTGTTCATTTTTTTAAAAATTTTTTATTTATTTATTTGAGAGCGACAGACACAGAGAGAAAGACAGATAGAGGGAGAGAGAGAGAATGGGCGCGCCAGGGCTTCTGGCCTCTGCAAACGAACTCCAGACACATGCGCCCCCTTTGGCATCTGGCTAACGTGGGACCTGGGGAACCGAGCCTCGAACCAGGGTCCTTAGGCTTCACAGGCAAGCGCTTAACCGCTAAGCCATCTCTCCAGCCCTGTTCATTTGTTTTTTTGAGGTAGAGTCTTGTTCTAGCCCAGGCTGACATGAAATTCACTATGTAGTCTCAGGGTGGCCTTGAACTCAGCGATCCTCCTACCTCTGCCTCCTGAGTGCTGGGATCAAAGGCATGCACCACCATGCCCAACTCTATTTTTAAGTTTTTGAAGAACTTCCATATTGTTTCTCAAAATGACTGTACTAATTTACATTCCCACCAGTAGTAGGCCTGGGTTCCCTTTACTGCACATGTAGTACTTATCTTTTTAAATATTTTTAATATTTTTTTGAGAAAGCAAGAAAGGCAGGGAAAGAGAATGAAGGGGTGTGCCAGAGCCTCTAGCCACTGCAAATGAACTCCAGATGTGGGGAATTGAACCTGGGTCTGTAGGCAAGTGCCTTAACCACTAAGACATCTTTCCAACCTTCATTTAAAATTTTTTTAAATGGCCATTTTAACATAAGGGAGGCCTTAATTTGTATTTTTGTTCTTCCTTCTTTTTTTTTTTTTTTTTTTTGAGGTAGGGTCTCTAGCCCAGCATGACCTGGAACCCTGGAACTCATTCTGTTGTGCCACATTGGCCTTGAACTCACATCAATCTTCCTACCTCTTTCTCCCTAGTGCTGGGATTAAAGACGTGTGCCACCAAGTCGGGTTGTTTTCTTGCTACTGAGTTGAGTCTTCTGTATATCTTGGATATTAGTCCTGATATTGACTGTTTGACCCCCTTCTAAATTCTTGCTTAAATTTAAAGGCCATTGTAATGATTTTAAGAGATGAGAACTTTACAAAGTGATTAGACTGAGGGCTCTGCCCTCATGAGTAGATTAATGCCATCATCTCAGAAGTGGGATTCCTATAAGGAGCTTGGTCTCTTGTCATCTGAGTCTCTCTGGCCATCTCTTTGCTCATGGAATGAGGCAGAAAGTAAGCTCTCACCAGAACCTCACCTGCTGGCACTTTCATCTTGAACTTCCTAGCCTCCAGACCATAAGAAGTAAATGTGCATTGTTTTAACTTACCCAATGTGGTAAGTTATGGATGTTCCTCAATATATTCTGGATTCTATTAAAGTCTGTATTTAGATTTGCAGCCACCTGGCTGGAGATGTCACTATGGGTGGATCCTAATCCAGCCCCAAGGTGTGGGGTGGATTTGGAAGTTCTGCCCAGAGTTCTTCAAGTGCTTGCTTATGCTGGTGATGGTGTTGGTATCTCTGTTCAGGACTGTGAAAATGGATCAACTTCTGTCAAGGAACTTCCCCTGTATCTGTAAGTTTCAACAAATACCCCTTCCTCCATAACTGTGTCTGGTCTGGAGGTTCATCACAATGACAAGAAGCTGTCTACTACACCCAGTATCTGGCATTCTGTTATAGCACCATAAAATATTGTAGGATAACATGGTTTAGAAACATAGAGTGTCATCATTCTTTGACTGTTTCCTTTGCTGTGCAGGAGCTCTTTAATTTGATGTAGTGCTGCTGGTCCATTATACCCTTGTTGGTTTTGGGGGGGTAATTCTTAAATCACTGCTCAGACGAATGTCATGAAATTCTTCCAGTAAGTTTCCTTCTAGTAGTTTGATATAGTTTCAGGTCTTGCATTTAAGTCTTTCAATCATCTTGGATTGGTTTTTGTATATAGCATGAGCTAGGAGTCTGATTTCATTCTTTTAAATGTGGTGATATAACTTTTTCAATGTAATTTATTAAAAAGAATATCTTTGTCATTTTGTCTTGGTAACTTTGCTGAAAATTAACTTATCATCAATACATGAATTTATTTCTGGGCATTTATTCTAGTCATTGGTGTATATGCCTGTTTATATGCCAGCATCACAGTGTCTTAAATATTCATGTTTTGAAGGACAGTGTGAAATCAGAGAGGGATGCCTCCAGGATTGCTATGGCTCAAGACCCTTTATTTCTACATAGACTTGATTTTTTTTTTTTTTAAATGGCACTGCACTCTTGGTAGAGGTTGAATTGAATCAATAGCTTACTTTTGGTATCACGTAATTTTAGCAATACTAATTCTTCCAGTCTATAAATGGGTTTTCTTTCCAGTTACTTGTATCTTCAGCTTCTTTCATCAATGTTTTATACTCTTTCACTTTGGCTAGATTTATTCCTAGAACTTCTTTTTGGCAGCTGTTCTGCAGTCAAATGCTCTACCCATGACTTCTACCCCCTTCAGCAGTTATCCTGTGTGAGATTGTTTTATTTTATTTTTTTCCAGATTGTTGCTAGTATATGTAGAAATGCTACTGATTTTTTTTTTTTTCGAGGTAGGGTCTCACTCTAGCCCAGGCTGACCTGGAATTCACTATGGAGTCTCAGGGTGGCCTCAAATTCACGGCGATCCTCCTACCTTTGCCTCCAGAGGGCTAGCTGATTTTTTTTTTTTTTTTGAGATGAGGTTTTTCTAAGCAGTCCAGGCTAGTCTTGACATTGCAGTCCTCCTGTTTCAGCTTCCCAAATTGTTACAGGTATGAACCACTATGACCAGATGCTATGAATTTTATGTTCTGATTTTTTATGACTTAATTGAATTTTCTTATTAGCTTTTAAGATGACATTTTGTGTCTCAATAGAATTTTCTTATTAGTTTTTAAGATGACATTTTGTGTCTGGAAGAGTGCATCATAAGGAGTCCTGCCCTTCTTTTGGCTCTTACATTCTTCCTGCTACTTCTTCCGCAATGGATCCTGAGCCTTGGAAGGTGTGATAGAGATGTTTCAGTGCTGAGCACTCCTCTGTCATGTTTTCTCAGCACCGTGTGCCTTTTGAGTCATCCTAGAGGTCACTGGCATCTAAAAAGAGAAGCTTCTCTAACCAAAAATAAGAGTAGCATTAATATATGGGTATGAACCTTAAGATAAGTGCTTACTGGGAAGTTTGGTGAGCATAATATATACACTTAGCCAGGCCCAAGCAGGCATTACACCCCAGGGGTCATGACTTCCTCCATTATGGGTTTATCAATACCAGGCATGTATTCCATCTGGTGGATTGGGCTGGTTTCCCCAGTAACAGACATGCTGCTATTGTACCCATTGGTCCTGCTGGCCAAACTTAAGGCTTGTAGTGTCCATTGTTATCTCCACTGATGACTTCTCTTTCTCCCATGGAGTTACATGCAGCATGGCATTTTCCAACTTTTTGCCAGCTGGTCTACATGGAGGAGGTTTTCAGCTCATTTCTAGAAAAATTCCTCCATAACCTTGCAGCTCAAGTATGTGGAGTCTTCAGCAGTAGGGTCTTACCATCTATTCCTTGGGGGAAACCAAGAGCCTCAGCAATGGCCTGTAATGTTTTGGGAGTATCAGTGACCTCCCTGGTCAAAACACACTGAAAGGTATTCCATCTCTGGCATTGAAAATTTTCTAGTAACAATTTATGACTTCTGGGTGCACCATTGTCCAAAAATGTAGGTTTCCATGAGACTTATTTGTACCCTCTTAGACTTTGATTACCCTCTCCCACCTGTCCTTTACTCAGTCTCTTACCTTGTTTCTTCTTTTGGTAAGATTTACTAAGGGTTTATCAATCTTGTTTTTCCTTTCAAAGAACCAACTCATTGTTTCATTGATTCTTTGTATTGTTTTTGTGGTTTCTATTAATTTCTTCTCTAACCCTTATTATTTATTCCTATCTATTAATTTTTGGTTTGCCTTATTCTTCTTTTTCCAAGGCCTTAATGTGAAGCATTAAGTTGTTTGCTTGCAACCTTTCTAATAATTTCTTAATGTAGGCACTTAAAGCTATAAAGTTCCCTCTTAGGACTGCCTTCATTGTGTCCCGAAGGCTTTGGTTATGTTGTGTTCTCATTGTCATTTGAGTCTATGAATTTTTTTGATTTTTTCTTCTTGATTTCATTGACATAGTCATTCATCATTCAGTAGTGTACTGTTTAGTTTCCCTTTGTTTGTTTATGTCTATAGCTTTTCTCGCTATTGATTTGTAGTTTAATCCCACTGAGATCATATAGAGTGCAAGAAATTGTTTCAGTTTTCCTATATTTGTTAAGGTTTGCTTTGTGTTCTAATAAGTGATATATTCTAGACAAATTCTATATGCTATTGAAAAGAGTATGTATTCTGCAGCATTTGGATGAAATGTTCTGTAGGTATCTTGTTAGGTTCATTTGTTCTATGACCTCATTTAATCCAGATGTTTCTATTTTATTTTTTACTGGGAGGACCTGTCGATTGATGACAATGGGGTTTTGAAGTCACCCATTACAACTGTGTTTGGTGTTACCTGTGACCTTAATTCTTTTTTTAACTAATTAAATTTTTTTTTGAAGCAGGGTTTCACTCTAGTCCATGCTGACCTGGAATTCACTATGTAGCCTCAGGGCAGCCTTGAACTCACAGGGATCCTACCACCTCTAGGCATGCATCACCATGGCCGGTGGTGACCTTAATTCTAATAGTGTTTGTTTGATGAAATTGGGAGTCTCCATCTTAGGAGGCATATATGCTTAGAATTGTAATGTCCTCCTGTTGGAGTGTTCCTTTAATCAATATAAAGTGATGATTTTTTAAAAAAAGATTTGAGGGAGAGAATATGTGCACGCCAGGGCCTCTAGCCACTGCAAACAAACCCCAAATGCATGTGCCACCTTGTGCATCTGGCTTTGAGTGGGTAGTGGGAATTGAACGTGGGTCCTTAGGCTTTGCAGGCAAGTGCCTTAAATGCTGAGCCATCTCTCCAGCCCTTTGTGATCTTGTTTATCTTTACTAATGTTGAAGTCTACCCTGTCAGATATTAGAATGGTGACCCCTGGTTGTTTCTGTAGGCCCATTTGCTTGAAATGTTTTTCATCCTTTCATCCTAAGATGGTGTCTGTCTTTTATAGAAAGGTGAGTTTTGTGGAAGCAACAAATAGAAGGATCCTTCTTTTTAACCCAGTCTGCAATCCTGTGTTTTTTGATTGGGACATTGAGGCCATTGACATTAAGAGATATTGAAAAGTGTTTATTCTTGGTATTCTTCTTGTTTTGCAGTTTTTCCTTTACTCTCTTGGATTAAATATTATCTGAGTATGGTTTATTATTTCCTGTTTCCTTGTGTGCATGCTTTTCTTTCTCTTTAGCATGGAGGATCCTTTCAAGTATTTCCTATAGAGATGGTTTAGTGTTCATATATTCCTTTAAGTCTGTTTTTGTTATGGAATGTCCTTATTTCTCTATCAATTTGAATGGATAGCTTTGCTGGATAAAGCAATCTTGGTTGACACTTAACCTTTCAGAGCCTGGAATACATCATTCCAAGCCTTTCTGGTTTTTAAAGTTTGTGTTGAGTAATCTGCTATTATGTTGATAGAGTTGCCTTTGTATATGACTTGATTTTTCTGCTTTCAGTATGTTTTCTTTGGTTTGTGTGTTTTGTAGTTTAATATGAAAGCAAGGTTCTTTCCTGACTTTTGTCTTGTTTGGCATTCTATAGGCCTCCTGAATCTGTATTGCCATCACTTTCCCTATTTGGGCAAGTTTTTCTTCTATGATTTTGTTGAGAATATCTGCTATGCCTTTGGATGAAATTCTTTTCCTTCTACAATGCCCTAAATTCTCATGTTTGATCTCTTCATAGTGTCCTGAATGTCTTAAAATTCCCATTCATGCCTTCCTAGTAGTCTTTCTCGTTATTGGACTGTATTAGCTCTGCCACCTAGTTTTCTAGTTTAGATATTGTCTTCTCCTTGGTCCATTCTACTGGTGAGACTGTCTACAGAGTTTTCTATTTGACTTGCTCTGTTTTCCATTTCTAGTATTTCTGATTGGAATTTTTTCATTATTTCCTTACTCCTATCTTGTATTTACTTTGTTTCATTAAATTGGCTTCCTGTGTTCTCTTGGGATTCCTTCACGAGTTCGTTTTCTTCTTTAATTCCTTTCATTTCTTTGAGCATAGATGCAAGGGTGGGATTAAAACAAACAGATAAACGGGGCATAGTGCTGCATGCCTTTAATCCCAATACTTGGGAGGCAGAGGTAGGAGGACTGCCAGAAGTTCGAGGCCACCCTGAGACTATATATTGAATTCCTGGTCAGCCTGGATTAGAGTGAGACCCTACCTCAAAAAACAAACAAGTAAAACAAAACCCAAACCCAGATAATCTAATAAAGCCAAAGTCCCTAAGGGTGTGTGTTGCCCCACACCCTTAATCTTGTCAAGTGGGAGGTTGAGATTTCTGAACTGAAATGGGTTCTGAGTCAGCTTGGGGCCGAATCAGACCCAGCCCCCAATAATGATGTAAGAAAAAGACAAAAGCCCTATAAATTAGGAAGCATCAAAAGCAACAATAACTAATACCAAAATACAGCTTGAGAATGGGAATGCCAATGAAGATTATGTAAAACATAACCTGGCCTGACATGGAAAGAGATATTAGCCCTTCTAGTGCAGGCCTTTGTGTTAAGTAGGCCCTGTTACCTTTTGGGATGGGTTCCAATCTCACCAATGCTGAGTACCTATCTCTATCCCTGTTATGCTGTGGATCTGGTGTTCTGATCGACTGTGATAGATGCTGTGAGGCTGGGGGTTATATGAGTTTGCAGGTGGTTTGCTGCAGCATTGGTATTTGGGGGATAGGAGACTGCAGTATACCTAGAGTTGTACCAGAGTTGCTCAGCTGGTTCCTGCTCTTTTCCCTTTCAGATTTCTTGACTTTGTGAGAAGGCTGATGTGAGTGAAAATTCCCTCCACCTGGTTTCTGCTTCTGCTGGGCAGATGTGTGGATCAGGCCACATTCTGGTCATTTTCTTCCTTTCTAGAAGATCTAAGTCTCTCTTTCTCTGCTGTGGTTGAAAACTTATACACCTTCACCTTTTAGTAGAAGGGTGTGTTCTGCTGTTTTTCTGCTTATTTCCCTCCTTAGGCTGGTTTGGCATGGCTACTATGCTGCCATCTTACCTGGAAATGCTATGTTAAATCTTAGTCACTTGAATTCTTGGGAAAAACTGAGTTGAACGGATGTAAAAAATATGCCAATTAGTAACACAAAATGGTAAGTAAAAAAACAATGCCAAGCCAGGTATGGTGATGCATGCCTTTAATACCAGCACTTGGGAGGTAAAGGTAGGAGAAACACCATGAGTTTGAGGCTAGCTTGAGACTACACAGTTGGCTCTAAGCCTGGGCTACAGTGAGACCCTACCTCAAAAAATCAAAAAAGACAAAATATTGCCAGGTGTAAGTGTGCATAGTACTAGGGAAAATATCTGTTAAGAGTTGAACAAGGGAAGTTGGGCGTGGTGGTGCATGCCTTTAATCCCAGCACTCGGGAGGCAGAGGTTGGAGGATTGCCCGTGAGTTCAAGGCCACCCTGAGACTCCATAGTGAATTCCAGGTCAGCCTGGGCTAGAGTGAGACCCTACCTCGAAAAAAAAAAAAAAAAGAGTTGAGCAAGGGGCTGGAGAGATAGCTTTGTAGTTAAACGTGCTTGCTTACAAAGCTTGATAGCCTGGATTTGATTCCCCAGTACCCATGTAAAGCCAGATGCCCAAACTAACAAATGCATCTGGACTTCATTTGCAGTGGCAAGCAGCTCTGGTGCTCTTATTCTCTCTCTCTTTTTCTGTGTTTATTCCTTCTCTCTCTTGCAAATAAATGGATATATTTTGAAAAAGTTGAATGAGTCAAATCACATCTGTTCCCCACCTAAAGTGCTGAATCTTCTGAAACTATGAACCAAAATCAAATTTTTCCTCCCTTGAGTTTCTTCTGTTGGACACTGTCATTAGAACAATGCAGAAGTAACTATTATACTATGCTAGGTATTACAAACTGAAATCTCACCTTGGCAAAATGTAGCACCAGTTGTTCAAAATGGAATGCGTCTCAATGACGGCATTCTGGTTGGCATGAAAATTCTCCATAACACGCTGAGAAATTTCAAACTCCATCAGCTTTTAATTGAAATAAGATTTCAATGTATAAGTACACCAAAGAATATCACAGAAAAGAAACCATTAAATACATTATGTTTTTAAATATTATTTATGGAATTATTTTTATTGGCACACAAAACACTAGGCTCCATTGCAACATTTTCTTCAAACAAATTTTGCTTGTTTCCCTTCCCTTTCTTTCCCCGATTTCCTTCCTCCTGTGTCCTCCCCACACTACAGCCTCCCTTCTTTCATGTTACAAGTGCTTTAGCCCCACTCCTTTCTCAATACCTTTTGCTCCCTTCTCATGTTTTCATGTAGTTTTACAGCTGGTACTCACGTTCACCTTCCCTATTTACATAACCTTTCCCAGTTCCATCCACTTTCCTGAAAATGCAGAACTTTTTATTTAAGAGATATGGACAGAGAGATGAGAGAGAGGAAAAGAGTGAGATGAGGGCCTCTAGCCACTGGAAACTACAGAGGCATGTGCCATCTTGTGCACCGGGCTTACATGGGTACTGGGGAATCAAACCTGGGTCCTTTGGCTTTGAAGGCAAGTGCCTTAACTGCTAAGCCATCTCTTTAGCCCCCAAATGCATATTTTTACACAAAATACTGGATCATAAACAAAATTTATTTAAGTTTTGTTGACTCATGCACATGATCAAGTCAGTTCTTCAGCACATCTTGCCTCTCTAGGAAGAGGAAAGGAGACATAAGAGGAGGACAGAGCATTGGCTCTCTTCTGTCCTCTACAAGTAGAAGTATAGGGCCTGACTTTACATTAATGTTTTTGCACTTGTATGTGGTGTGTGTTTGCATGCTTCTGTATGTGTAGGTGTGCATGCGTGTGGAGACTAAAGGCTGAATGCAGTGTCTTCTTCAATCACTCTTTACCTTATTATTTCCTGAGACTGTCTTCTTACTGAACCTGGAGCTCAGCGAGTCAGTTAGACCAGACAGTGAGCCCTAGACACTGCCCTGTCTCCACCTACTTGGCACTGGAATTCAGGCGTGCACCAATGTGCTTGAGCACCCCTGTGCTGAGGACCTGAACTTGGGTCCTCATGGCATGCTAACACTACTTACTGAGCCATCTATCTCCCCAGCCCCTTACTCTATACTTCAAACAAAAGTTTAAAGATGGAGTTAAGATGGTCTTATTCCAACTCTATCAACTAACATAATAAATAAAACTGCAATTTGAAGAGATAGCCAAAAATGCAAAGCTTAACAGCAAAAACTTAGTGATAAGAGAAAAAAGAATTATCAATGAAAGGTATTAGAGTTTAGAAAAGGCAAGTCTCAGAGGAATAAGAGTGACAATTTGAAGAACTGAATGGTATGGAATAGTGTACATATTCCATAGATTTAAAAGGTGAATTCTCTCAGATACCTTCTTGCCGGACACGGCAAGCATGCCATTTCAGGATCATGAGGAATTGAGTGCTTAAGAGCTGCTTGACACAGTTCCAGCCCAGCTCTCTCTTCCTTGAAGTCCAGTGTGGCCCCTCTATAGAAAAATCTTTGGCTCTCTACGCTACAGAAATACGTGGTTTTCTGTATAACATTTGTCTTTCACTGTCTTTCACTTGGTGTCCCAATCTCTAAGTTTACTTTTCCAGTAAAAATTGGTGTTGGTAAAGTATTGGTCAATGTATCTGAAAGAGGCTCTTGCATAGAATTGGAAAAACAAGAAAATGGGTCAGAGATAACTGTTTTCCTTAAAGGCCTTAAAAAAAGTCAGGCATGGAGTACAGTACACTTAGGAGGAAGCAATGAACCTCCTGGAACAATGTAAAAATTGTTCTATGACTAATTTTTCTAAATGGTGGCAACTGCAACAAACTATGACTCTTTACCAAGAATCCTTAACAAGAATCCTTAAGAAAAACAACTGAAGTTAAAAAGAGTTCAATCGAGCCGGGCGTGGTGGCGCACGCCTTTAATCCCAGCACTCAGGAGGCAGAGGTAGGAGGATTGCCATGAGTTCAAGGCCACCCTGAGATGACAGAATTAATTCCAGGTCAGCTTAGACCAGAGTGAGACCCTACCTCAAAAAAAAAAAAAAAAAAAAAAAAAAAGAGTTCAATCAGGGGGACCAAAGTCTAAGTATTGGAGGGATGTGAAAAGGAAAATTCAAAATAAATGATTGAAGGATAAATGGATCTACTGGATCAGTGATTAATGATGGGAAGCCCCATTTGTGGTTGTTTTGCCTCTCACCTTTAATATAGTAATTGAAAGTAGAAGTTCAGGAAATCACGAGTGCTTGATCGCACATATATGGGGAAAATGTGAAAACAGTTAATCATTATAGGGGCCTGATGACTTTACTTGAGGTGAATAATTATGGGATTGTTTGATGAAAAGGAATAACAAAATATTTCTATGAATTCTGTGAAATTGTACCTTTCTTGAAGTTTGTTCTTACATGACATGATCAGAAAATAAAAGACTGAGGCTAAGAGCTGTGGCAGCAGAGAAGTAGAGAAGCAAAGAAGCATGGAAGCATAGAAACAGAAAAAAAATTGAAAAAGGAAAAAAATAGAAAGATAGAAAAAGAAAAAAAAATAGAAACAGAGGAGGAGGCAGAGAAAGAGGGAAAAACTCAGCTGCCTTCAGCATTAGACTGTCAGCTTGCACCAGAACTTGACTTCGAGTCGTTGTTTCGCCGCTCCCTTTCACACCTCTCTTCCGGGACCCTCCTTCAAGCCAGGGCTGGACCCCGGCACCTTCTTTTCATCTGAATTCTTATTAAAAAAAAACAAAAAACTAAGCAGTTATTTAACCACTGTACGTATGAGAAAGAAATGGTAGATGAGACTACCCAGAAGGAGTGTTTTGGTGGGGACCTTATCTTTCATGTTGAGATTTCATCAATAGGCAATAAAAGGCATGGCAGATTTTTAAATATATATTTTTTAAAAATTATTTATTTATTTGAGAGCGACAGACACAGAGAGAAAGACAGATAGAGGGAGAGAGAGAGAATGGGCGCACCAGGGCTTCCAGCCTCTGCAAACGGGCGCCCCTTGTGCATCTGGCTAACGTGGGACCTGGGGAACCGAGCCTCGAACCGGGGTCCTTAGGCTTCACAGGCGAGCGCTTAACCGCTAAGCCATCTCTCCAGCCCCATGGCAGATTTTTAACATGGGGAAGGGATGTATGTAAGATGAACTGCATGGAGAAGTGAAGGCCATCTAGCCATGTCACTGATCTGGCTGGTTAGGCAGGTGCCCCATTCTTCCCATATCCCTCCTTAAAAGCTGCATGCTTAAGCAAAAGGGAAAAGCTATATGTGTACATGTACTAACCATACACATCACACCACATATACTACACAATACCAAACAAGAAAAAGAGACAATCTTCCCAATAGAGAGCTGTTCTCTGGTCAAGTGTATACAAAAACCTGTGCTCCTCTAATACAACCTCTGAATAAGCTCTTACAAGATAAACTAGAGGGAAGAGACCAGAAACATCTTTCTCATTACCTAATCTTGCCCATCTGACTTAATAACCAATACCAGACTTTGATAAGAGAAAAATGAAATCCAACTAACTTTTAGTGCCTATGTGGAATACAGAAGAATCAGGCAAGACCTAAACTTTCCACAAGGGTACAATTAAAAAAATTTTTTTTGTTTACTTATTTGAGAGTGACAGAGAGAAAGAGGGAGGGAGAGAGAGAGGGGGGAGGGAGAGAAGGAGCGGGAGAAGGAGGGAGAGAATGGGCACTCCAGGGCCACCATCCACTGCAAATGAACTCAATATGTCCCCTTGTACATCTGGCTAACATGGGTACTGGGGAATCGAGCCCTGAATCAGGGTCCTTAGGCTTCACAGGCAAGCACTTAACCGCTAAGCCACCTCTTCAGCCCAAGAGTACAATTTTTAGGAATGTAGATATATAAAGGAGATATAGAAGAGTGATGTTCAATCATTATTTAGGGGATTAATCCATCAAGCCTGTATTAAGTGTGTAATGTTCAGCAGGAAGTAGAATGCCGTTTCTGGTATCTCCTTCCATGTCTACTAATGCGCATTCCTAGCATCCTTTGTCTGTCTGACATTTATTACTCCTTGGGACAGACCAAGTGACTTAGATCATTGGTCAAACTGGGACAAATAACCCATACTACCTGGCCAAACTCCTCTCTTTTCTTGGGAACTGGCCTTCTGCTCAAAACTGGAGTTTGGGGGCTGGAGAGATGGCTCAGTGGTATCTGGAGTTCGTTTGCAATGTGTGGAGGCCTTGGTATGCCCGTATCACCCCCCTAAATCTCTCTCTGCTTGTAAATAAATAAATAAATAAATAAAATTTTTAAACTGGAGTTCTGCATTCTCTGCCATGTTAGGGGTAGTGCCCAAATTCCAAGGAAGGATTCTCTGGTATAAATGGCTGGGTAAATCTGTCTAATCCTAGGTTTCTGATAGGTTACTCTTTTGAAAGACTTCCTTTTGTTTCCAGTGATATATCCCACCCAATTCTTGAAAGTTAGACTAGTAACTCATCAGAGTAATGTTCCCTTCACTCCCTGCAAGTTTTTCATTTTGAAAAATTATACTGATGGCCTCATCTCTAGATATTTATATATGTGTGTGTGTGTGTGTGTATGCATGTATATGTGTGTATATATATATATATTTGTTTGTTTGTTTGTTTGTTGAGGTAAGGTCTCACTCTAGCCCAGGCTGACCTGGAATTCACTACAGAGTCTCAGGGTGGCCTCCAACTCACGGCAATCCTCCTACCTCTACCTCCCGAGTGCTGGGATTAAAGGTGTGTGCCATCACGCCCAGTTAGATGTATTTTTTAATGTCCTCTTTTTTAATCTGCAAATTCATTCAAACTCAGGTATAAACTATAGACATGCCATCTGTAGAAAAGATAAATGTGAGGACACAACACTGGTCTTCATGATGGTTATAAAGGAAATTGAGTATATGAAAGTTAGTATAATTCTAAAAATAAATATGAGTTTGGTACAGAATAGTAGGAGGGCTTCCCCAGGATCAGATAAAGTTTTGAGCCTTGAGACAGTTTCTCATCAGTCCAAGGCATCCTGCCGTATCACTTGCTTCAGTTATTTATATGTAGGTCAGACTTCCTAGCAGCTTACATAATTGTAAAGGGCAGAAGAGTAGATCCCATTCATCTTTAACTTGTCTTATTGCTCACCATAACACATACTCAAGCATTAAAGATAAATAAATGAACGGAGGAATAGCATTTCAGCTGGCCCTTAAAGGATGAGCAGGACCTGTGTGTACAATTACTGGGGACATCCTAAGCAAATGAAGTCATCTGCTTATGTCTGGGGTTTCTCAACCTTACCACTGTTGACACTTTGGGCTGAAGAAAGCCTTGCTGGGATAGTGGCAGGGATGTCTTGTGTACAGTTGGATATATTTAGCAGCACTTCCAGCTTCTACCTGCTAGATGCTAGCAGAACATCACTCTCTTCCTCCATACCCTGTGATAAGTGAAACTGTCTCCAGACAGTTTCATGGGAAGCAACACCATTCTTTTCTCCCTCCATCCCTTTCTGTCACCAATGAACCACTGGTATACAGGACAGAAAATAACATTTGTTGAGTGACCACTAATGTGTAAGGCTGTATGTACATACAATATATTATGTATAACAGCAAATTAGCAAAATCAAAGACAAAGGCAGAATGTGTGATGTATGAAAAAACAAATGTAAAAAATACTGTTTCATGTGAGTTCAAGACCAACCTAAGACTACATAGTAAATTTCAGGTCAGCCTGGGCTAGAGGAAGACCTTACCTTGGGGGGGGGGGAGAAATACTGCTAGAATGCTAAGGAAGTATTATATTTACTATGAACTGATAATTGTGATTTTAATATTTTGAGGTAAAAGAAGTAGGTGATAGGGTGATGGGGTGATGAGACAAGGTATGGCTGTGGTGTTTTAGATGCTATCTAATATTTTTGAACAAAAATACTACACTTGATCACATCAAAAGGCCAAAAACTGACTGAAAAGGAGTAATATAAGACTTGCAGCTGGGCGTGGTGGTGCACGCCTTTAATCCCAGTACTTGGGAGACAGCGGTAGGTGGATTGCCATGAGTTCAAGGCCACCCTGAGACTACATAGTGCATGCCAGGTCAGCCTGGGCTAAAGTGAGACTCTGCCTCAAAAAACCAAATCTAAAACCAAACAAAAGGCTTAAGTTAAATGAATAAAATGACATTAGGGTGAAATTTCATAAAAATATAAATAGGTCAAGCATTTAATTTCATGGATTTTTAAAATTATTCATCTCATTAAGCTGGGTATGGTATCTTATACCTGTAATTCTAGCACTCCAGAGGCTGAGACAGGAGCCATGAGTTTGAGGCCAGCTACTTAGTGAATTACAGACCAGCATAAAACATTGCCTCACCACTGTACCCCCAGCCATTATAATGATTGATCCTCTCACATCTCATAACCTGCAACCTCAGGTACAATGCCACTGAAGAGGGCCCTCAGCGTAATGGGGACAGGGAGGAGGAAAATGATGGTATATATGTTGTGTCCATATATGTTTCTACTTAATAATGGGTTTCACTGACACTGACCAATATATATTTCATTGTACTTTCATTGTTCATACTCTCCCTCATTGCCCTTTCTTGTCTCACCTAACCCTTCCTCCTCCTAACAATCCTCCTCCTGCTTTGAGATCATGTGTGTGTAGTACATATTCTACATGTGAGAGAAAATCTAACAGCATAAATTTTGATGACAAATTCTACCTACTTGCATGATGAAAACTAAAATCTAAAAGCATAATAGTAGTAAACTTAGTAAGTATATCACATATAGAACATACAAATAAAATATTTTGTACCTCAGCTGGTGGCATTCTGATAGTGCAAACTTCTATACTTAGACAAATTTGAGTTTCTGTTACATTGATGCCTAATACTGAAAAAAAAATTAACCATGGTCTGAATTTATTATTGAGTATTTTATTAACACAAGTTACTTTCCTTATGCAAGTTAGAAATTAAGAATACTTTTTCTACACATGTAGTAAAGTTCAAATAATTAACTGTATGTTTAGCACTCTACAGATAATACATCTACGACAAGGATATAGAACAACATGGATACATGCATGAAGGAGATAGAATAGGGCTGCAGTGAAAAATAAAATATCCTATAGTTTAGAGGAAAACAGTAAATACTTCTTTAAATTTGATATCTAGTATATGTTAAAATAGAGACTATCAACTTCTAAAATCTGAGCTAGTCCCACACTAGGCTTCTGATTTGCATATTCTTTTATCAACATTTCCTCAAATGTACTGGCAGATCTTCTCTAACTCCTCGAGACCACAGGCCTCCTCCTTACTTTATCATAAATAAAAATAGTTTTGGAAAGACAAAATATGGTGACCTTGGGAAGGAAAGTATTTGAACAAGGCATGGAGTCTTCTGGGGTACCCATAATGTCATTTTTTTTTATCTGAAACCAGTTATAAGGCTCCATTCACTTTGTAAAAGTTAAGTAAGTATATATTTAAAATGTTTTGAGACAGCCAGGCGTGGTGGCTCATGCCTTTAGTTCCAGCACTCGGGAGGCAAAGGTAGGAGAATTGCCATGAATTTGAGGCTATTCTAAGACTACATAGTGAATTCCAGGTCAGCCTGTACTAGAGTGAGACCCTACTTCAAAAAATAATAAAAATAAAATAAAGTAAAATGTTTTGAGTTTTCTTGAATATAGTACATCTTAATAAAAGAAACCCAACACAGGACTGAGGGATTTTACTTTAAACTGTTATCTTTCATTTCTAGCAGTGTTAGTGCAGTAAAACTAAGTTTAGGTAGAAAATCCATTCATCCAGAGTTAGAGCAGAGTGACCACCATGACCAAAGCCTAACAAGTGCCAGGAGGGTAAACTGCTCAGGAGGAGCCCCACCACGACTGATGGGCTCCCGATTCTTACCTATCTCCTATGTCAGGGTACTATTTAGTAACCTTAAGTGCAATCATGTAAATAAATTAGAATGGATCTTAGAGTAAACTGACTATTATAGGCTATCTGTGTCCCTTTAGATAACTTGTTAGGAGAAAAATAATTTTTTCAAAAATATAAGCCTTTAGCATGTTAGTAGTAACATTTCTGATAATACGATTCTAAAAACTATATATTAAAAATACTTGCAGAATTAAACTGTTTCAGAGTAAGTAGGGAAAATTAATTAAAATACAACTTTTCCCCCAATTAAGTGATTTTTTTTTCAATCATCTATATATGGAGAGAGAGGAGCAGAGATTTTCTGGGTGAAAATTTGATTACAATAATGTTTGACTATATTCTGGTATATGGTGATCATCAAGGTAGTCACAACCCAATGATGTATAACGCTGCTTTTTAAATAGTGGTTTATTTTGTTAATGCTTTATTGATTTATACATTTTTACTTACCAATAGCATTTTGCTTTCCCATCTGAGAAAGAAAATCTCTTCCTTAAAAAAATTCACAGGATACAGCATATTATTATACTCAGAAATAATCACTTTTTACATATATAATATTTTCAAGTGAAATTATGAGAGATGTGAAAGATACTATAAAACAGCTACACAAGCAAATATCTAAAGGCAGCTCAAAGAAAAATATAATTACTCAAAAAGCATCTCTTCAAAAAAATCTCTCTTAGCCAGGCATGGTAATGCAAGCTTTTAACCCTAGCACTCAGCAGGCAGAGGTAGGGGGATTACCGTGAGTTAGAGGCCACTCTGAGACTACACAGTGAATTCCAGGCCAGCCTGAGTTAAAATGAGACCCTACTTCAATTAAAGGGATCAAAATATACAATTCTTCCTCCGAATTAAAAAAAATGCATGTGTGTATGGTGTGTGTGTGTGTGCACATGTGCACATGTGTAGGGCAGAGGTTGACACTGGGTACCTTCCTCTGTCACTCTCCACCTTACTTTTTGAGACAAGATCTTAGCTTACCCACTCAGCTAGACTGGTTAGCCAGCAAGTCCTAGGATTCTTCTGCCTCATCCTCTCCAACACTGTGATTCCAGATGTTCACCCTCATGCTCTTTTTATTTTGTACATGGGTGCTAGGGATTTGAACTCAAGTCCTCATTATTATGAGATAAGCACTTTACTCACTGAGTCATTTTCCCAGCTTCTTTTAAATATTTATTTTCTGTTACAAAATACTTAAAAAGCCATCCAAATTCTGAGAAAATTCAAGATAGCCTTTTGGCTTAAAAAACTGACAATGTGTGTTAACTTTAATCAATTGTTTACAGCATAGTTATTCCCAAGTATAAAGTATTACAATAATACAAGAATTTTAACTCAACATCAACAGGCCTCTATATTATCCCCCATTAAAGAAGTGACAGAGATATTATTGTGGGCTTAGCTGAGGATGCTTAGTTGGTACTTCCCTAAAAATAAGATAACTTGAAATTAAAAACAAATTAGACAACAGAAGTTATCTTGTTCAATCCTAATGATTGGCAAATATATAGTCACCTTGCACCAAGAGATGACCTGCTCTATTCCAGGCTGGAGCAAGTCTGGTGGTAAATGAATGTACAAGGCAGACTTGAAGTATTGCAGGAATTACTCTTTGTGGGGCCTCCATCTAAAAATGTTAAAGAACAAAATATGAGCATATTAAGAGCAACTGCATTGTCAGAAAATGCCTGCATGCTTAAATCACCACTCACTTAATTAGCTGGGTGTTTGGATAAAAATTATCATTGTTTGTATAGCTAATGCCTGAATTGTTAAGGACTGTTAAAAGGATATTCACTTTGAAACCATACCACTACTATGCTAAGTGCCAAATTCTCCTGTTTATACTTAAATGCAAAATGATGACGTGTGCTAAGAACCTTCAGTTCTACCTCCTTCTCCACACAAAACCCAGACTAGACAGAATATCTTCTAAATGTTTTCATTTTTGTTATCTCTAGTTTAATATCTGAAATTGCTAAACACAGCAGCCAAATGCAACCAAAAAGGTATCTCTATTTGTATAGGATTAATTTTTAAAATTAGGACTTTCACTACTGATTCACTAAGTAATAGGAATCAGATTTATCCTCTCACTTGAAACATCTAAAAATCTAGGCAAATTATATGAAACAATGTTCCTAAGACATTGGGCATCATGCAACAAAGACCTGTGATCTCTTACACATGAGAAGCCAACAAGACAAACCCTATGGTTTCCCGAGAATATTGGGCAGGTTATCTAGCACAGCCTGATAGGCTTCCCAAATTGGCAATACAGAACTGGGAGTTAAAGGAAGCCAAAGAAGCTAGTTTAGTTTGGGGCTAAAGTTCTGCAGACTATAGAAAGCAAATTCTGGAGATCAACAGAATTGCTAAGTGTTGTTCTGAGTACACGAATGCAACTAGATTAATGAGTTGGGATGGGATCCAAGGCTGTTTATTACACAAAAATCCTTGAATAGAGTCCAAAAGAGATGGATATACTTACTATTCACAGCTCCAGTGATTAATCTTAACTGTCAAATTGGCTGGCTTGGAAAGCGCTTAAGAGAGATGAGTAAAGTACATGTGGGTGTGTCTATAAGGCCATTTCCAGAGGATTAACTAAGGAAGGAAGACCCACTCTGAGGGTGGGTAGCACCATGCACAGGCTAGAGCTGAGTTGGAATCAAAGGAGGTAAATGAAAATCTGCAAGTGTGAGCATTCTCTATTCTCACTTTTCCACTTTGCAGCCATGAGACAAGTTTCCTGCTAGCCATACCCTCCCACCAAGACATACTTAAATCTGTGAAGTGGTGAGGTGTCAGTAAGCATAACAGCTTTATCTCTAGAAACAAGCAGAATACTCAGATATTGTAAGGTTCAATAAACATGATGTTTATGTTTACTACTGTATAAACACTATCCATAATAAAGGAAAATCAGACATAACTATGAAGGCTCAATTAGTGTAGGGGCAAGAGAGTGACTGGAAGAGAGTACACTGACAAGACCTCGAGATCTGGGAGTCTGAGAAGGACAAAATAAGTTACTTGGTAAGAATGAGGATCAGAGGTAAATGGAAAAGGGACAAGACTATTAAAAGAAAGAATTCAAGTATTTTGGAAATGCAAGACTGCATTGATGAGTATAAGGTGAGAATTAGAATGCTGAGAGAAAATAAATCATGAAGTAAACATTTTGTTAGTGCACAAGGGAGCACTGTAAGTAATTATTTAAAATTTATTTGAGAATGATAGAGAAAGAGGCAGGCAGACAGACAGAGAGAGAGAGAATGGGTGCACCAGGGCCTCCAGCCACTGCAAACGAACTCCAGACGCATGCACCACCTTATGTGTCTGGCTTATGTGGGTACTGGGGAATAAAACCTGGGTCCTTAGGCTTTGCAGGCAAGTGCTTTAACCACCAAACTATCTCGCCAGCCCTTTTTCTTGTAATTTCAAGGTAAATATAAAATGATGGGACTCAGTATAAACATTCTCTCACTGAATTAATTTTGAAGTGCTACCTATTTACACTAAAAAAATTGCGTTTGACTTCAAAATTCAACTGAAAAGTAATATTGTAGGCTATTTGCCCCCTTAAATAAATAAAAAATTCATACTGTGCCATTCCTTGTACTACTTTCATAGACTTTGTCTCAAAAGCAATACAATTTTGACCATTAAAGTGATAAACTAATAAGAAAAAGGAATTCTGCAAGAGCAAACCAACAAGACAGCATAGAAGGCTTGGATTAAATTATTAGATACTTTCATAATAAGGAATAGAATGTTGAAACACCTAGGTACTTATTCTAGGCAAATGACCTATCACATTTTGATTACCATAGTTTTTAACGACTTTTAAAAGATGGGTAAATTCCTTAAATGACCAAAGATTTGACTCAGAAAAAGATTTTAGCCACCATCCTTCCTCACTGTTCTTCAACACTATGGTTTTCCCCAGACTGTGACAGATGGCTGAAATGAACTTTCATATCATTCCAAGTGTCATGCAATCTAACAATATATACATGAAATTATTATTCTTTTAAGCACATACCTTAGCTCCATGTTTTTCAATGTAGGCATTAAGTTTTCCAGCTTTAAAAAATGGTATCTATAACAAAAATACACATTTTTGTTATAGACAAAAATGTTATAAAATTGTTATATTGTTATAAAAATGACAACAGAAATATGTAATTAACTGATGTAATGAATAAAGATTTAAAGCATATATAACACAGGGCACACATATATATAACAATTAGGTACATCTACGCCTTCAAAATACATAATCATTTCTCCCTGAACTAGACTCTGTGGTCACATCCTCAGAGTGAGGACCCTGAAGCCATATAAAGGCCAAAGCTAATGAATTTTACATAAGTACTCATCACCTTTCTTAATTGTAAGACACACTTAGATATGAATAAGGAAACTGGATGGAAGTTCAAATTTGAAAGACCTAAGTACTTTTTTAAGATTTTATTTATTTATTTATTTAAGAAAGAAAGTAGTAGTCAGAGGGAGGGGAGAGAGAATGAATACGGGCATACCAGGGCCACTTGTCAATGCACATAAACTCCAGACTCATGTGCTTCTTTGTGTATATGGCCTTACATGGGTACTGGGGAATTCAACTCAGGCCACCAGGCTTTGCAAGCAAGCACCTTTAACCTCTGAGCCATCTCTCTAGCTCAAGACTGTTATTTATTTTTGGTTTTTGAAGGTAGGGTCTCGCTCTGGCTCAGGCTGACCTGGAATTCACTATGTAGTCTCAGGGAAGCCTCAAACTCACAGCAATCCTCCTACCTCTGCCTCACGAGTGCTGGGATTAAAGGTGTGCGCCACCAGGTCTGGCTATTCTTTTTAACTTTACAAAGTGACAAATGAAAAAGCTGTTAATATCCAGTATTCATGAAGGAGATGCTATTTGCTAAAACACAAACTTGTCAGAGAGCAATTTAGCAGTATTTAGTTTAAAATGTGTCACAATCCCATTGCTAAAAATTTATCCACTTACAAGTCATCAGACAAAAATGATATGATTTCAATACTGCTTTCTGAAGTAGTATTTGTATTAACAAAAAACTGGTATCTCAGATGCACATTAAAAAGCTTTAAATATTGGGAGGCAGAGGTAGGAGGATTGCCGTGAGTTTCAGACCACTCTGTGACTACATAGTGAATTCCAGGTCAGCCTGGACTAGAGTGAATCCCTACCTTCGAGGGGAGGAGGGGAACGTTAAGCTTTAAATAAATTGCTGCATGTCCACAAGATAAAATAGTTCATGGCCATACACACCAGGAAGAAGTATGTGTGAACATGGACAGATATAAAGGACAGGCTATGAAAAAGGATAGGACAGAAACTCAAGTGTCACAATAGCATGCACAAAAGCATTTTCTGCTATTTTTTTTGTTTTATAAAATACCTTTGAAGAAAGCCAAGCATATTTCAAAATGACTATATTATTCTTACTATAATTCTTGCTAAGAATAGGATACTTGAATTATCCAGAATGCTAAAACAGAAAAACTTTCCTCCTTGTTCGATAATAATTTTCAGTTAGAAAAGAGATTAGCTTATTTACTAACAACTTAAAATGAACAGATAAATATAAATATATCTCTAAGAGAAAATAATATAACAAAGAGTTTTGATGACTTATCAGCATTAAATATTCTTCCTTTCTTTCTTTCTTTTGGATTTTGAGGTAGGGTCTCACTCTAGCCTAGGCTGACCTGAAATTCGCTCTGTCTTCTTAGGTTGGCCTCGAACTCACTACTATCCTCCTACCTCTGCCTCCCGAGTGCTGGGATTAAAGGCGTGCACCACCATGCCCGGCAACACAAGCTTAGTCTTAGAAAAACAGAATCTTCAGAAGACTTTTTAACAAAAACATGAGAATAATGTTGTTAATAAAGATTTTTGGCATTTCATTATCATTTCAGTTATATGCAGCATTAGGAAATATGTTTTTGGTTCTAATTTCACTAAGTAAAATAATTTTTAAATAAAATTTCTAAGTTAAAGAAACTGACCTGTTCTTTAAAAAGTTGATTTACTAAAATAAGAAATGTCTTCCTTAAAGATGATGACATCAAAGTAAAAGAGAGATTAATTGAGAGGGGGAGGGGATATTATGAAGAGTAGACTTCTGAAGGGGAAAGTGGAGAATGGGAGGAAATTATCATGGTTTATTGTCTATAATTATGGAAGCTGTCAATAAAAAAGTTTTAAAAAGTGCAAAAAGAAATGTCTTCCTAACTAAAGAATAAAATTTGATGAAAAGGCACTAAAACCCATACTATCTTAAAATATTATAGTATGCCATGTTTTCTCATTAATGTTTTTTATCTTAATATTTATGACAGAAAAATAAATATAAAATTAGCATCACAAAGATGGATTTAAACATCAGACATAGCAAAGTTGTCTGTTAATGGAACATTCAATCCAAATGCAGCACAAAGTGATTAATCCTTATAACCCGACTTCAATTTCAGCTATGATATTTGAATTACCATTTATTAATATTACTTCTAATAATTGGTAATACTAACCGACATTACTACCCAAATTTGGTTTAATATTCCAGGCATAGGTGCTGTAAGAATATCTTGATGTAAAAACAGTAATTGTCTGTGGAAAAGAAATTCATTAATTTCAAAGTGGACATGTCTACTGTCTGTACTTTTACATAAGATACATTTAGAACTATATTTATATATAGAAATTATTTATTTCTCATATTTCTAATATTCTAATTTATTCCTAATAATTTCTATATTAGAAAAATTTAGAAATGTTTTTTAGAACTTTAACTTATACACCAATAATTAAGATATAAAAATTTAAAGCTAATAGTAAAAATATCCATACTTCAATATATGCCATGATTTTTAAAGTTTCTTTTAGGCAAAGCTTGTTTTACAGACTTCCATACCTCTCCCCACCTTCGTATGGTGCCTTGAGCATTGTAGGGATTCAGCCAATGTTTGAATTAAGAGAAAGTTTTACATCCTGATACTAGCTTGAAAACTTATCCCTGCACCCAAGTTTCTCAACATCAACCTGTAAAACTAAATTCCTCTTTTAAAGTTTCATTTCTGTCCCAATTATCCTTTTCTCTACCTTCTCCCATCCTTTCTCTTCCCCTCATCCTTCCCCCTTCTAAAGCACCACTGGAGGCAAGAGTCTACGGATTCAACTATCAGCAAATTTAACAATAACTTCACAATTGAAATTAACTAGGTTATTTCTGGCTGGGTGTGGTGGCACACACTTTTAATCCCAGCACTCTGGAGGCAAAGGCAGGAGGATCACCGGGAGTTCAAGGCTGCCCTGAAACTACAGAGTAAATTCCAGGTCAGCCAGAGCTAAAGTGAGACCCTACCTCAAAAAAAAAAAAAAAAAAAAAAAAAAAAGAGAATTAATTACATTATTTCTTTTCAAAATTGAAATTCTCAGCTGGATAGATTGCTCAGTGGTTAAGGCACTTGCCTGCATAGTCTAATGACCTGGGTTTGACTCCTCAGGACCCATGTAAAGCCAAATACACAAAGTGGTGCATGCATCTGGAGTTTGCTTGCAGTGGCTAATGGCCCTATCAAGCCCATTCTCTCTCTCTCTCTCTGTCTCTCTTCCGTTTCCCACAGTAAGCCCTTGGGATCCTGTCTCTACTTCTCCCAGTACTAGGGCCATCATACCCGGCATTTACATGTTTACACGAATTTGAGGATCAAAATCCAGGCCATCATGCTTGTTGGGAGAGCTAGTAATAATAAATATTCATTTTTAGTATCTCTTAAGTTTTTGGTAGCCTGATTTAATTCATGAATTTCTATAGAGATTTAATTTTAATTATTATTTAACGTTAAAAATGTTTATTTGCATGTGTCTGGTGTGTGTGTGTGTGTGTCTATGTGTGTGTTTGTGCAGCAGTGTTTCTTGCCACTGTAAACAAATGCCAATTGCTTACTCTACTTTTTGTATACAACTTAAATGGGTGGCTTGGGAATTGAACCCACCCAGATCAGCAGGCTTTCCAAGTGCCTTGAGCCACTGACCCATCTTCCTAGCCAAGTTTAACTAGTCTTTGTAAATGTGTGTGTGTGTGGGGGGGTGCATGTTTGTTTGCATGTGTGCAGGTGCAAGTGCACACCATGTGGAAGCCAGAGGTCCGTATTGGATGTCTTCTTTAACCACGCTTCACGTTGTTGAGACAGTCTTTTACTGAACTCAGGGCTCACTGATTCATTTAGTCTAGCTAGCCAGCTTGCACCCGGGATCCGCCTGTCTCCACCTCCTGAATACTAGCTTTACAGGCACACACCAATATGCCTGTCATTTATGTGGGTGCTAGGAATCTGAATGTAGGTCTTCACACTTACATGGTAAGTAGCTTACCAACCTGAGCCATTTCCCCACCCTAGATTTCAATTTTTTTTTAAATCACTTAAGAGGACAAGCATACAAAAGCTAAACTGAGGTATTCCACTTTAAGTGATTTAAGACCACATACACACACACCACATACATTGTGCATGTATATACATATTCACATGTGTGTTGAGACCATATGTTGAAGTCAGGTGTCTTTCTTGATCATTCTCTGCCATATTTGAGACAGGTCTCTTGAACCTGGAGTTTGCTGACGTGGCTAGTCAGAGATTCCCATCTGTGACTCCCACACCCTGGCTTACAGGAAGATCATCAGATCTGCTCAACTTTTAGACTGAGGATCTGAACCCAGCCTGCTGGCATTCATGTGGATACCAAGGATTTAATTTAGGTGCTTGTGCTGCACTTTACCAAATGAACCATCTTCCCAGCCCTTAAGTGCCTCTTTGTATGCATGTAGTGCAACATACCTGGTTAAAATGGAATTTCTTTATTTTCAAATCATGTATACAGATTGAGGAAATATTTTGAAGTGCTTAAAAATAACTATTAATGATCTTAGAAGTTTTAAAAGCTCAGTTAGAAGACAGACATCTTTTTACCTGCACATTTTCAGTTGTGTGCTCTTAACCTCAGTTTCTGTTACCCTACTACTCAATGTTATCCGGACCGCACAGAGTTTGTGCAAATCTGGAAGTGTGATGAAGAAGAGAGATTGCTGTCTAGATTCGTCCATTATTTTCCCGGTTGACTGTGTCTCAGCACTCAGACCTTTAAAGACAAACCGCAATGAAAGAGAAGTCAATGATCTTAGCTATAGATCTCAATTGCAACTCAGCAGGTAATATATGATGTCATGTTAGAATAAAAACAACTAGCAGTTACCTACATTTCATCCGCATAGTTTTCAAGTCATTTCTAGATTGTATTTGGTACAAGTTTTGTTTTGACGTAATTCATGTAACATACAACTCACCCACTCAGTGTACAACTCAATCCTTTTTCATTATATTCATGGAGTTTGCACCTATTGTAAAACTTTAGAGCATTTTCATCACCTCCAAAATCACATAGAGTCTTGCACCTGCAGTTCCATCACACAAACTGAGTAACTTAAGTATTATAATAAGAAACAATAGCAAAACACCGGCTAATTTACTGAACACTGATCTTCTCTGGGTACCTGCTTGCATCGATTATATCGTGTTCATTTAAAAATAAAGTCCTATAAAAAATTTAAAACTTCTGCCAGCTAATTAATTGGTCTGCTTATCTGAATGTGTTTCTGCAGAAATGTAGAGAGCTGGCAATAGTGATGCCATGTTACGAGCCTTAAGGACAGTTGAGGTCATTAAGGTCCCTGAAAATGGCTACAATACCTTAATGTTGAAGCATTTTCATAAGACTTATTTTAATGTAACTTGTTCTAAGTTTAATGAAAGCTAAGAATAAATTGCATATTTTTTGAAGAAAAAAATTTTAAAACTTCTATTTGGGGCGCGTTTTACAACTGCTAATTCACATGGCTCTCTGAAGTGTGTATCATCTATTACAAAAAACGAATGTAAATAGAGAAAAAAAGCTATTTATAACTTCAAGTACTCTAATAAGCAACAAACACATCTGTAAGGGGTAAGCTGGGCTCTAGTCCTTCCACATTTTCTCTAAGAAGAAAGTCACTAACTCGGGAATCTGAAGGGTGATTATAGTAGCACATGCCCCAAGTGTGGCGCCCCAAGAGGAACGCTGGCAGTGCCCTTGGGCTCCAGCAAGGCTCCCGGCTGGCAACGCAGCAGCTGGCAGTGCCTCCCGCCGTGTGCTGGGCGCACTGGGGCCAGGCGGGCGAGGGGGGAGTGGTCGGGGGTGCAACCTTTCTCTTCGGGCTTCAGTTTCTCAGTAAATGGCAGGGAGGAAACGTCCCTGAGGTCTTTTGCCTAAAATTCATTTTTAGAAGGTGATTCTAGAAATTTCCAAGAAACGACTCTAAAACCGCGGGTCTGAGCAAACGTGCATTTTTCTTTCCCCCATCCCAAACGAGCAACACGCTCCTTCCACACCGAGCCCCAACCTTCCCACGCGTGGGAATCACGGCGTCCTCGGGCCACGCAGCGCGGCCCTCCGCTCCTGTCAGGTCACGAGGCCGCGCGCCGGCTCCTCGCAGCTCACCTCAGGCCTCGCGCCCCCCGTTGGCCACGAGCTCCTGCGAACTCCCATCAGGCCCTGCGCCCCCGCTGCCTACGTGCGACCTCCCGTCAGGCCTCTCGCCCCCGCTGGCCACGTGCGCCTGCGAACTCCCGTCAGGCCTCTCGCCCCCGCTGGCCACGTGCGCCTGCGAACTCCCGTCAGGCCCCGCGCCCCCGCTGGCCACGTGCTCCTGCGAACTCCCGTCAGGCCTCTCGCCCCCGCTGGCCACGTGCGCCTGCGAACTCCCGTCAGGCCCCGCGCCCCCGCTGGCCACGTGCGCCTGCGAACTCCCGTCAGGCCCCGCGCCCCCGCTGGCCACGTGCTCCTGCGAACTCCCGTCAGGCCCCTCGTCTAGCACCTGCAGTCAGGGGCAGCTCCTACCAATTCACCTTGTTCTTCCTGCAAGCTCCCTTCTTGTCAGCTGTGCCTGCAAGTCCACGCAGGCCCCCACACTGACTGCTCCCCTACATGTCAGTCAGCGCCCAGCTCCCGTCAGGGACCCTGCGCTCCAATCTTCTCAGGTCTGTGTCATCCATGACTTCTGTCATTCCAGTCAGGCCCATGTTTCGGTCAGGGCATGTGTGTAGAGGGGATTTCTCTCTACCTTTCTTTTAAACAAATTATGCTTGAACAATTTGATACAAGAAAAACAAACCCCAGTATAAGTCTAAAGCCTTATTTACATAAAGTGCAACTTCACGCTAACTTTCCTTTGTATAACTTATTGTGTAACTTACCAGTGCAACTTATTGGAGAGTGCCTGTAACCAAAATCACTTAGGAAGGAAGGAAGATCTCTAGAATACAGCTTGGTAACATTTTGAGTCCTTATCTCAAAAAATATATTGTAAAATATAAACATTAAGGTGACTGTAATTTCAGAAGATGAGATAGGAAATAGGTGGGACTTTGAGATGAATAAAGAGTTCTTAGACATAGTATCAAAAGCATGATCCTGGGCTGGAAAGATGGCTTAGCGGTTAAGCGCTTGCCTGTGAAGCCTAACTAAGGACCCCGGTTCAAGGCTCGATTCCCTAGGACCCACGTTAGCCAGGTGCACAAGGGGGCGCATGCGTCTGGAATTCGTTTGTAGTGGCTGGAGGCCCTGGCGTACCTAATATTTCTCTTTCTCTCTCCATCTTCCCCTTTTTCTATCTGTTGCTCTCAAATAAATAAAAAATAAACAAAACAATGAAAAAAAAAGCATGATCCTAAGAGATAAAAGGTAAGGAAGTTGAGGCAAGAGAATTGCCATGAGTTTGAGGCCTGCATTGTTACATAGTAAGACTATGTCATAAAACAAAACGCTATCACCAATGAGAACAAAATTTGACCTCTTCAAAATGAGAGTTTGTTTTGAAATGAATAAGAGAAGAAGATGAGCTACAACTAGGGAGAAAAGGGTCATATGCCACACTTCTGACAAGGAATCACGTAGTACTTATGTGTGGGGGGTTGAGTATAAAATCATCCCCCCCCCCCCCAGACATGCTGTGTGGAAGGTTGTGGAGCCTTTGGAAGGTTAAGACTTGCTGGAAGAAGTGAGTCACTGGCAGGGAGCCTTGAGGTGTTACAGCCTGGCGTGCTGTTTCTCTCTCAGCCCTTGGACTGGTGCAAAGTAACAAGCTCTGCTCCTGCTGCGCCCTGCTATGCCTTCTCCACCATGATGAACATGAGTCTTTGCCCAGAGCAATGAGAAAGTAACCGACTCAGTGTATGTATGTATGTATGTATGTATACACACACATATATATGTGTCTGTGTGTGTATATGTATATATATACATATATGTGTGTGTATATATATACACAGAGACACACATATATGTATATCTACATATATGTATATCTACATATATATGTTTATGCATATATACATATACATATATATGTACCTATTCTCAAAAATTCAACATTAAAAAACAAACCATTTAAAATGGATAAAAGACATCAAGGAGATATAGTTCACTGAAGAAGGTGTACAAATGTCAAATAACTGTTGTGCAAAGATGGTTCAGCTTAAGGCCATTATTCCGTCTATATGTCAGAAAACGAAATACAAAATAGCAACAAACCAAATGTTAGTGGGGGCCATTGAGAAATTGAATCCCTCAGAGGAGCAGAGAACCTACAAAAGGGCCCAAGAGCCAAGACAGACTTGCACAAGTGTTTCATCCAATTAGGACTGGCCTCATCATCAGACTGGCAAGAGGGATAACTGATTGGATAGTGGGCTCAAGCTGACTCAGGAAGGGCCAGCCCACCTGTATGCTAAACCAAGGCAAGAAGCTGTTGCTGAGGGATTGCTGCTTTTAGCCATATTGGATGAAACAATCAGATCAGAGTGCTAATCCTGCCAGGATAGGGGAGGTGGCATGCATGTGTCTGTGGATCATTCCCTTGGTAACTACCCATCAGAAAAAACAAACAAGCAACCAAAAAAACAAAAAAAAACCAAAAACCTAATCCGTATCAGTCCCAAATAACCTACTGAATCCTCTTTTAATATGCTAGGGTTTTCTTATAAATGTTTCCTCCCCCTCTCCACCATTTGTAGCTAAAAGTAGTATTTTGTCTTCAGTCAGGAGGTTAGGAAAAGTCAGGCTAGGAAGTTTATTTCTCCAGACTGCTCAAAGTGCTTTTTGTCATTTGGGACATGACCACACTGTAGAGTACAAGACCTTGCCATGTCACCGGCTTCGCCACACACTTGTCTTCAGGCTGAGAAATAATTTGGATACTTGTACTTTTAATGCGAAAAATTATTTCTGGGATGTTTTTGTTTTGTTTTGATTCCCTACAAGATGAGGCAGCCTAAACCCCCTGAAGAGGTCGGTGAGGCAAAATTAGTGACATTTGTTACATGGCGCAACACATTTGATGCCTAGGTCTTAATTGTGACACTTAAAATAAAAACTAAATATTTTTAATTTATTTATTTTTAAGCAGAGAGGGATAGAAAAGAGACAAGACAATGCACGTCAGAGCCTCCAGTCCCTGCAAACTGCAGATGCATGGGTCACTATGTATCCGGCTTTATGTGGGTACTGGGGAATTGAGCCTGGGTCGTTGGGCTTTGCAGGCAAGCGCTTTAACCGCTGAGCCATCTCTCCAGCCTCCAATAGTGACACTTGTTTTTTCGAGGTAGGGTCTCACTCTAGCTCAGGCTGACCTGGAATTCTCTATGTAGCCTCAGGGTGGCCTCGAACTCGTGGTGATCCTCCTACCTCTGCCTCCGGAGTGCTGGGATTAAAGGCATGAGCCACCATTCCTGGCTCAATTGTGACACTTTTAAAGTAGACATTAACGAGGCTCTCTTTCATATTTCTTAAGCTTGTTTCCCAAAGATGGCTTCATACTTAGTGGCTTTGGATCACTGTTATTTTTGTTACAAGCGGTCATCTGGACCTGGGTCTGATTTGGTTAGGAAATACAAGCGTGGACTCTGCGCCCTGATCGATGGCTCCAGGGCAGGGCCTAAGCTATGCCACGATGCAGCTGCTCCATTGTCATCACCTAGAGATTCAGGGGCCACCACCGCTCCTCCCGCTGCCTCCTGCGCAGACTCAGCGAAGCCCCGCCTCCCGCCTGCGCGGGAGGGGGGAAACGGGTGGCGCCGGCTGTGAAGGGCATCAATTGTAGCAAATCGACATGCGAAGACGGGGCGGGGTTGCGCTTAGGTTGGCGGAGGGCGTGGCCCGAGGGCGTGGCTTCAGCGCTGGCCAATCCTGGGAGGCCGTGCGCGCCCCGCCCCCTTGTGCTGCGCAGCCGCTGGCTGGTGGCTCCGGGGCCGCTCGGCCGGGGAATGTCCGGGGCGGAGGTGGTTTAGACACGCGCTCGCTCTGCTCCACCCGTCAGGGTTGTGTGTACAGGGCCAGGCCGGGGTTGGGAGGCAATGGGTTCCGAGATGGCCGAGCAGGAGGTGAAGTACTACACCCTGGAAGACATTAAGAAACACAACGACAGCAAGAGCACCTGGATCATCCTGCACCACAAGGTGTACGATCTCACCAAGTTTCTGGAGGAGGTGAGCTGCGCCGGCGCGATGGGCCGGGGCTCTGTGCACTGGGGTGTGTGTGTGTGTGTGTGTGTGTGTGTGCGCGCGCGCGTGTGCTACACTTGAGAACGCTGCCCGCGTCGTGTGCGCACGCCCGCGAAGCGCTCCTCTCCTTCGCCCACCTGTGCGCGCACACCTGGGGGCCCTCCTCGCTTTTGCGCATCTGTGTCTGCGCCCCTGAGCGTGCACACACACCTGTGTACACACCTTGGAATCCCCCTCTACCGAGGAGGGTCGGCCAGCATCGCTGTCGCGTGAGCTTTTTTTTTTTTTTTTTTCCTTTTTTTGGATTGTTTTTGCAGCTCATAGTGGAAGCAGAGCCGGCTCTCCAGACTCTGCGCCAGGAGTGTTCTAGAATACTACTCTACTGGCTAGGAGAACACGCAGCCCCCTAAGGGTTTCAAGGCGATCCCTTTTGTCTGTGGGTTTCCGTGTAAGGCTCTCTAGGCCAGAGGTCGACCCCCTCGGGGTGCACTTCTAATACCAGCGGATTGGAGACCACTTGCCAGAGGGGTGAGGACCACAAGGCCACCCTGCAGTCCAGGCCCACGCCTCGCCGTGTTCACTCAGCAGAGACTGGGTGTTTCGCGCGTGACTTGGCCGTGTGACTCAGCGTTTGTCTCAGGTGGTGGGAGAGGACTTCGTGGTGTGTGGTTTAAGCAAGTGCCAAGGGAAGCAGGGTAGGGTGCGTGATAAAATCGGTCCTGGGACTTGATCATTGAGCAACGTTGGAAGTTGTAAAATGGTTTTGATTAACGTAAAGGAAGACACTCCTTTGGCAAGTTTTTTTTTTTTTTCATTAGGTGGTACTTTTTGCTGGACAGTCTAAGGGGCATTTGAAGTAATTGCCATTAGTCCCCTGTCCGCTTTGGGGGAGATTTTGAATTCCACTCCCAGTAAATGAGAATGATTAGTGATTGGAATGTTGGAGCAATAGTATAAGCCTGATCATAGTGCAGTCACAATATACAATGTACAACGGACTTTTGTTTTGAAAAGAATGATAAACTCATCAGAAAAACTCTTTAAAAGATTGGAGTTGTGGTTTTTTGGTAAGACAGTGTCGTTTGGGAGAGCCCAACTACATAAGAACAGGTTCCAGGTTTGTTAGTGGTGATTTACAGTATGGATTCAGATCTGACCTTCCTTGTTTTGAGCTGCTCAGTGGATTTGCCATTAGTCTGTCAAACTTAACAGCCCTCCATGACATCAGACCCATGTGACTTGAGTCTCCACACAGAACTGCACGTTCACCCTTTCCCATGGTACATGTAATTCTGGAATTTTAAGATATAGTGTGTATCTTGACTCTACAAAAAGAGCAGCATTTAAAAACATTGTATGCCAGGCATGATGGCACAAACCTACAATCCCAGTATTGGGGAAGCAGAGGCAGGGGAATCCCCTGGACTTGTTGATTAGCTAAGCTAGCCAAATCTGTGAGCTCCAGATTCAGGGAGAGACCCCTGTCTCAAAACGAGGTTGAGGGCTGGAGAGATGGTCCAGCAGTTAAGGCGCTTGCCTACAGAGCCTAACGACCCAGGTTCAATTCCCTAGTACTCAGGTAAAAGCCAGATACACAAAGTGGAATTCCTTTGCACTCATTCTCTCAGTCTTTTCTCTCTTTGTCTCTGCTTGCAAATAAGTAAAAATATTTTTAAAAATAAGGTGGAGAGCAATGGAAGGAAACACCTCTTGCCTACACACAAACACATACACTCGTGTGTACCCTCACATATGCCATGTGCATACACAGCACACATACATGTGATTTTTTTTCTTTTTGGTTCTTCGAGGTAGGGTCTCACTCTCGCACAGGCTGACCTGGAATTCACTACATAGTATCAGAGTGGCCTTGAATTCACTGTGATCCTCCTACCTCTGCCTCCTGAGTGCTGGGATTAAAGGCGTGTGCCCCCATGCCTGGCTTACATACGCAATTTTAAAAATTGAGATATTTTGTATGATGAAGCATTCAGTGTTTTTCCTTTTAGGCATTCTAACTTACCATTTACTGTTCTCTAAAACAGGGTCTTTTGACATTGGCGTTGTTGACATTTTGGGCCAGATGATTTGGGGCCACTGTGTAGGAATGGAAGATTCATATTAAAATTTACTCTTTTTTTAAAAAAAAAATTTCCTTCTGGTCAGGCAGGAAAGCGGGGAGTCACACAAGTTTTCTGAACAAAACTGGAAGGGATGAGGAAAGGCAGTTCAGTGGTAAAGTAGTAGAAGGCAAATTTCTTCCTTTATTCTTCCCTGCTCGAAGTGGTCTGTCTTTGAGCATGATTTGGGAAGAATAGTTCTTGAAAGAGAGGGCCAACTCTTGGGACTCAGTCGATTACGAAGATGCCAGTGTCATTTGGGGCAAGTTGAGTTTGGGAGAAGCACAGAGAGTGAGTGGTGGGTCCCGTTGACCCGAAGGGTTAGAGGAACCAGGGACTGTTGAATGACAGGGCACCTGCTTTGCTCACCTTTGCCCTCATTACCTCAGTGGATTGTTCTGGCCTGTTGGAACATAGAAGGAACCTTTCCCATGACTGCTGGGCTTCTCAGTCCATCCGGATTCTACCTGTGTTGACATGTTTTATCCAACTTGACACACTTACCATTCGCTTTTACTTTCTGTGACTGCCTCTGGCTTCACAGTCTCCTACTCACTGATTTCCCATCCCCAGCACAACCTTAGACTTTGGACCTCTCTGGGCATACCAGGGTTCTAAGATTCCTTGCAGGGGAATGTACCCATGTGGCTTACAGCTTATACATACATCTCATTCATAGGTCGTCAGCCACAGAGCTTCCCTTCTTACTGAAGTCTTTGTTTTACTGTTTTATTCAGCCTGTACTGTTTATGTCATCATGCCTGGCCTTAAATCAGAGAAATGAGCTCTCAATGTCTGGCTGGCTTAACACCTTGCCCTGTCTTCCCTCCTTTTTCTTCTGTATGTAAAGGCTCCAGAAATTTCATGAAGCACATTGACTAAAAGATCGTTCTACCTTTCCTTATTTTCATAGAGAAAATATGAGGTCCTTCTTACCTCTACAGTGAACTTTCAGTCATCCTGAGCTACAAAGCCATGTACTCGGAATTTACTCATCTACACAGGTCAGCTGGCTTGTGGCTGTGTTCCCCTTCTGTCAGAACATCACCACTTTAGAGTTATATATGTATTAGCCACATCTCTGTTGTCATGGTATGTTGTTGGAGCATCCAGCTCTGTCTCCTAACTTCTCTGTGCCTTAGATTCCTTCTTTGTAAAACAGGAGAATGTAGCAGTGCCTGTGTGCTGGTTATCAAAAGAATTAAACAAAACATTGCCCCATGAGGTGGGCATACCTATAATCCCAGCTCTCCAGAGGATTGCAGCAAGTTAGAGGACAGCCTGAGCTACAGAGTGAGATTCTGCCTCAAAAAACCAATAACAGAAAAAAGCCAAACAATGTTTGTCTGGTGGTGCTTTCCTTCGATGTGAACTACCGCAGGCAAGGCCAGGGTTGAGTGCTTTTCTTTCCTCCTTGTCATACATACCTGAGTGCCTGAGGTATGTTTTTAGATAAAGGTGTAGATCTGGCAAGGTGATTTCGGAATAGGAGGATATTATAAAGATTATCTTCCTTGATGAGAACACAGGTTGAAGTTTACTTGTGCAATATGAGCTCAGTCCTGAACTAAAGGGGAGGGGTGGAAATCCAAGTGGGAGGGCAGGCTCGTTATGAATGGCAGTCTAAATAGCAGGTGCCAGATAATTATCTGATACCAGCCAACGAGATTAGGAGCCTTATTCCCTGTGAGTTTTTTTTTTTTTTTAATTTTAATTTGAGAGAGAGAGAGAGAAAGAGAAAGAGGAGGTAAGTAGAGAGAGAATAGGCCTCCAGCCACTGCAGACCAACTCCAAATTCATGCGCCATCTTGTGCATCTGCCTTAACGTGGGTCCTGGGTGATCAAACCTGGGTCCTTTGGCTTTGCAGGCGAACACCTTAACTGCTAGCCCAATAAAGTACTTTTTAAAATGCAGTTTTTAATGAAGCATGCACACTCTCTGTCCTATGAAAAATTGTCCATTATTACCAGCACTGGTCCATTTCTTTGTTCAAAGGCTCAGCGCTCTCTGAAAAGCGGGCTGTGGGACAGCAGACCAAATGGGAATGGAAATAGCAGTGGGCCAAAGCCATCCTTCTCTTTTAACACAGCAGGCTCTTGTTGGAATTGTGTTCTTGGGAAAGCACACTTAAGTATATTTATGAAGTGGCTCCTGTGTTTTTTGCTAAGATAGGGCCCAGGAGAAGAAGTTGAAGGGTGGGTGGGTGTAACTCCCAGCTGGTGGCTGGATAGGGTCTGGTCTTGCAGCCTCTGGTCAGGAAATCTCTGTATGAGAGGTGGAAGTGACTTTCTTGTATCCACAGAATGTTCTAGTCAGGCACATGACAAAATGAACCAATGCTAATGCTGAAAAGACTGGAAGTAAAGTGAATGTGGGGGGAAGAGCAGGAGGAAGAACATGATATTAACAGCATCCAGGCTCAGCCATGGCCGCTTTGCTTGGCTCACCAGGGATAGAGCCTGTTTGAAATGGAATGGTCTCTCCTGGAGCTCCAGTGGCACACTCGGCTAGCCTGAGGTACGTGCATGAAATGGTCTCTGGCCCTGGATTATTAGTTTCCAGATTGTTTCTTCTAGTGGCTGCCTTTCAGGCCTTGTGCAGCAGTGGCCATAGCCACCACTGGCCAGGACACAAAAGATATCCCACCTGCTTTCCCTGCTCCATCTTTACAGAAAGTATGAAGTCAGTGTCATATGCAAATTCCTCCCATAAAAGTTCCTAGGGAGCTAATGATAAAAGCTGAAACAGTGGGCATCTTCTGGATGTTTATTAACATCCACTGTGCCCTAGGCTGAATACTGAGTGTTTTTGTACATAAAGCTTTCTTTGCACTTTTCCTGTTAATCTCTGATGTCCTGGTGGTGGCATCCTTCTTTTTAAAGGGAATAGAGGTGACTTAAGGTGGTCAAGTTCACAGCAGGAAGGAGGACAGTCCACACTGCTCTGCTATCAAGCCACGAGGCCCATGGAGTTTGAAGATTAACCAGCACCAAGATGTGCCTTATTTTCATCTGTTGTCATTTTATTGAGTTACCTTCTAGAAGGGTAAGGAAGCAGCTATTCCGGTTTCTCACTGGAGTTTTTTTCAGCAGAGTCCTGCCCAGTTTATTGTTTGGCACAGTGGATCTTCTCCTGTAGGCCTGGCTTAAGCATCTGAATCGTTTCTATTATGAAAAGGAATGGTTCACATGCATGTTAGGCATGTGTGAGGAAGCTAATGGGCGATATGGCCTCTTAAGTGCCAGCCTTTCGAGGACTTGTTGACAAATCCCTTGGTGGGTCCAGCTGCTCTCCTGGCCTTCTCCTCCCTGTCCTGTCTCCCATAATCCTTTCATCTGGCCCTGTCTCAGCACATCCACACCCTTCTCTCTGGACTCTGCTGGCACTGTTTGCATCTCTAGTACCTCTTGCACTGGCCCCTGTGCTGACAAGCCCTCAGAGTCTCATTGGCTCCCTCAGTTTGGGTGGCTTTGTGAGCTCAGCTTGAGCAATGCCTACTAGTATAACACTAAAGAATGTTCTTTCCAGAAGAAAACAAAACGTCCTGTGAAAGAGTGTCGTGTCCCTTTTTAATTCTATTCAGTGGCTGCCTATTGCATTTAGAATAAAATCTTATCTCTTTGCCCTAATTGAACAAGTACTGGATGATTGGCCCCTACCTGCCTGTCCCACTTGAGCTAGTAACACTATCCTCTCTTCACATCATGACTTTGCTCTGTTTCTCTAACCAGCCAAGTTTGTTTTTGCCTGAAGCCCTTGTTCTACTTTATTTCCTGTCCTGTGTTCCCTGGGTCGTTGCCCCCTTCTCATTGTGGCTCTGTGTCTCCACCCCAAAAAGGACGGTTTTTTGCCTTAACCTTTCTGTGTTAAGTCTCTGCTAACGGTTATGTCAGTCAGTGTCTGATGCTTCTCTTGGTGCCCTTGTCATCTTCTCCAGAGAGCAGGTTTTCCTGTGTGTCTCCTCGGTGCTGTGTGCCCTGGCACATAGTAAGTGGGGAAACAGGACAGTCCCCAGGAAGAACTCAGACGCCAGCTCACTCGCTCTTGCTATCCTATCTCATTTTTGCCCTTTCTCCCACACGAAGGGTGATTGCCGGAGGTATTATAACCTCTTCTTACTCACAGACACTGATTGGAATTCTATCCCAGGAGATTTGGCCCTTAGCACTGTTAAGGACTTCGTTAAGAAAAATCTGGATTGTGATATAATCTTAGATCAAAGAACACACAACTGGCGCCGAGCCAGCCTCCTGCGCAGGGAGAGCCGGGGCAAGGGTCAGGAAAGCACTTCCTAGCCATTGTCCCACCTCTTCCTGACAAAGCTGTGCCTCCACGTTCGGCTCGCGCTGGCTCCTGTTCCCCCTCTCTCGCTCACAGCAGTTTCTTCAGCCACCCTCTGTTTTCCGTTGGAGGGAAACCAATCGCCTGCCCTGACTCTCATCCACTGGACCATCCTCATCAACAGTCAGGCCCACCGAGATTCCTCCTGTCCTAAAAGTGCATACGCAGCTTCTCTGGAAAGCACTGCTTCCTCCCTTTTACTGCTCCCCTGTGGTGTGGTGGAGCCTTTGAAAGGGCTGTTAAACCTGCTGTCTCTGATTATCCTCCTCCAATCTCCAGTTCATGTCTTCTCTTCTCTTGGAAACCACACCAGTTTACCAAAATGCTCTTGCCAAGGTCTCCCATGACGCCAGCTTGATGTGTCTACTCTTGAAAAGTGCTTGCTTGGATTCCTGGATGCTGTTCTCTCTGAGTTTCCTTCTACTTCACGGGGTCACACATTTGACCTCCTTTCACTGCCTTCTCTTATCTTTAGCATGGCTGGAGGTGCCAAGGCCAAGGGTTTTCTGTTCCCTTGATGATGATCTTGCTCAGGGTCATAGCTTTAAATACGTTGATAATTTCAGGGTTATTAATCAAGGCCAGAAGGACCTCTCTGCTGAGCACGGATTCTTGTGGCCCATCTTCAGCTTGGTACGAGTGCTTCCCATCTCCACTTCCTGCCTCATAGGCTTCTCAAACCTTGTGTTAACCCTGCACCCAGTTTTCTGCTCCAGACTTTTCATCCTCATCCTTCCCTATGTTATTTGATGACAGTTATGTCCCCCAAAGCTTTGAAATCATACTTGATTCTTTCACATTCTTAATTCAATCCACCAGAATATTCTGTTGACATAACTTTCACAATATATTTAGAAGTTGAACAACTTTTGCAACCTCTGCTACATAAGTCTCTTTTCTGAATACCTTCCTTTTAATACTCAAAACAAGCAAGCAGACTGTCCAGCTTTCTGTATTTTTAAAATATTTTTATTTATTTATTTGTGAGGGGAGAGAGAATGAATAGGAGTATGCCAGGGCCATTTGCTGCTGCAAAAGAAATCCAGATGAATGCATCACTTTGTGCCTCTGGCTTTATGTGAGCACTGGGGAATTGACACCGGACCAGCAGGCTTTATAAGCAAGTGCTTTTAATTGCTGAGGCATATATTTTTATACTTTTAAAAAATATTTACTTAACAGAGAGACAGCAAGAGAGAATGGGCATGCCAGGGCCTCTAGCCACTGCAAGTGAACTTCGGATGCATGTGCCACCTTGTGCATCTGGCTCTATGTGGTTGCTAGGGAGTCAAACCCAGGTCGATAGGTGTTGCCGGCAAATGTCTTAACTGCTAAGCCATCTCTTCAGCCCCCCAACCTTTTTTGGCTTTTCGAGGTAGGGTCTCACTCTAGCCCAAGTTGACCTGGAATTCACTCTGTATTCTCAGGGTGGCCTCAAACTCAAAATCCTCCTACCTCTGCCTCCCAAGTGCTGGGATTAAAGTGTGCACCACCACGCCCGGATCCAGCCCTGTTTTTATATGTTTGAATCTGGCTGACTTATCTAAAGCAGCCTTGAAGCAGGCAGGAAGACAGGAGAGAACATTGGAGAGGTTAGACTGGTGGCTGGCAGATAGCTAGATGCAGGTATGTGATGAACTGAGGGCAATGGCTTCCTCCCAGTGTGCAGAGTGGTGTGAACACTTGATTTGCAGTCAGTGAGTTCCTTCTGCAAATATTTCTTGATGAGCTCCCTCAGTTTGGATCTTAGCTTCTGCATCTGAAGTTGGGGGTGACTAGTAGAGGTTCCCAGCCCTTGGGTTTCTTGTGACGCTCAAGAGTACTTCCTGGTGTGGAGCTGGCATTTGTTAAGTCACTGTCACTTATCCCTGTTTCTCCTATTCTGTTCCCACAGCTGCTAGCTAGCTATCCCGGGGAGACATGAACAAATCTCCATTCACCCCAGATAGGGCACTGACCACAAGCCAAAGGAATGAGTACCCAAGACTAGCTTGGTGACTGTTACAGGCAGTTTCACGTTGCAGGGATGAGCATACAAATCAGACACATTTTAGGGGCAGAAGGGATCCAGGGGGAATTTCCATCAGTGGTGAAAGAAGCTGCTTCCATACAGAAGCAGAGAGGAACCATCACCAGACAGCAAACACCAAAAGCAGCAGCACAGGTGGGCAGCAAGGAGCAGGGAACTGCGGCAGGCAGACAGGATCCCCCCCCAGCTCAGACCTCCCGCACTCAGATCCGTCCCCAAACACCCCTTAGGTCTAGACCCCAGGGTGCAACCCTCATCGACACCTCCTCCAGCCAGGCAGCTGGAGACCAAATAACAAGCTTTAATAAAACACCCGAGTCTGTGGGGGGCATACATTCTTAGTTCCACAGTGACCAGTGAGCTTATTGGGGTTTCTCAAGCGGGCGGATGGACTGGCCCTTTTGTCACCCTCAAGTCCACCGCTGATGACTCCTGAAAGCTTCCTCATGGTGGCGTGCTCCATGTGACTTGCAGGAGTTCTTCCAGCTTCTAGGTGGGACTTCTGGAGTCTCGCAAGTTTCTTAGAGAGTTTCGTGAGCAAAAGGAAATGTTTGCCTCTGGAGGAATGAGATATGTTAAGTAGAAAGGACAGATTGTAGAGCTCCATGACAACAGAAAGGGTGGAGGACTACAGGTGACACAGGAGTTTTTCTGGGCCGTGAAGTGCAGGTAGATGTCTCAGGCAGATCTCCGGGGTGCTCTCTTCCTGTCCAGTTTCTACAAGTGAATTCCTTCTGGAGACAGAGACCCTGGCTCATTGCCAGTGCGTCCTCCACTGAAACTGACCGGGACTTCTCTTCCACCACAGGCTGCTGTGTTCTGCCTCCAGGCCTTTGTGCTGTCTGTTTTCTTCCTTACTGCTAAATCGCTGGCCTTTTCTCCACCTCTGGTGCTGCGGCCCCGGTGCCTGGCGCACAGCTGTTCTTTTCGTCTCCATTATTAGCTTCCTTATTAGACTTGCTCCTTGAACATGAAACGTGGTGGTCACATGTTTGAATGAGGGCACCGGCCTCCCGGGTCTGCTGGGTGAATGCGTAGATGTGCCTCCCCGTGAGGCTCTACCCCCAGATCTTCAAGGCAGAAGAGCTCCCAAAGCAGAGGGTGCTCATAAGGATCAGTGTGAGAGGGGGGGGTTCATGCCACATGCAGGTGCCACGCTTGCCCCTTGACAGAGCCCAGAGCAAGCCAACAGAAGTAGGACCAATGAGCTGAAATTATCTTTTGCTGTTTTAGAATAACAAAACCCAGAAGTGGCAGGAAACATTTGGTTGTTACAGTCTTTCAAATTTCTTATGAACTTTTCTCCTCCTAAGTCTTGAATTGTTGTCATTTTTGGTTTAACTATCCCAGATAATCTCTTTAACCACACTATTTTTGCCCAGTCATTGCTTTTGGACAATGTGCTTGTTTCCTTTTTTTTTTTTTTTGGCAGTGTTAAGTGTTTGGAATTAAAGAGCCAGGTTCAGACTCCAGAATTGATGGACTTCTGGTCTACATGGCATTTAGGTAGCAAAGGTTTGGTTTTTTTTTTTTTTTTGGTAGTCTTGGGTTAAGCATACACTCAGTGCACTGACCTAATACATACTGCACTATTGTCATACATACCTTTTTTGGGGGGAAGGGTTAAGGTGTTATTGGGATTGAACCACCACAGAGCTAGATCTCTAGTTCTTTTTGCCTTTTTTTTTTTTTTTCAGGGTAGTGTCTCACTGTAGCCCAGGTTGGAATGGAATTCACTCCAGGCTGGCCTTGAAATCCCAGTGATCTTCTTACCCCTGTGTGATGGTTTGATTCAGGTGTCCCCATAAACTTAGGCATTCTGAATGCTAGGTTCCCAGCTGATGGAAGATTTGGGAATTAATGCCTCCTGGAGGCAGTGTATTGTTGGGGGCAGGCTCATGGGTGTTATAGCCAGTTTCCCCTTGCCAGTGTTTGGCACACTCTCCTGTTGCTGTTGTCCACCTTACGTTGGCCAGGGGGTGATGTCCACCCTCTGCTCATGCCGCCGTTTTCCCCTGCCATTGTGGAGCTTCCCCTCGAGCCTGTAAACTAAAACAAACCTCATTTTCCCACAAGCTGCGCTTGGTTGGGTGATGTCTACCAGCAGTGTGAACCTGACTGCAGCACTAAAGTAGTATGGAGGAATGGTGTCATTTGCTGCTTGGCTTTGGCCTTTTGGAGCTGATTTTTCAAGAGGAATGTGGAAGGATTTGAAACCTTGGCCTAAGAGATGCTTTGCAGTGCTGTAAGTACAGCTTGATGGACTATTCTGGTCAGAGTTGAAAGACCTGGATGCACTAAGAACTATGGACTGTGAAGTTTGGCTTATGAGGGTGAGAAAGAGCTGTGCCTGGACTGGGCTAGAAGCAGTTTGTGAGAGGTTTGCTGTTAAAAACGGGTCTTGAGAAGGTTGGTTGGGTATTTTTGGCAGTAATGCAAACCTGGCTGTAACGTCCTGCCTCCCGAGTGCTGGGACTACACACCCAGCTGTTTTGGCTTTCTTTATTTCATTAAATTTGTTTTTATTTATTTGAGGGAGACAGAGAACTTGTGTGTCAGGGCCGCCTCCAGATGCATGCGCCACCTTGTGCATCTTGCTTTATGTGGGTACTGGGGAATCAAACCTGAGTCCTTTGGCTTTGCTGGCATGTGCCTTAACTGCTAAGCCATCTCTCTAGCCCTGATTTGGCTTTTTTATAGGGTAACTCTGATTGCCATTTGGAGTTCTGATGAGAAAGACAGAAAGAGACAGATACCTTTCAAGTTGGAAAGTTTCAGGAAGAGAAATGACAGGTTTTCTTGAGTTTAGAGGAATGATTTCTCTCCACATTCCCCAAATAGGACATTTATGAAGAAACTTCATTTGTAAGGCATTGTTTTTGTATATAATGTTACTTTGTGTGTGTACATGTCTGCTTATTTAATCTTTGAGCTTTACAAGAAAGAAGATGTTGAAATGAGTCAGAAACTTGCTCTGGCCCAGTCCCCTCCCCCACTATGGTGTGGTTCCCATCTGGATCCCACGTGCTCTGACTGTAAGTTTTAAGGAGTTGAGTCACGGGCTGGCAAGATGGCTTAGCAAGTTGAGGTGCATGCCTGCGAAGCCTAAGGACCCATGTGTGACTCTTCCTGGTCCCATGTAAGCCAGATGCACAGTGATGCAAGTGTGCAAGGTTGCACATGCATACCAGGTGGTGAACGTGTCTGGAGTTTGATTGCTGTGCTGGAGACCCTACTGCACCAGTTCTTGGTGTCTCTCTCTCTGTCTCTCTCTTGCTCTCTCATTAAAAAGAAAGAAAGAAAGAAAGAAAGAGGGCTAGAGGGATGGCTTAGCGGTTAAGGCATTTGCCTGCAAAGCCAAAGGACCCTGGTTCGATTCTGTAGGACCCATGTTAGCCAGATGCAGAAAGGGGTGTGTGCATTTGGAGTTTGTTTACAGTGAGTGGCTGGTGGCCCTGGCATGCTGTCTCTCCCTCTCTCTCTGTCTCTTTCTCTGTCAAATAAATAAATAAATAAAAATAAAATATTAAAGAAAAACTTAAAAGAATTAGAAAAAGAAAGAAAAGGAAGAGGGCAGTCTGTTGGGCTTGTCTCAAAACAACAACAACAAAAAGAAGTTGGGTTGTTCCTTGAAGGTCTTTTTCAAGTCTACATTTCTGGACTTTTATTTTGTTTTGTTTTGTTTCGGTTTTTCTTGATGTCGGGTCTCACTTCAGCCCAGGCTGACCTTGAACTCGTGGCAGTGCTCTTACCAGCACCAGTTCTGTGCTCTTTTAACCCTCAGGCTATCATGTGGAGTCAAAATCTCTGGCTCAGCTGTGTGCCCGGGACTCCAGTGGAGGAGGTCGGCCTTTGCAAGAAGCTGAGAATGGCTTGCTACGGCGGCCCGAGCCCGGAGCCGGCTGGAGAGCCCAGTACCACGCTCCCCTGGGCAAGTTCAGACTAAGCATGTGCAGCAGTGTTCAGTCACCATGGTGATTTGCCTTACAGCTGTGCGGTGCTGCATCATGCTGTCACTCTGCCATGATGTGGTGGAGTTTCAATGCCATGCTTTAGGCCTCCATGCCACTGGCTCCCTCCCTCAGCCACTCAGATCCAGCGTGGGTACCTGTCATGCCCTGTTCCCGTTCAGGCCGTACAGTGGTTTTGTTGTGTCTCCTTGCTAATACTGAGCAGGCTCTGGACATCACAGATAGTAACCCTTCATTGGGGTCCTACTCTTCTTGGGCTCATTCATCTTTATTTCTCTGCTCTGTGGATCCACATTCTAACTGTCCTGAAGGGACCTAAGTTATTGTTTTAGAATTCTCACCTTTTTTTTTTTTTCTTTGAGAGAGGGTTTCACTCTAACTCAGGCTGACCTGGAATTCACTGTGTAATCTCAGGGTGGCCTCGAACTCAGGGTGATCCTCCTACCTCTGCCTCCCGAGTGCTGGGATTAAAGGCGTGCACCACCACGCCTGGCTTTAGAATTCTCACTTTTCTAAGTAGATGTCTGTCTACACTGTGTTCAGTCAGCAGTCCCTGTGGCTTCTTCATTGATAGATGTTAAGACAGTTGCCCTGACTTTTACGTTTCTTGAAGCTCAAAACTACGTTGATTATTATGCACTTTGGCATGGGGTCTGGCAAATTTTGACCAAGTAACTGATGCAGCAATTACAACTAAGCGTAGAGGATCCCCAGAAAACTGTTCAATAAGATGGTAGTTCACTCATTTATCATAAGGAAGCTAGCTTTGTTACCCAGGGCTGTGTGATAGCCATATACCACCAGGCTCTGAGGAATTCACACATCTAGCTCCTTTTTTCCCTCCTTGGGGAATGATCCTCCCTCCTCATGTTCAGGGGCAGAGTCCTCCAAGCAGCAGGATAAAGGAAGAGATGAAGAAAGGGCAGGGCTGGAGAGATGGCTTAGCAGTTAAGGCATTTGCCTGCAAAGCCAAAGGACCCAGGTTCAATCCCCCAGGACCCACATAATCCAGATGCACAAGGTGGCACCTATGTCTGGAGTTCATTTGCAGGAGCTGGAGGCCCACCCATTTTTTTCTCTCTCTGTCTCTGTATCTGCCTCTTTCTCTCTAAAATAAATAAAAATTAAAGAAGAAGAAGAAAGGGCAAAGGAAGTATAACACTTTTCTTTAGGAGAGAAAACCTCTGGAAAATTTTATAGACAATTGTACTTGCCTTCTGTTAGACAGAATTTTATCTCCTGGAATTCCCAGATGAAAGGGAAGCTGGGAATATCTCTTATATCTCTGACAAGGGGTCATTCTCAGCTAAAAGTTTTAGGTTTTATGGAAGGAGGGCAAAGACATTGGACTAATAATGGTCAGTGTCACCTGATGATGTGTGGTCACCAGTGTTGCTTAGGTGTGTGTTTTCTTTGTTGAAATTCACATCTGACTTGGCTGCAGAAACTCAAGAAAAAAAAATTGCAAGCTTTTGGCTAAGGCACAGATGGTCAAAGGGCTTGAGGATGCGTATTGCAGTGGTAGGTCTGTAAGGGCACAAAGGACACACGAGGGGCTGAAGTGAGGGAGATGGCCCAGTGCCTGGTGAGAAGGGTGAGAAGCCCCCCCTGGTTTCACTGACAAGAATGAGAGCTTTTCCTCTTGTGTGACCTTTGAACTTGAACGTTTTTTTTTTTTGTTTTGTTTTTTTTTTAAATATTTTTATTTATTTATTTGAGAGCGACAGAGACAGAGAGAAAGACAGATAGAGGGAGAGAGAGAGAATGGGCGTGCCAGGGCTTCCAGCCTCTGCAAACGAACTCCAGATGCGTGCGCCCCCTTGTGCATCTGGCTAACGTGGGACCTGGGGAACCGAGCCTCGAACCGGGGTCCTTAGGCTTCACAGGCGAGTGCTTAACCGCTAAGCCATCTCTCCAGCCCCGTTTAGTTTTTATTGAGAGAGAGAATGGGCACACCAGGGCCTCCAGCCACTGTAAACGAACTCCAGACGTGTGCGTCCCCTTGTGCATCTGGCTTACGTGGGTCCCGGGGAATCAAACCTGGGTCCTTTGGCTTTGCAGGCAAATGCCTTAATCGCAAAGCCATCACTCCAGCCTGAGCTTGAGCATTTATAATTTGTATTCTAAGTCCACTAAGATGTAGGCATTCTAGGGATATAAGACCTCTGGTTAAAAAAGAAAATCCTCAGAAAAAAAAAAAAAAAAAGAAAATCCTCAGTTTTATTAACTTATGTGTGTTAAGGTAAAACATAGCTGGGACAAAGACAATTCCAAAAATATACTCAATTTTATTTTCTAGGGAGAAAGTCACAGGAAGTGTAAAATGACCATAGACAGAAACATGGATGAAGAATGAGACTGGAGATTGTTTTTACTTAGGAAAGTTCCTTTGTAAGTGGTAGTTGCAAGCTGCAACTTTGGATCTTAAGCAGCTGACTTCTCTGTTTTCTTTCTCGAGGTTATTGCCTTCACATTATGAATTATTTATTGAAATCATAGTTGGAGCAGTTTTGGTAGATCTATTTGTAGTGCACATTACAATGTCCGAAATGGAAATATTTTGCAATTTAAAAAAAGTCACGGGTTGGAGGGATGGCTTAGGAGTTAAGGCGCATGCCTGCAAAGCTAAAGGACCAGGTTCTATTCCCTGGGACCCACGTAAGCCAGATACACAAGGTGGTGCATGCATCTGGAGTTCGTTAGCAGTGGCTGGGGCCCCTGGTACCCCCCCACTTCTTTCTCTCTGTGAAGTAATAAATAATTAAAAATAAAATATATAAAAAATTAAGTTCTGGGTATTGTTGAATCTGAAAGATGGCACTTTATTGAGCATTTTTCTTTGGCCTCATTCTGAAATGGATTTGAGGCATCACTTTGAGTATTTTATCATTCTTGACCTACTAACAAAAAATCCTGAGGTCACATCTTTACCATTGCACTCTGTAGTTACAGGCCATATTTGTACTGCTGTTCTCTTCTTCTCGATGGGGGAAATTAGACCCTTATTTTCACTTGCAAAACAGTTGTTTGGTGTATGCTGTATTTTCCTACTGCCACCAGTTATTACCGAATAGAAACTAACCAGGGGCTAAAGAATGAAGTGGAGATAGAGGGAAAAGACTTTCTGGGGGCCAGCTTTGCCACATGAACTGTTGTGTGGGTGATCTGCAGGCATGGTCTTGATGGCCTATAAGGTTTGGGTTAGTTCCTTATTATTATTATTATTTTGGCGGGGGGGTGGTTCTCGAGGTAGGGTCTCACTCTAGCCCAGGCTGACCTGGAATTCACTATGTAGTCTCAAGGTGGCCTCGAACTTAGGACTATCCTCCTACCTCTGCCTCCCGAGTGCTGGGATTAAAGATGTGTGCCACCACTCCCGGCTCTTTATTCTTTTTTTTTTTTTTTTTTTTTTTAATGGGTATAAGCTATTGAGCTCTGTAGTCTTAAATAGGCAGCATATCTTCTCAGTGAGTTTCTTAGAACTTAGTTTTGAATGGTGTTTATCCTGTGTTCCCTGAAGGAGGCTGCATGTGTGTTGCCTTTCCTTGATAACCTTGATGTCTCTCCTGAAGGAAGCAATACCTGGAACAGGTAGATAAGCCCCCCTGCCTCCCGTGCCGGGTTCTTTCCAGATGAAAGCAAATTGTTACCACTAGCGTTTATTTGGAAAGATGGGTGAGCTGGATCACTGTTGTCTTTGTAGGTTAGGTGATGTTTTGAGCATTTGTTCATTCATTTGGAGGCAGGGTCTCACTCTAGCTCAGGCTGGCCTTGAACTCATGGCAGTGCTCCCACCTGAGCCTCCCAAATGCTGGAAGTATGTTGACTTTTCATAGCAGGTGGCTCAATGGTAATTAAATAAAAATATTGGATTGGCACTGTTAGTGAAAGACAAAATGAGAATGGGAATCTGGCTCATTTATTAGCATAACCAAGGGTTTGCAAATAGTCTGCTCAATTGATTGTGTGTAATTGTTGCTCAGTGATGAATATTATTAAGCTTGTAGTATTTTCTTCCTTTTTAAGCCCTTATGTTTCTTAGGAAGCCAAAGATGTGCCTTCCAGATCATTGAGCACCAAACCAGCTCAGGGAGTGCTGTAATTTGGAATGCCCAGTTAATGGACTCAGGGGTGACTCCACCTTCCAATCACTTATTCTGTGTATCATAGATAGATGCTTTTGTTGCCCATCTCCCTACCTAAAACTGTCTCTCTCTATGTGGATTTCATTGATATCATTCATTTAATACTTCTCATTCTATTTATATTTCTCTCAGCTTTGTTTTGGGTAGACCCCTAACTCTGATAATTTGCAGTACAATTTCAACTTACAGTACAATTACAGCTATATTACTCACATTAAATAAGGTTGTTTTAGTGAAAAGGTTAAGGGATCACTTCAGATCTTTCATGACTTTAAAATAGTGACTAAAGGCACAAAACTCAATTTGTATAAAATCAACATGAGTAAAACAAAGTACATTATGTAAGCATTCAAAGCAGATAAGAACCTCTTCTTACCTCTTCATGCCCTAAGATTGGAAGAGGATAAAACTGATCTGGCTTGATCCTGACACTTGCTCCATAGTCACAGAATAGTCCTCGGTTCTTGGCCACCTCCTCCTCGTGTGTGGGTCTCCCCTCAGGGATGAATCAGCTGCCTGTTGGCTGCTGAACTCTTGTGAAGGTGGACTCTGCAATATGGTGACTGCTAGTAATAGTGATATATACTTGGAAATTGCTAAGTGTTTTTGCCACAGAAAAGTAGAGAGATAGGTATTTGAAATGATAGGTAAACCAGCTTGATTGAATCATTATGAAATATTCACACTAGAACATTACATCCTATATAACACAAATACACATACAAAAATTTTTACCTTAATAAAACTGGGAGGTTTTTTTTTTTTTTGTTTTGTTTTTTTGCTACTGTGTATGTGTGTGTAATGTGTATTGTGTGTAATGTGTGTGTGTGGGATGTTACATGCATGTGTATGTGTGCCCATGCGGTGACTACAGTGGAATGCCCAGTGGCCTGTTCCATTGCTCTTCTGCCCGTTCTTACTTGAGCCAGAGTCTCTTATTGATTTTGGAGTTTGCTGTCTTTTCATGAGTTCCAGCAATTTTGAGGTCTCTGCTCCCTTGTCAGACTGGGGTTATAGACAGGTGTGGCCACATGGCCAGATATTTTTGTGAATACTGGGGATTGAACGTGAGCAGCCTCAGGCCTTCTGAGGCCCTTATGCTCTCATGGGAAGCACTTTTCATTGCTAAGCCATCTTTCAATTCCAGAACTGGGAGAATTTAAAAAAAAAATTTTTTTTTTTAAAAAGACAGGGCTGTAGGGATGGCTTAGTGGTTAAGCTGTCTGCCTGCAAAGCCAAAGGAACCAGGTTCAATTCCCCAGGATCCATGTGAGCCAGATGCACGAGTAGGTGCTTGCATCCGGAGTTTGTTTGCAGTGGATGGAAGCCCTGGTGGGCTCATTCTCTCTCTCTCTCTGTCATTCTGTCAAATAAATAAATAAAAATAAATATATTTTTTTAAAAAGACAGGATGAGCCAGGTGTGTACACACCTTTAATCTCAGCACTTGGGAGGTAGAGATAGGATTGTGGCCAGTTCGAGGCCACCCTGAGACTACATAGTGAATTCCAGGTCAGCCTGGGCTAGAGAGAGACCCTACCTCCAAAACAAAACAAAACAAAACAAAACAAAAAAACAAACCGAGGTAGGATGAGAATCCTCAGACTTCACTGTAATTTTGTGATGTGGGTGCTGGAGAGCTGCCGCCCTCCACCTACTTGCTGTGGGCAATCACAGTCACCCATTGCCCCCTGTGACTTTTCTGGGGCGGCCTATTTGGCTAAAGACACTGACCATTTCCTTTTAACTCATTTGCCTGGAAAAAATAGTAATTTTTCATTCTGCTCATCCTTTCAACAGCATCCTGGCGGGGAAGAAGTGCTAAGAGAACAAGCCGGGGGCGATGCTACCGAGAACTTCGAGGATGTGGGGCACTCTACTGACGCAAGAGAACTGTCCAAAACGTACATCATCGGGGAGGTCCATCCAGTAAGTCCTTCCTGGAGGTTGCTTTCTGATTTCTCTGTAAGGTCTTACTAGTTCGACCTTGTTAAGTCTAGCTTTGCATAGACACAAAACTTATCAAAGGAGGAAAGCAAAAGCAGCTCCCGATTTTGGAATACCCGTTTTGTTCCTGGGTTTGAAGGTCTCAATGTATAGCGCCGGCTGACCTGTAACTTCTTACGAAGCACGGGCTAGCCTGCAACTCTCAGTCCTCCTGCTTCCACCTACCGGGTGTTGGAACGGCGCCACCACACCCAGCTCGAGCACCACCACCGCCATCATTACTACTAATTTACACTGTGCGAGTGGGTACACATGCGGATAGTGTGTGTGGAAGCCAGAGGTTGACACGCAGTGTCCTCCTCGATTGCTGTCCACCTTATCTGACTGAGGCAGGGTTTCTCACTTGAACCCCGAGCTCACCAGTTCAGCTCATCTAGCTAGCCAGCTTGCTCTGGAGGTCCAGAGTCCAGCCTGCAACAAATCACTTTATCTACTGAGCCATTCCCCTCCCCCAGCCCCCAGCCTAGAACGCTACCTTTGTCATAAGTAACTTGGCTCAGAGTTGCTCTGCATTGCGCTGGATCTGTTTTGTAATGCCATTCGGAGTCAGAATGCTTTGGCCCAAGGCCTGTCCCAGGGATTGCTTTTTAATCTTTGCAAATTCACCAAAAAGGACATCCAGAGGGTGGGAGGGCATCAGTCTCACAGAGCTTTCTTCCTTGTATTCTTTTTTGCCCCAAATGATTTTTTTTTGACAAGTCCCTCTCCCCACTTTCATTAGCCTAAGGATATTTTAATTTAATGAAGGCTTAGCAGTTAACGTGCTTGCTAGCAAAGCCAAAGGACCCAGGTTCAGTTCCCCAGGACCTACCTAGGTAAAGCCAGATGCACAAGGTGGTGCATGCATCTGGAGTTTGTTTGTAGTAGCTAGAGGCCCTGGTACCCATCCTCTCTTTCAATAAATAAATAAAATATTTTAAAAATGATTTTTAGAAGCTGTATTAAACTTCTAAGCCCGGCCATATGGAAAATCAGCACCGTGTCCTCTTTCTGCTACTTTGCCCCGGATCTTAGAGGATGCACCCTTTGGTGCCACTACATTGGCAGAATTTTGGGAAGCACTGGCCTCTGTGACTCTGTTATGTACCCAGGGCTATCTCAGAACTTAGGCCCTTCTGTGTCCTCTGTTCAATGACCTATTGCAATGCTGCTGGTCTGTCGCCTAAGTTGTGAGTGTCTGAGTTCTCCGGGTTTCAGAAAAGGTGGCTGATTCCTGGCTGGACATTTAGCTCTTTCTGTACTCTGAGAGAACACTTGGGTCCTTTCTGTCTTCCCAGCTCCTTGGTGCCACAGAGGGGTGAGGAACTGCCAGGAGTGTACTTTGCCCCTCTGAGAGACAAGTAGCCCCAGAACAAGTGAGCAATCTGAGCTTATAAACACACATTTATAACATGCATATATAACAGTATATGTGTGCACATGGGATATTTTATGTATATGAGTGATGCATACTATTCATAGTGACCTTGACTAAAGGTAAGATTAGGCTCTCTTTAGAAGGATTGCAATCATTTTAGATACCTATGGAGAAGGTTTGGTTTTGGTGGGAGGATCTATGTACTTTGAGGGAGTATACTCCACTTACCTGGGAAGTTTATTTGCTCGCATATCTTCATCTTTAGACTCATAGAAGTGAAGTAGTCCTACAGTCACCAGCAAAGTCTGTCCTTATTAGTGTCCTGTCCAGTGCTTGTGAGGTGGGGGGGTGGGTTTTGGGCCATGACCTGCTTTACCACCCTGTGGGGACTTCCAGTCTTCTTTTAGATGCCTTTGCATTCTGAGATCCTAGGCCTGAGGTTTAAACAATTTATGACCCTGCCATTGGGAAATTACAGAACTCAGGTCATCACATAAGCAAGAGAGAGTCACATCTCAGGGATTTTTTGTTGTTGTTATTTTTGTTTGTTTATTTGAGAGAGACAGAGAGGGACAGAAAGAGGCAGATAGAGAGAAGGAGAGAGAATGGGCGCGCCAGGGCCTCCAGTCACTGCAAACGAGTTCCAGATGTGTGCTCCCCCTTGTGCATCTGGCTAACTTGGGTCCTGGGGAGCCGAGACTGGAACTGGGGTCCTTAGGCTTCACAGGCAAGCGCTCAACCGCTAAGCCATCTCCTGCCCACATCTCAGGGAATTTGGCAGGGAGGAAGGGAGGGAAAGAGTCCAGTCTTCAGTTACTTCCTGAATTAAAAGTCACAGTCTGACCCAAGTAAATGTCCACATATTAACACATGAATGGGACTGTCACAGATGCCCTTCTAAACATTGGGACTCTGGAGAGAATGCTTCTCAACCCCAAATCTGCTGTTAAATTTTGTTGTCAAGCCAGATGGATCAAATTTTTTGTTCAGGAGAATGCTGAGCCCCAAATGCTAATTACTGGAGAATATTTATTTTAAGTCTCAGAAAAAGTGTGCTCTTTGGAAATGATACTTCTGTAAATGTTCTGTTATTCTAAATGCCCCCCCCCCCTTTTTTTCTTTCAGGATGACAGATCAAAGTTAGCCAAACCTTCGGTAAGTCTGAACATCTCACATGTGTTGGTGGATGGAGCTATTTTCATTGTCTTTAAAACCTGTCCAGCTGTGGGTATAGGTCTCTTACCTACCTGACTGAGGCCTACCCACGTCTTTCTAGGTAAGATTGGCTTCACAGGAGTTACTTGTGTAGGTCAGCTGGTATGTTTTCAACGAGAGCTTGTGTGTTGTTGTTTTTATAACTGTCAATACTTAAGCTTATTTTGTCATCAGAATTATCAATAAGTTACCTTTTCAAGTCTGTAAGTATAGCTCAGTATTAAAGTGCTGGCCTGAAATAATGAGTTCTTGGATTCATTCCCTAAAAAAAGTTATAAGAGCACTGTTCTTTTGATCTGAAAGGTACAACATAAGTCCTATTTGCAGAGAAGTTAAACGCTGATTGTGTTGAGAATTTCCCCTCCTCAACCTCTTAGGATACTCCCCATGTCTCCTGCTCGATGTTTCCCCATCTCTGGGGCACAGTAGGTGTTCAGTAAATGCACTGGGCTTACATTCTGGTCCCCTAGAAATTCCCTCTGAACTTACCTTCTCACTTACATTTGCACATAATAAATTCAGAATAAGAACTGATGAGAACAGCCCATGTTCATGAAAAGTGCAAGTAGGAAAAATTTCATTCCTTGCCTACAATTAAAGGAGGACAGGGGAAAGTTGTGCTTCAAACAATGACAGCAAGGAAGTGTAGTTTTTCCTCTTGGTATGTGCATTTGGGTTTGGTGGATAAAGCACACACAGCACACCTCCGTGAGCTTGTAGTAAGAACAGGAGAACCCGCTGCATTGCCTGGGCTGGCAGCATATTGTTTTTTAGTTCAATAGCATGAGTGTAAAGATCATGTTGACTTCAACCCTTACATAGTATGATAAAAGGCCTGGCCAGTGCTTTTTGGTACACAGCCATTCCACTTCTGTTTTCTCTTTTCTCAGCTGAAAAACAGGGCTTAAGTTCAGTGCAGGTAACATGAATACTTCAGGAAGTTAAAAACAGACTTTAGAATTTGAGTGGCACCTGTGACAATTACTTGTCCTTAGTGTCCTTGTCCTTAGTTCATTTGACTGGAGTCCCTTTTTGGAGGCTAAAATTCTGTGATGGGTGAAGCTTTTGTATTTTTTTTTTTTTCTGAAGTGTATAAGAGACTAAGTTTGATTTTTTTTTTTTCCCCTATTAGATGTTCAGTATGTTAATACTCATACAGTAATTTTAAGTTGCCCAGCTGCAGAGAAACTAGGCTTTGAGCTTAGATCCTCTACAGGCCAACCTTGTCCATTCCCATGGGGTTCACGTGTTAGACACGGCAGGTGTGCAGTGGTGAGCATGTCTCTTCCCACAGACCACCACTGTGTTAGGGCCCGTTTCCCTAGTTTGCGCCTAGAACATGTGTGTTTTGCTAGGTGGGGGGCACAGATGACCTGTCACTGTTTGCTGTTCTATGTGGGTGTTTGGTTTCCTGTTTGAACTTGTTGGTCACTTTGATACTTTGAGTATTTGGGGGACAGAGTGCAACTACATCTTGAATTCTGGGAATCGAGCAGTCAACATTAAAAAAAGTGTTCCTGTCTATGTTTGCTGGATTGAGAGGCTCTGAGCCTTTAGATCCTCACTAGTAGCTGTTTGGGTTCAGAGGCCTCACGGGAGGCTGACTCTCACTTGTTGTTTCATTTTTGGGTTTTTTTTGGGGGGGTGTAGGGTCTTGCTATAGCCCAGGGTGACCTGGAATTCACTATTTAGTCTCAGGGTGGCCTCTGACACGTGGTGATCCTCCTACTTCTGCCTCCAGAAGGCTGGGACTAAAGGCGTGCGTCGCCACGCCCAGCTCTCACTTTTTTAAAAGAAATGTGTGGGCTGAAGAAATGGCTGAGCAGTTAAGGTACTTGCCTGCAAAGCCAAAGGACTCGGGTTCAATTCCTCAGGACCCATGTAAGCCAGATACATAAGATGGTGGTGCATGCATCTGAAGTTCATTTGCTGTGGCTGGAGGACCTGGCCTGCCCATTCTCTGTCTCTCTCCCTGCCTCTATTTTTCTCTCTCTCAAATAAATAAAAATTAAAAAAATTTATTGTGTGTGTGTGTGTGTGTGTGAGATGGGTGTACATGTGTGTATGTTTGCGGAGACAAGTACATCTGGTCGTATTCATGCATGTGCACATGTGGAGGCCAGAAGTGGATGTTGGCGTCTTCCTCAGTCACTCTCCACCTTAGTTTTTTTGAGACGGGCTCTCTCACTGAACCTAGAACTCACCGGTTCAGTTAGAATCGCCAGCAAGTGCTAGGGAGCCCCCCCCAGCCCCCACCTCTGCCTTCCTAGCTCTGGGACTACAGTCATGTGCCACTATGCCCAGCTTTTTACATGGGTGCCAGGGATCAAGTCATGCTTGCCCAGCAACCACTTTTTCCTAATAAACCATCTCCTGGGCTACCCTACTCACTTTTTTGTTATTATTATTGTTTTGTTTTTGTTTTTTTCAAGGTAGGATCTCATTCTAGCCAAGGCTCACCTAGAACTTACTCTGTAGTCACAGACGATCCTTCTACCTCTGCCTCCCAAGTGCTGGAATTAAAGGCGTGCGCCACCACACCAGGTTCCCTGCTCACTTTTTAAAGTTGATAGTTTTATTCTATACAGGGATTTTACAAATAAAAGAACTTTTAAGTATTTTATCATTCAAAAAACCTTTGTCCTTTATTATGTCTGCTTAGTAAATGGGAGTGGAGCTGGAGGAATGTGGGGCAGGACCTTGCTTGAGAGGCTGTAAGCAAGGAAAATGAAAGGTCGTGGGTGGCTCCTGTGTTAACGGTGTTATGTCTGTTGTCCTTGTGTGTTTGGTCTGCCAGACAAGGTTGGGTGTGTAGCTGTTTCTTAACAGCATATGTCGCTAGGATGGAGAATGTGTGCTGTGGCTCGAGTTTTTAAATAAATGGCACCTCTTTAGGGATTAGGGATGGGAGTGTTGCTCAGTGCTTGCTAAGCAAGGCCCTGAGTCCAGTCCCAAGCACTGAAAAGTAAATGTTGCTTACTTAAACTTTCTAATTTAATTATGAAATTAGAGGTTTCAAAGTATTACTTCAGACCTGCCCAAATGGGAGTTGCAGTCAGTTTCACATTGCTAGGATGAACTTCCACACAGACACAGTTTATGGGAGGAAGGGGTTTATTTCAAGCTTACAGATCCTGGGGAAAGTTCCATCAATGGTGGAGAAAACTGTTTCCACACATCCCAGTAGAGGGAAACCATCACCAGCCAGCAAACACCAAAAGCAATAAGCACAAAGTGACAGCAGACAGCATGGCCCGGCCAGAACTGGGACTGCTCTGCACACCTTTGGGCTGGAAATCAGATTTGACCCCAAACACACCTTAGGTCTGGACTTCAGGATCTGCCCCCAGCGACACCTCCTCCAGCCTTGGTGGGAGATCCAAGCTTTTAATAAAACACCTCAGTCTATGGAGGACATACATCCAAACTGCCAGGGGAAGCATGAGGTTAAAATGCCAACTTGAGATGTTTATAGACCTAGAAATTACACATATTTAAATGTATTTGTGTTAACCAAATTTGCTTGCATAGGAGGGAATAATATTAACAGTACCCTGAGATTATAACTTTCAGAGCGTCATTATGTGAAGTTGTAGTTTACTCTCAACCACATCCCACAGTCCTGCTGAGGATGTGAGGCTCTGAAAGGCACACTTCCAACTTCTGGCTTGTAGCTGTCATCTTCTCTTGCGCTTCCACATGCTCTGGACCTCTCGTGAAGGCATCCTTGTCAGTACTGTGAGGGAGAAAGGCTTCTAAGGAGTGACTTGAGTTAGCTGACCTTACAATTGTCATCACTCTGATGTGCCAAAGCTTTTTCAGCTCCCTGCATTTTTATGTGACTCATACCATTCACATAGATTTATGTGACTTTCATAAATCATGATGCCTGACACATCCCGGCTGTTAACCTTTCTTGCTAGAAGTTGGAAGCCTTCCAGATTTCAGAGTTGACAGGTGTTGGAGCTTGTCATAAAAATGAGCCTTTGCCTGTTACTTCTTGATGTGTTTGATAGTTCCTTCCCTGAACCCAAATGAAATCCCTCAGGGCTCTGGCTACTTTGTTTTACTCAAGTACTAAGGGAAATTTTAACTTGCTTTAATTCACAGATATTATAGAGTTGTGAAGATATTGCATATCACAAGGCTATATGAGGGTTGGGGAGATGGCTCAGTTGGTCAAGTGCTTGCTGCATTAAGCTTGAGGACCTGAGTTCAGACCTCCAGCATCACAGTGTAAAAGCCAGGTTTGGTGGCATGTACTAAGGGCAGGGGTGGAGATGAGAGAATCCTGGTACTTGCTGGTCAGGTAACCTAGCTGAACCCAGTGAGCTTCATTTTCATATAGAGACCATGTCTCAAAAAAAGTAGGTGGGCCGAGTGATTGCGCACACCTTTAATCCAACACTCAGGAGGCAGAGGTAGGAGGATCACCATGAGTTTGATTCCACCCTGATACTACAGTGAATTCCAGATTCAGCCTGGCTAAAGTGAGACTCTATCTCAAAACAAAACAAAAAAACCTAGGTGAACCTCCAAGGCTCAGGAAACATTGTGGAAGGGGAGTGGAAAGAATTTAGGAGCCAGAGGATGAGCTTTTGGAGCCCTGTTTTCTGCGCACGAGGTGGCTGTTGCATTAATGACCTCCCAACAGCTGTCACTACTTGCACGAGGCCTGCGCCAGATTGGGCCCAGTGACATTCGGTCAGGACTGGTGGAGGGACAAGAGAAGGTGACACAGGAGGGGATTATGGTCCAAATACATTACGCACATGTATAAAAGCTGTCAATTAAAAAACAAGGTAGAAAGCTGGGCGTGGTGCACGCCTTTAATCCCAGCACTCCTCGGGAGGCAGAAGTAGGAGGATCACCATGGGGCCACCCTGAGACTACATAGTGAATTCCAGGACAGCCTGAGCAAGAGTGAGACCCTACGTTGGGGCGGGGGGGAAACTCAAGGTAGAGAGCTACTGAGGAAGACACCTGAGGTTGATTCCTGGCCTCACATGTGTGCACACACATGTGCATCTGTACATACATGCTTACACACATGAACACGTACCACACAAGCACAGCGCAACACTTGTGGACACAAAATGAAAAACAAATAAAAATGGAAGCTCTGGGCTCATCTTTGAAGATCCCCTCTGCTGGGGGAGGCATCGTCGTTGCCTGTGGTGGCGACGCGTCAGTCAGCAAGCTTTCCATGTTAACCATCTTGCTTGACCTTTGTGGCAGCATTTTAACCTCACGGCAGTTTCAACATCAGCAGTCACGGCCACCTGGACAGCCCGGCAGAAGAGATGAGCTGCTTGCGTGGAGTCGCCGGCATGTCTGGTCAAGTGCCTGCAGCATGGCCAGTGTAACCCACTAATACAATACTACTGTTTGACACCTAAGTGCAGCACGGTGGTCGCACTCGCCCCTCAGTGAGCTCTTCCTCCAGAATTGATGGCGAGCTGCTTCCACTAGCTGAGCCTCAGGCTTTCCATATTTGATCATCTTTAGTCCCCACTGTTAATTTTATTCACATGTAAAAAAAGTTTGAAAAAAAATCTTGCAGTAGTTATGAATGCTTCTTACAGATGGTGAGATTTAAAGCCACCTAAGTAGATAATAGATGTGAAGTTTTCTTTTTAAATGACTTATTTTCTTCCCCTACTGTGTCAGGACTCTTAAAGTCGCCGTTTCAAGGTTGGTGTGTGTCCCCTGCCTGCTTTGCTTGCTGGTCCTTTAAATGATCCCACCTTTCCGCGCGAACTTCTTTACTCTGCCTTATGGGAGCGAAACTTTGCCTCTCTGCAAACCACCAGTTGTGTTACTGATTTCATTTTTTTCTTTATCTGTGCTGCTGGAAGCTGCAGACATGTCTCTGAAGCTGTCTTGTTCATGCCTGCTTTTTTGGACGTACTAATAATTAATTTTGCTGGTGTGGAATATTAAAAGACTGCTTCTTAACACATCTTCAAGCCAAGGAGTTTATTTTTGTTTCATGAAGCTGTACATTAAACATTGTTCTCCTTCAGGTCCTCACAAGAAGAGCTTCCCTCAGAAAGTGCTAGAAAATAAAAAACAGGGCTTCCTTATTTGTTAGTCAGGCAGAAATGGTCCCTGGAGTCAATCAGGGGTCTTGCTGGTACTGTCTGGTGACTTCAGGGAGGCTCAGAAACTGTGGTATAAACTTAACATTAGGATATGAAGTGACAGTCATTTTTTTCTTCCTGTTGACATGTACTTAATGTAATGTGGACTCACCTTTATACCCTGTTAGTTTTGAATGAAATAATTGATATTTTAGTTCCATAGTTTGCTGTTCTAAGGACAATGATGGGGTTTTAACACTTTCAAATTATCAAGTTTGCACTATTGAGTAATTTAAATATAGAACTTAGAATTTTATGTTCTTGAAAAAAATGTGAAATCAGGCTTTTTTAATGAACAGAACTTTGATACAATTTTCCCTATCAATAATCAAAAAACAGCAGGTTTGAGTAAAACACTCTGATCTTATTAATGAGCTAATTAATTAAGGGATTTTGGTCCATAGAATGAATGTTCAGACATCGCTCTAACTTTGTTTTCTCTTGTATTCCAGGAACCGCTTATTACTACTGTTGAGTCTAAGCCCAGGTATGTGGTGGTCTCTTAAACAGGCTTAGGTGGGAGTGCTTGGGAGTCAGAACTGGATGGGCACCTCCCCTTATGACCCTCTGTGCCTGGCTTCCCGCCATGCTTCCCACTCGACCATCACCCTGGGCTCAGCCCCACGAGTGCCTGGTCCTTCAGAGCTTTCTGTCCTTAGCTGTCGTTTCCAGCTGTCAGCACCCTCCATTGTAATCCCCCCCCCCCACCCCATGTATCAACCTCCAGATGGTTCTGCGCCAAGGAACATACAGAACAAATGGAGTCCTCTTGGTCCTGTGATAACCATTCGGGCAATCAGTCCTGTGATTGCTCCTCAGGCAGAAGTCCCATTCCCTTCCTGCTGGATATGTGACCATCTTAAACCCTGGTGATCGTGTTTCCCTAGCATGGCTCAGTTTTCCTTTGTCACTAAGCCGGCCCTCACTTATATAAGTGCTGTTACTCATTTACAGGGACATTTCCTTAATTATGGGCCAAGCTTCTTCTTGGCAACTTGACCATGTTGACTTATGTAACATCCTCCCCCCTCCCCCACCAAACTAAAGGCTGCATGTTTCTTATTTTTTCTTGTCAAAGTTAACTTCCCCAGTCTTTAGGTGTTCTAGAACATTCCCTGCCTACTGGCAGTACTTCACACCTCGCTGTGTGCTGGCAATCGGAATAGAAACTAAAAACTCATTAAGATGAAAATGACCCTTGTAGTCCTTTCACAGTTTAAAGCTTTTTATTGATCTCATTCTTTGAATGGGCTGAGTGGAGAGTTTATGGTGAAAAATAGATGTATGTATAGTTTATTTGGATTGCAAAGCCAATCTTAAATCGGATTTCTAAGATACTAAAATCTGAATTAGAGATTCAAGTCTGATTTTAAAATTTACATCAAAAATAAAGCACTGCCCTGGGGTTCTGTCCCTAGTTCATCTATACCCTGTAATTTATCATCTACTGAGATTTTGTTCTTTAAAACTGGACAATGTATAAATTGGACATTTTTGTGAGTTTTGTGAACAGACTAAATATGTTGGGCATGTTTCTTAACAGTCTAAAGTCCACCAGGCACAGGTGCCAAGATTGGGTTTTTAAAGCAGGAAGATCGTGGAATGTTAGAGCTGGGCCAGGTGGCAGCCTGAACTCACAGGGTGTGTTGGTTATTTTCTCATCATTGGGACAAAATGGCCAGCCAGAAGCAGCTTGAGGAAGGAAAAGCTCTATTGTGTTTGCTACTGTTTAAGGTGAAGTCTGTCATGGCGTGGGAAGCATGGCGGAGCAGGAAGCTTGTGTCACGTCACATCAGTAGGTGGAAGTAGAGAGAGAGAGAGAGCGCCTGGCTCAGGGTCTTAGGCTCAAGGCCTGCTCCCAGTGACACTCCTCCTCCAGCAAGATGCCTCTTGCTCAAGGCATGGTGGCAGGAACTTGAGGCAGCTGGTCACATTCAGTCAATAGTGAGGAAGCAGAGGGCGATGAGTGTCTCTGCTCGGTGCTCCTCCTTCTCAGTCAATTGAGGCCCCAGCCTGTGGAATGGTGTTGCCCACCTTGGTTAACCCAATCAAGATCAGCCCTCCCCAGCCTTCCCAGGGGCCCCGTGCCTGCGTGATTTGGAATCCTGCCAAGTTAACCACCAGAGATTAATCACTGCACTTTGTCATGGCTAACCCCTAGTTCACATGAAGAAAATCAGTGTTCCTGGGCAGGAGAGAGAAAGGTAGCCCTCTGTGTCAAGTCAATGGGAGTACATTGGAACAGGGTTGGGGGCGTTGGTTTTCTCAGGACAACAGCAGGAGAGAACGATGCTCAGTAAAGCTGTGTTGTCTGTTTGGCCATATTGCTTCTCGAGGCGAGGAAAACGCGCTGTAGTCGTCTTCTGTCAGAAGAAGCAGAGTTTGAGTTCCCTGCACTAAACCTCACTCAGGCATCGTTGCTCTGTCTTTCTAGTTGGTGGACCAACTGGGTGATTCCTGCCATGTCTGCCCTGGCTGTAGCCCTGATGTATCGTCTCTACATGGCAGACGACTAAACGCCTCTCTGAAGCCAAGGAAAGACTGTTCTGGGCAAGGGAGAAAAGAAGCCAGTGTTAATCACTTAACTGACAGAAACCTTCATCGGAAAAAAAAAAAAAAAAAAAGTAATTGTAATGTTTGTTTCCCCATTTCCTGTGTTAGAAGCAAAACTACAAAAACAGAAAGAACTCTTTCTGCCCTTAAACTTTTCAATGTGCCTTTTTACTCATCAACTTTACTTTGATGTGTCTTCACTACATAATTTACTTACTGTAAGCATGATCTTTTTAAAATATATCTGGCTTTTAAAATATATATCACATTTGCCTGTTTGTTGTGATATCTTTTATTTATTTTTTTTTTTTTTTGAGGTAGGGTCTCCCTCTAGCCCAGGCTGACCTGGAATTCACTACATAGTCTTAGGGGGCCTCGAACTCATGGTGATCTCCTTCCTCTGTCTTCTGAGTGCTCTGTATGCCACCATATCTGTCTTTTTAAACTTTAAAAAATACATATATTTGCAAGGGGAGACAGAGAATGGCATGAGCCTGTCAGGGCCTCTTGCTACTGCAAATGAACACAAGATGCATTTGGCTTTGCATGGTCACTAGGGAATCAAACCTGGGCTCCAGGCTTTGCAAGCAAGTGCCCATAACTGCTGAGCTCTCTCTCCAGCTTGGTATCTTGTCTTTAATGTTTAGTGTCTTGATTGTTTACAACAATTGTGTGCGTGTGCTGTGGTTTATGCACATGAGCGTGTAGATGTATGTGCCTTTTGTGTGTGCAGAGGCCATTGGGTGTCCTTCCTTTTCGTTCTTCTGTTTTGTTTCCTTGAGTTGGAATCTCACTGAACACAAACCTGCTTTTTTTTTTTTGTCAGGCTGTCTTGACTAGTGAGCCCCCAGTGATTCTCCCGTCTCCACTCTCCATAAGAATGAGGTTACAGGCTTGCATGGCTATGCTCAGCTGCTTATGTGGGTGCTGGGGAACTGAACCAAGGCAAACCAAGCCCTCTCAGGCCCCTCATGCAAGTGTGGCCAGTGCTCTTGCCTGCTTAGCCATCTCCCAGGTCCCAGGATTATATGCTAAATAATGAAACGATCTTTGGTGGGTTTTTTTTTGTCTTAATTGAATAGCTCGTTAATAATCACAGTTAATATGCATTATTGCATGCTTGTCTGTTGGTTGCTTTTCGTGTTGCTGTGGCATAATACCTAACAGAGCACTTGAAGGAAGTTTATTGACTCGTGGTCTCAGGGGTATCAGTCCATCATGTCAGGAAGACCCAAGGGCTGGGCTGATTCAGTCAGTGGTAGCAGGAGCTTGTGGCAGCTCTTCACATTATGGTGGATCAGGAAGCAGAGGCCAGAGCCATCAGCAGATACCAAGTAAAGGCCTGACTGACTGTGTATTCCTAGGCTGGAATGGCACAGATTCCATAACCTCCCAAAACAGCGACACCAGCTGGAGACCAAATGCTTAAACACCGAGCCTACACGGAACATTTTACATTCGTGAGTTTGCAACATCATTTCTTCTTTAAAGAAGATCAAGAAAGGCGCAGAAGTTGTACCTTGAAGAGTTATAATAATTGTTCTTGAAATTTTTCTGCATGATAAAAAGTAAAAGCAACCTACTACAGGTTCTGTGAGCCTCCACATGTGTGCTTGGCAAATGCCAGTAATGTGACTCACTCAGGGACTATGAGAGGAGGTTGGGACTACTTGTTCTGTTTTAAAAGTCACTCCCAAGAGGCTCTCAGTTTTAGTTCTAAAGTTCTAATAATTCCTGTTCAGAGGCAAAAGTAGCTTATGAATTTTTCTTAAGTGTCAGCTCTACGGCTCATCACAACACAGATTTGGTGGGTTAGGGGCCGTATGTGATTCATGGCAGTACAGATTTGGAAGGTTGGGGGCTGTAGGGCAGCTTCTGGCACCTGATTTGTGAGGCGATTTAGCCACAAAGTAAGAAGCCAAGAGAAATTTTTTCATGATTCCACTCATTTCCTTATAGGAACTCTTGATGGCTTGATTCCGTCATCTTGTTTTCCTTTTATTGTTGTTTTGACACTGGGTCTTGTGTATCCCAGGCTAATCTCAATGTTGCTGTGTCATGGAGGCTGGTCTTGAACTCCCGACCCTCTCATCTCAACCTGTAGACTTGTACTGCTGTGCCCCATGTTTTGCTGGTTATCTGTTTCCCACGTGTTGCCTCTGCCTGACACAACGTTATCATGCAGCCATCTCATCTTAAACACAGAAACCTGTACGGAGCCATGTTCACGCACACAGGGTGACCGACGGGCGGTGGGGGTGGTCAGAAATAATACAAATGAAAAGAGTTTAATGTTAACACAGAGCCTGGAGGTTTTATTTATTATTGTTATTATTATTCGTTTTCAAGTTCAATTATGTTTTTAATTAAAATTAAAAAGTTTTATTAATAACTAAAATTGTACGTAAAATTTACACAATCCCCTCCTCCCAACCCCTGCACTAAACTTTCTCTTCTTTCCTACTATTCCCTCTTTTATTTTGCTGTCTTTTTGTTTTGCCCTCCTCCATCATCTGTGACGACATGTGGTTGGGATCAGTATCATGTAGGTTTTGTGTAGGTGATGACAGCGGTTGTGAGGTCGCAAATTCAGTGACCTCTTTGCGTCTGGCACTCAGCATTCCAAAGCACTGCTTCCCGTCCTTCGGCTCCTACGTTCTTTCTGCCACATCCGCCATTGTCCCCGAGCCCTTACAGGGCGCCATAGAGATGCCTCCTTCAGTGATGAACGTTCAACTGTCTCTTCGCTGCCCTTGGATGAGTTTTGAGTTTTCCCCAGCAGTCACCCCTGTCTGAAAAGAGAAACATCTCTAGCCAAAAGTGAAACTAGCACTCGAACATGGGCAGAAACGTAAATATTTAGAGGGTAATTTTGTGAGCTTAATATATCCATGTAGCCAAACAGCCATAGTCGCTCTCCTCCTAAGGGCCCGTGACGCTCCCAGCCATAGGCTTTTGACTAGGTTTTCAGTATCAGGCATGAATTCCCTCCCATGGAGTGGGCCTCGTGTCCAGTTTACAGTTGGTTACTCCAGCAACGGCCATGCAACCATTGTACTTAGTAGGCACATCTTGCCTGGATGGCCACTTGTGTAGCATGCAGGGTCCACTGCTGGTTAAGACTGCCAATGAAAAGGCCTGCAGCCGGGAGGAGGCTTTCAGTTCCCTTCTAGTTTCATTTCCCAGTGTCCTGCAACCAAAGCTTGTGGAGTCTTCAGCAATAGAGTCTTAGTGTCTTAATTCTGGTGAGCAGCCAAGAGTCTCGACAATAAATAGCATTTACTGTTGGTGGGCGGTGCTCAGAGGCCTCAGTGATCCAGCAGTTCACTGGGAAGCATCCCACCTCTGGCACAGAAATCTCTCTTAACAATCTCTGTAACTCTACCTTCCCCCGACACTGTGTGTGAATGTGTCACGATACCTAACATTTTTGTGTGGGTTCTGGGGGTGAAACTCATTTCCCCATGCTTGTGAGGCAAGCCCTCTACCCTCTGAGCTAGCTATCTCCCAGGCCCTGTTGTTAGGTTTTTTAATTTTATTTTGGGGTGTGTGTGTTCATGTGGATAGCTGCGGGCGCGTGCATGCCATGGTGCATGTGGCAGTCAGGGGACAGCCTTCGTGTGTTGCTCTTCACCTCCCTCCTTGTTCCGAGACGAGGCCTATTGATCAGTAACTATAGAAGCCAGCCCGCGTCTGCCCTTTTACATGGGGTATCGGGATCCAAGCTCAGGTACTCACTCTAGCACAGCCCTTCAGCCATTGAACCATCTCCCCAGGATGCTTTTGTCTTAATTACTCTGTGTGTGTGGCAAATCCAACAGATTAGGACCCCCCCTTTTCTTTTTGTGAGAGAGCAAGGGGGAGAGAGAATTGGCACACTAGGGCATCCAGCCGCTGCAGTCGAACTCCAGACATGCGCGTCCCCCTGTGAGCATGTGCGACTTGGGCACATCCGTCACCTTGACTGTCCGGCTTATGTGGGACCTGGAGAATTTAACATGGGCACCTTGGGCTTTACAGGCAGGTGCCGTAACTGCTAAGCCTTCTCTCCACCCCTAATTTCTTTTTATTTATTATTTATTTGGAAGGAGAGCGAGAGACAGAAAGAAGTGGGAGAGAGAGAAGTGGGCACACCAGGGCCTCCTGCCACTGCAACCAAACTCCAGATGCATGTGGCACTCTCTCTGTCTGTCTTTACATGGGTACTGGGGAATCGATCCCAGGCAGTCAGGCCTTGCAAGCAAGTGCCTTTTAACCACTGAGTCATCTCTTGAGTGCCTTCCCCAGATTTTTTGTTTGTTTGTTTGTTTGGTAGGGTCTCATTGTAGCACAGGCTGATCTGGAAGTCACTCTATTCTCACGGTGGCCTCGAACTCACGGTGAGCCTACCTCTGCCTCCTGAGTGCTGGGATTAAAGGCGTGCACCACCACACCTGGCCCCTCTCCAGATTTTTAATAACCATATGTATAAAAAATAAAAGTGTGGGCTGGATGGAGAGATGGCTTAGTGGTTAAGGCACATGCCTGCAAAGACTAAGGACCCAGGTTTGAGTCTCCAGGTCTCACGTAAGCCAGATGCACAAGGTGATGCATGCATCTGGAGTTCGTTTGCAGTGGCTAGGGGCCCTGGCATGCCCATTCTTTCTCTCTCTGTCTCTCCCTCTCTTTGTCTTTAATAAATTAAAAAATCATCATAATAATAAAAGTGTGTCTCTTACCACAGAATTATGGGGAATTTTTTGACATCACAGGTGTTAGAAGTAGGCAGGTCTGTGTGTATGTGTTGCTCTGCATGTTTGACCGTTGTAAACAGCTTCATGGTACTGGGATGACCATCCAAACCAGGCCTAGTTTAGGGGAGGAAGAGATTTATTTCAGGCTTACAGATCCAGGGAATTTCCATCAGTGGCAGAAGCTGCGTCCATTCATATAAGCGGAGAGAAACCATCACCAGGCAGCAAACACCAAAAGCACCAAGCACACCACAGGCAGCAAGCATGGGTGGGGGGGGGGGCCTGGTCTGGACTTAGACTTCTCCACACACCTCTCGCTAGAAACCAGATCCTCCCCCCAACATACCTTAGGGTTGGACCCCAGGATCTACCCCCTCGTGATACGTCCTCCAGCCAGAATGCTCTAGATTTAAGTTAAAAGCTTTCATAAAACACCTGAGTCTGTAGGATACATATATTCAAACTACCACAACCAGACTGGAGAGATGGCTTAGTGGGTAAGGCGCTTGCCTGCAAAGCCTAAGGACCCAGGTTCGATTCTCCGGGTCCCACATAAGCCAGGTGCACAAGGTGGCACATGCGTCTGGAGTTCGTTTGCAGTAGCTAGAGGCCCTGGTGTGCCCATTCTGTCTCTCTCCTTTCTCTATCTCAAATAACAAATCTCCACAACCATGGCCAGCAGCTAATGAGCATTGACTTTGAAGACCTTGGTGCTGCATTGAATGCTCCCACATGAAGGCTGTCTGGGTGAAGTTCCTCTCTGTTCCTTCAGACATGGTCAAGGACTGAAGAAATGGCTGAGTGGTTTACAGCCTGCTGTGCAGCTCTGAGAACCTGAGCGGGGATCCTCAGACTCCGTGTAAAAGCTAGAGGATGTGGCATGTCTGCCTGAGCACACATACCAAGGAATAAATGTCTCTGACGAAAAAAGAAAAGCTTAAAGCGGATGTCTGAGAAGTGAGGGTACCCAAAGGACTAAGCAAGAAATGGGTGCCGCCACAGACAGCATTCTGTATTCCTCAAGGAGTTCTGTGGCCACCCCTACAAAGCACAGCTTGAGGGCCCAGAAGATGGCTCAGAGGATAAAAGCACTTGCTATACAAGGCTGACGGTCAGAGCCATGTGCAGTAGCAAGCGTCTCAAATCCCAGCATTTCTACAGCCTGGTGGGAGGTGAAGACGGGAGAACCCCAGCTGTCCCAGTGAACACAATGGCGAAGCAACAGAGACCCTGCCTTTAACAAGGTGGAGGGCAAGGGCTGACTTCCACAGCTGTGCTAGGAATTCCGCATAGACACTGGAACATGCATGCCTGCACTCCACACACACACACACACACTCCACACGGTCACTGGAACATGCATGCCTGCACTCCACACACACACACACACACACACACACACACACCACACGGACACTGGAACATGCATGCCTGCCCTCCACACACACACATATACACATATCCTTTACACACACACACACACACACACACACATAAATATACATATATCCTTTACACACACACACACACACACACACATAAATATACACATATCCTTTCCACACACACACATAAATATATACATATCCTTTACACACACACACACACAAATATATACATATCCTTTACACACACAAATATACGCATATTCTTTCCACACACACACATAAATATACACATATCCTTTACACACAAATATACACATATCCTTTACACACATACACAAATATACACGTATCCTTTACACACACACACAATTACAACAGAAAACACCCTTGGGCAGAGAGGTGGCTCAGTGGTTCAGAGCACTTCCTGTGCCAGCATGAAGGCCTGAGAAACCACTCAGGTTTGAGCTCCAGGGTCTATATAAGCAGCTGGGCATGACCACATACATCTGTAATGCCAGTTCAATAGGGGAGCAGAGACCTGAGAATCACTGGAGCTTGTGAAAAAAGCCAGCATGCCCCAGAATGAGTAAGAGACTCCGGCTCAAATAGGAATGCCCAGAAGACCAGTGGAGCTCCAGCTACAGCAAGCAAGTGTACCCTGTTGCCGGCACACACACACATGCATCACACCACATGCACAAAAAATATGCTGATGGAGTGTGTTGAACATGTTGCCACAACTTTTCTTAAGTTATTGTATGCAGGTTTTGGGGTTATTCCAATTTTGTTGTTGTTAGCTTTACATTTATTTATATCTGGAAAAAATGGTTGTAAGATTTATTGAATATCTACTTAAGAACTTTATTTGATACTAGAAACGATCATAGTTCTTTTATTTTTTAAAATATTTTTATTTATCTGGGAATGTAGAGAACGGACATGATCTGGCTTTATGTGACTGGGGAATTGAACCTGAGCCAGCAGGCTTTATAAGTCTGAGCTTATACGTCGCTGGGCCATTTCCCCAGCCCCATAATACTTTTATTAATATCTTGTTGCTATGTGCTATTAAAGTGTTAAAAACTAGATGCTCTAATTAGGCTGTTGGTAATTACGTTTTACTGTAATATTACTGTCATTAACTGATATTTTCAGCCCTGGGCACCACACATTCTCAAGTGGTTTGTGTGTAAGTCCTGTCTTCTCATAGTCACTGGCTAATTCTCATTGTGAAACAGCAGAGCGTCACTTCCGTGGAAATCTGCAAGGCTCCCTATTTGTTTACCTTGATTGAAAGTATCCCAGGAGGCTTATAAGCCACTTGACTTCCTGCCTGGAGCAGGCAGTGCAGCAGGTGAACACATGTCTTCAGGGCCCTCCTAACAGTGAAATCACATTCACCCAGGAGGCTGTGGGAGGGGTCACAAGGCAACCATTAACCAAGTCCTACTCTACCTTGGAATCTCAGAAGATGGCCCACCCTTGGGCTCCTGTTAGTCACTTCTGTTTCCTCATCTCTTACATTGTTCCCTGCATGCTAATTAGAATAGAGTGAGGGTGTTAGACATCAGAACTGGATTTCATAAGTTCATGTGTAGTTTAAAATAAATTATACTTTTGTGGGAATATTCTAATTTTGTTGTTGAGGCAGGGTCTCATCTTAGCCCCAGGCTGACCTGGAAGTCACTTGGTAGCCCCAGGCTATCCTTGAACTCATGGTGATCCTCCTAACTCAGCCTCCCAAGTGCTGGGACTAAAGGCCTGTGCCACCAAGCATGGCCAAAATATTCTGATTTTTAAGGTTGTAGTTTTTCACTTGCAAACTTCAAATTTTTGTGCTTTTGGGGAGAACCCCTATTTACCATCTTATGCCTGTGTATAATGGGGCATTCATATGATGAAAATGAGATACATCTCGGGAAGGAATGTATACAGTAGAGAAAACATAAAACCCAAATCTGTCAGTCAAACCGGAGCACCCTAGCAACGGATCCATCTTCCCCTATAAAGACAGTCCTATAAAGAGAAGCCCCGGAGCAATTCCTGGGGCCCTGGAGTACTCACTGCTTTAGAGGCACCCCACCCATTTGACAATGCGTTAAGCCTTTAACATGGCTTTATTATTAATAGTGTTTTTTTTTTTTTTTTGGCATAACTACTTCTATGTGCCTTTCTTCAAATCTTTAAGGAAGACGCCAAAAACCTGGGAACACCCAGAGACCACTGGTGACGCAACTCCTTTTCTCATTTCTTACCCCAGGAGCATCTGTCTGGTTCGTAACAGGAGCAGGAGTCCTCCGCACTCACGACCTGCCCCGCGGTTCTGTTTGCTGTCGTCACCCCTGTTTGACATGGCCTCCTTCATGGCGAGATACGAAGCTGGAGGAGGGACTTTACTTCTTACATTTCTAAAAAATATCTTTTGTTTATCTGTGAGGAGAGCCAGGATCTCCTGCTGCTGCGAATGAATTCCAGACACATAGGCTACTCTGCACTGGGCTTCCCGTGGGTGGCTGGGGAAATGAACCTGGGTAGTCAGGCTTGCAAGCAAGTGCCATTAACTGCTGAGCCATCTCCCCAGCTCCTGGGAGTTTGCTTTTTACATCATGGAAACAGAATGGGGTTCAGTGGAAGGGGATCCAGAAAGTATGGTGGGAAGGGGCTATGTAAATTTTTAATAAAGTCCTATTTTAATTAAAATAATAAATATTAAAAATAGGAACTTGAGCCAGGCGTAATGGCTCCTGATTTTAATCCCAGCACTTGGGAAGCAGAGGTAGGAGGATTGCCATGAGGTCAAGGCCTCCCTGAAACTACATAGTTCCAGGTCATCCTGGGCTAGGGTGAGACCCTACCTTGAAAAAACCCCCCAAAAAGGAACATAAACATTCACCCTTCAAAAAAAGATAAAACAAGTGATGACATGTTTATAGCATGCTATATTTAGGCTGCAATAAAAATGAACAAACATGCAAGAACTTAACCGTTGTGCAAGATGGAAGGGACTATCTTTTCTGAATGACCTGGTTGTCCCCGCAGTAAATAGTTAAAAAATAAAAACTCAAGGGTGAGGGTTGGGAGACATTATCAGAGACAAACAGGAAGGCGGGTAGGGCCGGCATCAGACTCGAAGGTCAAGAAAGTTCTGACTCGAGCGTGATAAGTTTGCCCCGGGAACCTCTATCTCTACTGGGCGCCAGTATCGCACAATTGCAACTGCCTGCCCAGCTGGAGCCAGTGGGTTCTTTAGGGCCAGGCAAGTTCACAGCCTTACAACATGGCCAGTTCTCACCTCCTTCCTTTGGACCCAGACCTGTGGGGCATAAGGGCTCCTGAACAGCTCCCTCCTGGCACTTCCTGCTGAAGCCTGGAGGTAGAGAGGAACTCCACACTCCTGTCTCCTGCTGGTGCACATGGTCACTAGCTGCCCCTCCCCCACACACACTGAGCAACACGTAGGTCCTAGGAGATGGGGTTTAACAGTAGCTGATGAAGTTTATAAATCAGGTAGAGCATGGAGCAGGTCTGTCCTTTTTCTCCCATGGCTCCTGGTAATTGCTCTTGTTTTTGCAAGTTGTCTCCACTGACACGGGGCTCTGCAACATGTCATTTCTTCCCTGAGAGCATGTGTAACTCATCCCTTGCCCCGGCTCTCTCTTCCTCGGGGTGACAGGTGTATGTTACCTGTTCCTTTGTCATAATGTTTCCAGGAGAGAGGTAGAACAAGTCCAAGAAGACGGATTTGGGGCTGGAGAGAGGGCATAGCGGTTAAGGCACTTACCTGCAAATCCAAAGGACCCAGGACTGATTCCTCAGGACCCATGTAAGCCAGATGCACAATGGGGCACAGGCATCTGGATTTTGTTTGCAGTGGTTAGAGGCCCTGATGCACGCATTCTCTCTCTCTACTATCCTATTTCTCCCTCTCTCTCAAATAAATAAGTAAAAATAAGCCGGGCATTGTGGCACATGCCTTTAATCCCAGCACTCAAGAGGCAGAGGTAGGAGGATTGCTTTGAGTCCGAGGCCACCCTGAGACTACATAGTGAATTCTGGGTCAGCCTGAGCTAGAGCAAAACCCTACCTTGAGAAACCAAAAATAAATAAATAAATAAAAATATGTTAAAAGGGAGATGGATTTGATGGCACCTAGGTGTCCTTTCTTTCCTGTGGGATTCAAGTTCTCTCTTGGATAGAGCAGAGCTTCCCTGACTGGTGGGCTGAACAGCTCAAAGTCAGGACAAGCAGAAGATCATAGCCATTTATTTTAATTTTCTTAAATTCATTTGAATATTAATGCATCTGCCAAAAGCTTTTCTCTGAGTGGACATTCTATATCCTTAGGGCATCACTTAAAAGTTTCCTTTCTTGGGCTGGAGAGTTTGCTTAGTAGTTAAGGTGCTTGCCTGTGAGGCCTAAGAACCCAGGTTCGACTCCCCAGAACTCAAGTAAGCCAGATGCACAAAGTGACACGTGTGCACAAGGTTGTGCATGTGCACCATATGGTGCACACATCTGGAGTTCCATTGCAGTGGCTAGAGACCCTGGCACACCAATTCTGTCTCTCTCTTTTGATCTCTCTCATAAAAAAAATAGTTAAAAATTAAAAGTTCCCCTTCTTTTCTTTCAAAGCAAAATGAGACCCCTCAGAAGCTTTGAAAAATACTTCTTACATAACTTTTATTTATTTATTATTACATAGCTTTTTTTCAAATTTTTATTAACAACTTCCATGATTATAAAAAATATCCCATGGTAATACCCTCCCTCCCCCACTTTCCCTTTTGAAACTCCATTCTCTATCATATCCCCTCCCCATCTCAATCAGTCTCTCTTTTATTTTGATGTCATGATCTTTTCCTCCTCTTATGATGGTCTTACTGTGAGGTCATGGATATCCAGGCTATTTTATGTATGGGGGGAGCATGTTGCAAGGAGTCCTACCCTTCCTTTGGCTCTTGCGTTCTTTCCACCAGCTCTTCCGCATTCGACCCTGAGCCTTGGAAGGTGTGATAGAGATATCATAGTACTGAGCACTCTGGTCACTTCTTACCAGCACCATCATACCTTCTGAGGCATCCCAAGGTCACTGCCATCTGAAAAGAGAAGATTCTGTACCCAAAGTGAGAATAGCATTAATATAAGGGTATGAACATTAAGAGAAAGGCTTACTGGGCAGTTTGATAAGCATAGTATATACATTTAGCCAGACAGCAGCAGAAGTTACACCTCTAGGGCTCATGACTACCCCTGTTTTAAGTTTTCAGTATCAGGGATGTATTCCCTCCCATGGAGCGGACCTCCAGTTCAATTAGAGGGCAGTTGATTTCCACCATGACAGACATGCCACTATTGCACCCATTGGCTCACTTGGCCTGGCTGGCCAAATATAAGACTTGCAGTGTCCACTGTTGAGTATCTTCACTGGTGGTTTCTCTCTCCCATTGAACTGCATGCAGAATGGCTTCTTCCAGCTTTCTGTCAGCTGATCTACATGGAGGAGGTTTACATAGCTTTTTTTTTTTTTTTTTGGTTTTTCGGGGTAGGGTCTCACTCTGGTCCAGGCTGACCTGGAATTCACTATGTAGTCTCAGGGTGGCCTTGAACTCATGGAGATCCTCCTACCTCTGCCTCCTGAGTGCTGGGATTTTACATAGCATTTTTAATTAAAGTTTTCCTTGGTCTCTCAAAGTTGCTTTCTTATACCTAATTAGTCATTCTTTAAGTTAAAAAATGTGTATGTATGTTCATGTGTGTGCATGTGTACGTGTATGTGAGTGCAGGTGTGCTGTGACACGCACACATGTGCAGGTTAGAGGATTTCTCACTCTCCTGCTGTTACTCTCTTATGGCACACCTGTCTCTTACCTGCCTCCAATCTCTCCTTTACTGTGCTGGAATTATAGAAGCCCGTCATGGCTTTTGGCTTTTTTTGGGGTGAGGAGTTTTTAATTATTATTTATTTCCAAGGAGAGAGAGAGAGAGGGAGAGAGAGAGAGGGAGGGGGGGGAGAGAAAGAAATGGGCGTGTTAGGGCCTCTGGCCACTGCAAAGGAACTCCAGATGCATGTGCCACTCTGTGCATCTGGCTTTATGTGGGTGCTGGGGAATCAAACCTGGGCCATAGCAGACAAGCACCCATAACCACTGAACAATCTCTCCTGCACTGCTTTTGGCTTTTTAATATAGAGTCTGAGAATCAAACTCTAGTATCCAAGCTTAAGTGTGGGGTGCTTTATCCACTGAACTAGCTTCCCAGCCCTCTCGTAAATCATTTTTGCAATCTCAGTGAAAGCTTGCCAAAGTATTCCACTTCATCCCTATGGGGACATCTGTTTTTGCATTTCTCTTTTTCAAGGTTATGTAACATTCGGTTGATATGATTGCAGTTGCATGTAAAGCTAACAAATCCACCAAACACCAGACAAGAGAAAGCAGGAGTGGCAGACAAACCAGAGGCGCCAACTTGTCTGTGGCAGTGTGTCACAGGCATGGGTCACTCGTGTTTCAGAGGACCTGCAGAGAGTCTGTGATCCCGTGAGTGGGCTGAGTCGGAGCCGCAGAGCTCTGCCGGTTGCTTGGACTGCTGGATCCAGACTCTTGACTTGTTCCCAGCATCTCAATTTCAAGTTAAAATTTTCTACTATGTTTTGTTAAGAAGGCTTTTTTAAAAATCTTTTTAATTTTTTTATTTTTCATTTTTAGTTATTTATTAGAGTGAGAGAGAGAGAGAATGGACACACTGGGGCCTCTAGCCACTGCAAATGAACTCCAGACACACGGCCACCATGTGCATCTGGCTTACGTGGGACCTGGAGAATCAAACCTGAGTCTTTCATCCATCCTTCCTTCCTTCCTTCCTTCCTTCCTTCCTTCCTTCCTTCTCTCTCTCTCTCTCTCTCTCTCTCCCTCTCTCCCTCTCTCTCTCTCTCTTTCTTTCTTTCCTTTTTAATAGCAGTTAAGAGGAGTTATCTGTTCTTGTCTCCTAGGCCATGGGTGTAGGGTCTGCTTGAATGGAGCTCAAGAGCACAGGTCATTATATTGAAGTTAGCAGTCTTATAACTCGACTTGTCCTCCCAGAGACTAGCCATTTGGGGTGAGGTGCCATGATCCACTAGGAGTTAGGCTATATGTTTTGTAAATGGCATCATGTCCCCTGGCCAGGCTCCAAGCAGTCAGGGTCTGACTGTTCAAGAGTTAGGGATGTTGGTTTTATTTTTGGTCATTTATTTTTGACTGTTTTGTCTCTACATGTGCCAATGCTAGGAGTAATTACATGTATTTACAAATTGGGTTTTTTTTTAATGTGCTTATATTTTCATGAGCTTGTATTTAAGTAGGGAATTTTAAATTGTAGAATTGGTACTATCATACATATTCATGGCAAAAAGGAAACCAGATAAGGCATACAAATGTATAACAGAAAATTAAAATTAAAACCATCACTCAGTGGCCACCTAAAAATGACATCTAACATTTGAATTTGCACTCTTTCAGAATTACTTCTCATATTCCTTTGTAAAACTGGAATCATACTGGAATTCACCTAACTTAACTATGAACAACAAAAAAAATCCATTCACATCAGCAAGTAGTAGGGTTGCATTCATATTAAACAGAGTTCTTGTATCTTTAAAAAAGTTAGCATGGTAAAATATACTTATTTTTAAAGGAAGTTAGCAAGGTGTGAAACCTACCTATTCACAGTGTGTGTTGCAGACCCAGTAGCTGCATCACCACCAGCTTGTGGGCTATGGAGCTGAGGCCCCAGCCTGCAGTAAGAGAGGCTCCAGACTTACCAAGTCTTCCAGGAATCTGCTTCCAACTGAGGGTTGTTTTCTCCAAGGCTCTATCTGCTGTCGTGTGGCATCTTCTCCCCTTATTCATACAGCTTGGCCCATCAACTACATTTACCATTTTAAGTGTCACTGAGGCAAATAGAAAAGGGGTAATGAGACAGAAATTGGCTGGGCAGCTGAAAATAGCAACAGCTCCCCTCTCCCAAAAGTGAGCAGTTTTCTTTTTCATCTCTTTTTAATTTTTTAAATTTATCTACTTATTTGGGAGAGAGAGAGAAAGAGAGTTGGGCACGCCAGGGCCTCCAGCTACTGCAAACAAATTCCAGATGCATGTGCCACCTTGTGCATCTGGCTTTACGTGGGCATTGGGGAATTGAACCTGGGTCCTTAGGTTTTGCAGGCAAGCACCTTAACTGCTAAGCCATTGCTCCAGCCCCAGTTTTATTTAGCTAGAAGCAGCAAATGTCCTTGAGCATGTAAGTCTGTTTCTTCCTTATCTCTCTCTCTCTGTCTCTCTCTCTCTCTCTTTTTTTTTTTCCTAAAGGTGTCCTCCTTCCCTAGATATCTGACATGAGGATGTGAGTAAGATTACTAAGTGCCTGAAAACATGGCATGGAATCTCTTTTTCTATTTCCTGATTTCTGCTTTCCTAAAGGTTTCTTTCCCTGGAAACTTGATAGGAAGATGTGAATAGATTGCCAAGAACCTGGACACCTGGCATAGAAACTGAATTGACCAGTGTGGTAACTTGAATAGATGGCCCTCAATATATTCAGTGTTATTACTTTGTAGTTTGGATCTACAGCCACTGGTTGGAGAAGGTGTCATTGGGCAGATCTTAAGGTCTGGTGGTGGGTTTGAAATTCCAATCTAAAGATATGCAATGTGTCTAGTTCCAGCTGGAGTTCCTGAATTGTGCTGTGTGGCTTTTGGCTTTTTTGGCTTGTAGCTTCTCTCTCTCTCTCTCTCTCTCTCTCTCTCTCTCTCTCTCTCTCTCTCTCTCTCTGCTTGGGCCTGTGAAAAGTGGGGCCAGCTTCTTCTGCCATTATAGAACTTTCCCTGGATCTGTAAGCTTCAATAAATGTCACTTCCTCTTTTAACTCTTCCTGGTCTGGAAGTTCATCTCAGGGAATCTGAAGCTGTCTGCTACAACCAGCCTAGTTCTCATCCAGTAAATTCCCATCAGAGACCCCAAGCAGAGTCAGATGGATGGTTTTCCTATTTCTCGGGACCCTGCTTTATGGCAGGAGCTCTGCCTTCTTTCCATATCCTAAGCTCTATATTAAAATCTTTCTAGACTTCCGGTCAAGATGGTGTCCATCTAACCACGCTGCACCTCCCGGGGGAGGAAAGATGGACACAGAATCAGAGGAGAGAATTAGCCCATCACAACTCAACAGGGCCCCAGCTGAAACCAAGAGTAACTGGGGAAATGAGCAAGAGTTTTGCTTTCTTGGTGAACCTGGTACCAGCACAAGGGTGAAGGAGATAGACACAGAGAACACTCAACTCCTACCAAACCAGAAATCCAGAGACACAGAGGCTCCCAAGACCTCATCACTGAAGCAGACCTAAAACGAACCCAACATGAATCAGGGAAATTTGTGGAAGAGGGGGCAGAAAGATTATTAGAGCCATATGCTGGATCATTATGCACAGAGACATTGCCCCTTCCCTATAACTGATGGCTACCCCCACAATGCATGACCCACATTCCCCAATAAGGAGGGTCCTTGCAGTGGAGAGGGGTGGACAGGGAGGAGGCTAACAATGGTACCAACATGACTGTATACACACTGTGTACATAACTAATAAAAAAATCTTTCTAAACTGTGCCTTCTATGTTCTGTGGATTTCATTCATCATATTCACAAGACAAGAACCTGGAGGCCACTGATGCAATGGAAGTTTTGTGTGAGTGTGGCTGTTAGGTAGCCTAACTCCTGAGTTAAATCCTTTAAAAAAAAAAAAACTTTATTTATTTATTTATTTATTTGAGGGGGGGCAGAGAGAGGGAGAGAGAGAATGGGCACACTCCAGGGCCTCCAGCCACTGCAAAGGAACTCCAGACGCATGCGCTCTCTATTGTATCTGGCTTACATGGATCCTGGGGAATCAAACAGGTCTTTTGGCTTTGCAGACAAACGCCTTAATGGCTAAGTCACTTCTCCAGCCCTCCTGGGTTAAATCTTATCCAAGAGCCAAAAAAGTCTATCACTCACAAAGACACCCCACATCCTGTCTTATCCCCTTGTGACTTTTGTATATTGAATATCTTAACCACAGACTGTCACCCATCTATCCATCCAGCGTGTTGAGAAATTTCCACATCACTTTTTATAGAGAGCCCTGGGTGTCACGACAATCAAGACGTTGGTCTTCCCGAGCACATGGGGTGTGTTCAGATATGACCAGGACCTGGCAACTCTGATTCGGTTTGAGATACAAGCTCAAAGGGACATTAGATCATGGTTCCTAAAGCTATGTGAGTGCCATAGGAGGAGAGCTTTGGGATGAGTAGGTTAGACAGCCAGGAACAAGGGCCCATTAGAGTTAAGGAAGAGAGCGTGGGAGGAGCTGAGCAGGTGACCACAGGCTGGTAGCATTAGGAGGGTACTACACAGGAGCTGCAGAGACTGACAACGGCGTCAACCCACCACATGCTGACAAGACCCTGAGTGGCATCTGGAGACTGGAAAAAAAAAAAAAAAAGTATTGTCAAGTCCTTGCAGGATACAGTGTTGATCAGAGCCCAGCACTCACAGAAGGTGTCCCATGTATGATCTCATCTACTTGAAATGCACAGAGAAAGGGAAATCTACCATTGTCTGCATTTCAAAATTACACAAGGGAGACTTGAGGGATTCTCAATGCACAAGTCCCATCAAAGCAGGCCCCAGGGATAAGGTCCGGCTGTGGAGTCTGCACATGTTCCCTGTGCACGCGGAGTGAGGTCAGGCATGTTCACATGCAACCACTCGTCATGCTCAACAGGGGCAGTCTCCAGGCACGGAAGGATTGGGAAGTGGGTTCTAGGATCCAGAAGAGCAGAAATTGCCACTTCATGGACTTTGGCTGGGCTCCAGAGAAGAGCGATGGACAGGTAGTGATGACTGCTCATTGCATTCTCATTTTAAAGTTAGGATACATGATGCAAATGCTCTTTAGTGCTAAAGACAGAGCTGACTGACAGCCAGGATTCCTCAGGAACAGAAGGGGGTAACCGGGACTTGTCCTTCAGATGAAGAATGTCATCGCTTCTGGAGGAGCCCGGGAGCAAGGTATCCCCAATGTTGGGGGTTGGAGAGAAGAGGAAAAGGGAAGTTAAAGGTGTTCTCCATTCTCTTCTGTTCCTGGAAACACCCCTAGGGAAGGTGAGGTGGCAAGAAAGGAGAGGCTTTGAGAGTGGCTGTGAAGAGTGGATAGCCACGCATGCCTTTAATCCCAGCACTCAGGAGGCAGAGGTAGGAGGGTCACCGGGAGTTCGAGGCCACCCTGAGACTACATAGTGAATTCCAGGTCAGTCTGGGCTAGAGTGAGACCCCACCTCAAACAAAACAAAACAAAGCAAAAGTGTGGAACGTAGAGGTGGCTAGATTATGGAAGGATGCAATACCACAAGGCCAAGTGACTACACCATCGTTAAGTGGGGTATGTTTATCACCGAAGCTTGGGCAGCATTTATCCAGTGTGTACTCAGATATCTGTGTGAGGGCCATGGGCCTCCTTGGCAGGGAGTTATGTCCTTTTGTGTTGCAGGGCTTCCTCCTTGGGGTCATTCCGTGCTCCCTGGGGCTTACTGAGCTAGGCTCACTGCCGCTGCGTGCCTCAGCACTAGCTGCATGCATGGGTGTCCCTGCCACTGAATCTTCGTAGCAACCTAATTGATCTTAAAGAGACTTGCTACTCTCCTTCTCAGTTGCATGACGTCTCTGGAAATAGTCCCACTCTTTACTCTTAAATAAGGTAGAATTAGCTTGTGCTAAACGAACATCTCACCTCCCTACAAGTATGGGAAGCTAAAATTGCCCGTTCTGTCAGAACCAGTGAGGCAGAAGAGATGCTTGCTGGTGTTCATGGGAAAGGGACTCTGCTTCCCTCTTCCTCCTGTGTTGTTCAAAGATTGCTGCCCCCTCCTACTGGAATGCAAGGTAAGAAAGTGTATGTTTGGACATCCATTACAGCAGCATGAGGCATAGGCCCTTCTCAGATGGAGCTCGTGGAGATTAGAGCTGAACTTGCCATGGAGGGTGGAAAATGTGAAAATCTGCATCCTTGGAGATCCTGGCAGAGTGTCAGATCATGTTTCTCTTGAAGGTTCTCTGTAGTGTGATGTTTATTATTATTATTGGTGGTGGTAGCAGCAGCAGCAGCATGCGTGAAGGCATGCATGCATGTATGTGTGTCTAGGCGTGTGCTTGCCATGGCGTAGGTATGTGGTGGTCAGAAGATAACTTTCGAGTTGGTGCTCACCTCTCCACCTCACTGAGGCAGGCCTTCTCTGCTGTTCTTTTCTGTGCTCTAGAAAGCCTTCTGGGGAATTCTCCCGTCTCCACCTCCCACCTTGCCATCAGTATTGATGTGTGTTGGGATTACAGAAGTCTGCCAAGGCTTCCAGCTTTTTACATAGGATCTGGGGCTTGAACTCAGGTATTCCAGCTTCTGTGACAAACACTTTATTTACCAACTCATATCGCCAGCCTTTAAATTTTTTTTTGTTTATTTTTTAATTTATTTATTTGAGAGTGACAGGCAGAGAGAGAAAGAGGGATAGAGAGAGGGAATGGACGCACCAGGGCCTCCAGCTGCTGCAAATGAACTCCAGACACGTGTGCCCCCTTGTGCATCTGGCTAACGTGGGTCCTGGGGAATGGAGCCTCGAACTGGGGTCCTTAGCCTTCTCAGGCAAGCGCTTAACCGCTAAGCCATCTCTCCAGCCCTCCCCAGCCTTTTTAATAGGTTGGAAGTATAAAATTTTTTTGCTGATATAGAGCAAATGCTGACCCCATGAGGCTTTCTTTCAGCTCTACCTCAGAGTCGAAGCCCATACATTCCCTTATTATCTAAGTCAGCTTTAGGCGGGGGGGGGGGGGTCTTATTCACTCACAACTGGAAGACTTCTATCTAATACCAGGTAGACCTTGGATTGTTTTTTGCTTGCAGAAAGGAGAGCCCACCACTAAACATCAGGGCCTGGTTGCTCAGAGCCTGTCCCTGCTGCTGTCTCTGTCACAGAGCTCCTTTGCTGCAGATACAAGGAGCGGTACAGAGGGGTGCAGAGGTTTGCTGCGTGCTGTCCACTGCTGGCCCCCATGCTGATGCACTGGACATGGGGTAGCAACATCCAGCTGTGCCTAATGGAGGGCATTAATGCTTTCTGTGAGAGGTGACAGGGGCTTTACTGGTGGTGTGTATCGAGGAGACCCTTCTTGTAAGCATCAGCATGTCCTGAAACAAATGCCTGTGCATATGTTTGTTAGAGAATGGGTAGAAGGCTCTTGGACTACAAGCAGACATGTGAGTTTTCTAAACTGAGTTAGTGTGTGGGGTTGGCTGGGGAGACTTGGCAGTGGTGAAACTGATCATTGCCAGTTTTGTGGGCCGCAGGACATTAGAGCACAAAAATAAGAACTTACGTGTTTTTTTTTTTTTCTGCTCATGCTATGCAACTGGGCTTTTTTTTTTTAAACTAACTGTATTGCAGGCTAATTCAAAGTCATAATTAAGTGGTTTAAACACATGCTTTATCCAGAAGAAATGTTAGTGCTGAGAGAAAGCATGCCAGGGTTTGCATAGAAATGACCACGTAATTTTTCAGTTTATTAACTGTGCTTCCTGAAAGCCACCCATGTGCCACTGCATGGTGGCCCAAGTTCCTGGACAGCTGGAACCCAGGCCCTTGGCCTGCATGGTCATCTGGAGGGGAGCTGGTTTATGATTAATAATAATGGATGAAATCCTGGCTCTTCTCCATCTGACAAAGGTCAGCAGAGGCTGCTTGAGCCTCTTGTTTTCCCAGTTACCAAAGGATTCCTTTAGCAGGATGCTGTGGTGAACATGAACTCTTTACAGCGTCTTTGAGACATAGGTCAACTAGGTTTGTTAGTTAAACATTGCCATTCTGTCTGTCCTACCAACTTAATCTCTTGGGTTCCATGCTGAGCCAAGGCAGATAAAGGACAGCTGAACCTGACCATCTGCTGTGTTAAGTAATGACTTTCACTGCAAGAGTTAAAGTTCAAGTGCCAATCAATTGTGGGATGTGGGGCTTTACTAATGAATCTGATTCCAAGCACATCTTAGTATTGGAGTTTTTTGAGGTGGAAACTGGATTCCCTGGAATTGTGACAGAGTGATATTCACACGAGGAAACTAATTCTCCTTGTAACTTCTTTGCCTTAAGGCTAAAAGCCGGTGAGCACGTTGCCTGGCACTGTGTAACAAACTTGTGATGCATGTGAGGACGTGAGAAAAGAAAGGTGATCTGCTCAGTGCTTTGTAACCTCAGTTACAGCCAAAGGATTTCATCACACACAAGATTTATAATGTCGTTTTACATATGTTTCCATTTAAATATGACTTCCTGTGACACATACCCTCAGTGTACAGAAGATGGTGGAGGAAAGTGCATTTTAATTCTTCAACACAAACTCAAGACAGGGCTTTAGGCAAACAACAGAACATTCTACCCACTACCTTACTGTAGCAGTCAGCCTCAACATTGCTGAGATGAACCTCCAGACCAGACACAGTTTATGGGAGGAAGAAGGGATTCATTGAAGTTTATAGATACAGGGGAAGTTCCATAATGGCAGAAGCAGCTGGGACCCCTTTCACAGGCCCACGTTGACAGAAAAGCCACCGCCTAAAGCAAGTGAGTGCACTCTAGCAACTCCAGGGCTAGCTTAAGCACTTTGCATATCTTTAGATTTGAACTTTGGGTTTGCCCCAATGGTACCTCTTGCAGCCAAATGGCTGGAGATCCACATTACAAGTTTTAACAAACTCTTGAATCAACTGGGGGACATAATTTAAATTACCGCATTTTGCCCCTGGCCCCCAACAGATTTATAACCATCTTGTGTTTAGTTCGAATGTAAAGGTCCCTACAGTCTTTACCAACTAAAGATAGTTTTAAAGTCCCAAATCTCATCTGAGATTTAAGACAGTCTTTTAGCTGTGAGTTTGTAAAAATCAAAACAAGTAATATATTTTTAACATATAAAGGCACAGTGTAGACATTTTTAACTGTTATAAGGCATAGCAAGGACAGACTGGAACAATGTAAACTTAATGATCATCAAGCAAACATCAAACATATATAGTTTAAGTCTAATAGCATAACCAGTGACTGACAGTCTCTGGATTTTTTAAATTGTTTTCCTTCCAGCTGGGCTGAATAGCCAGGGAAACTTTTATCCCTAGTCAACAGAGCTACGTGGTAGTTCTTGTATAGTTCTGGTACATGTAAACAGCCTTGGGTCTCTGCTGTAAACCACAGTCTTATTTTTCAAAGGCTTTACTAGCCTATCTCTTGTTTATATGTTGTATTTAAGCAGTGGCTCCTAGAACAATGTGTATTTTATAGTATACTTCATGTATTTTTTATGTGTTTGAAATCAATGTCAGGTGTGTAGGACACAATCATAGTTTTAATTTAGGGACAAAATAAATTGTGAAAAACAGGGTTTTTTTAAAGATCTTTTTATTAAAAAATTGTATTTTTTACCATTTTTTTTTCTTTCAAGGAAGGGTTTCACACTAGTCCAGATAGACCTGGAATTCACTAGTCTCAGGGTGGCCTCAAGCTCACCATGACACAGGGTGGCTTTGAACTTGTACACCTTTCAACTGGAATTCCAGGTCCAACCCCAGTGATTGTTCTTTTATCCAAGTGGCTGGAGATCCAAATTGCAAGCTTTAATAAACTCCTGAATCAACTGGGGAACATGCATTCAAAGTACCACACTTACCCTGTGAAAATTGAAAATCTAGTACCCAGGCATGGTGACACACATCTTTAATCCTGGCACTCAGGAGGCAGAGGTAGGAGGATTGCCTTGACTGTGCTGGTTTGAATAGATGGCCCCCAATATATTCAATTTTTCTTATTTGTTTGTAGTTTGCATCTGCAGCCACCTGGCTGGAGGCAATGTCACTGGGTAGATATTAAGGTGTGGTGGTAGGTTTCAGATTTCAATCTAAAGATATGCAAAGTGTGCCTAGCAGGAATTCCTGAAGTGTGCTATGCTGTGTGGCTTTAGGCTTTTGCCTCTCTCTCTGTCTGCTTGGGCCTGTGAAGGCAGGCCAGCTTCTTCTGCCATTATGGAACATTCTGTGGATCTGTAAGCTTCAATAAATATTCCTTCCTCCATCACTGTGCCTGTTCTGGAAGTTCATCTCAGTGAACCTGAAGCTGTCTGCTACAGCCACCTTGAGACTAAATAATGAATTCCAAATCAGCATGTGGTAGAGAAAAACTCTACGTCAAAAAAAAAAAAAATTGAAAATCTGAAGGCTGATGACCCCGTAGAAAGGTGGGCATGAGTGTGACAGACTCCAGGAAATCTTGTAAGTGTAACTGCTCTATTACTGTGCATGACTGTGCAACATTCCAGAGTGAAGACCTTGAGCGTTGGTTGCTAATGTTTTAAAAATCTGAGCCAGTGCGCCTGCCCGTGCCCAGCCAGAGCTTTACAGCTGAAGGAGACCCAGTGGGGCAGTGGGCTTGGACATGAATGCGAATCTGAAACTTCGGACATGGTGGCAGCTGCTTTGCTTCTGTTTTCCAATCCCTGCATAAGTTTCTTTTGTAGAAAACCTGAGTGCAGAAGTAGACCTAGACAGAAATTCTGCAGAACTGGTTCCAGCTTAGCTATGTTGAGATGACAGAAAATCCGCATGGAGAGAAGGCTGTGGAGTAACAGAACAACACAAAACAAAACGCAGATGAAGGACATATAGGGAGTTCCCTTCTAAATGCTACAGCGCTTTGCAGGAAAGTGGGACTGGGGGGAACAAGGGTGCTGCCTCAGGTCTCCTGAAATGTGAAGGGGGCTGGGAAAGGTGGAATTTGGACAGAAATGGCATAGTGTGGGCACTGGAGGCTGGCAGAGAGGATCTCACCATGGCTACGCTGGGACAGTGGGAGGACTGGCGAGACCAGAGAGCAGGGCTAGAGATAGAGCTACCAAGGCTCCAGTACGAGACCCTTGTTGCCATGGAAATTTCTGGGAAGCAGGGTGTGGTGGTTTGATACAGGTGTTCCCCATAAACTTAGGTATTCTGAATGCTAAGTTCCCAGCTGATGAAGATTTGGGAATTGAATCCTTCTGGAGGCAGTATATTGTTGGGAGTGGGCTTATGGGTATTACAGCCAGTGTCCCCTTGCCAATGTTCGGCGCACACTCCTGGAGCTGTTGTCCAACTTATGTGAGCCAGTGGGTGATGTCCACTCTATGCTCATGCCACTGTTTTCGCCTGCCATCATGAAGCTTCCCCTTGAGTCTGTAAGCCAAAATAAACCCTTTTTTCCCACAAAAAAAAAAAAAAAAATCTGAGCCAGGCGTGGTGGTGCACGCCTTTAATCCCAGTACTCGGGAGTCAGAGGTAGGAGGATCACTGTGAGTTCAAGGCCACCCTGATACTCCATAGTTAATTCCAGATCAGCCTGGGCCAGAGTGAGACCCTACCTCAGAAGAAAAAACAACTCATCTACTTCAGGGAGACTCTCCTGCCAACATCGTCAGTGAATCTCTAAGTCCAGTGGTACTGAGTGTAAGGGAGCCTTGTCAGGTCATTGTGGGAGAGGAGGCAATGTGGGGTTAAAGATATGTGAGGGCTGCCGGGCGTGGTGGCGCACGCCTTTAATCCCAGCACTCGGGAGGCAGAGGTAGGAGGATCGCCATGAGTTCAAGTCCACCCTGAGACTACATAGTGAATTCCAGCTCAGCCTGAGCTAGAGTGAGACCCTACCTCGTAAAATGAAAAAAACAACAGAAGAAAGATATGTGAGGGTTATGCAGGTCAAAGGAGAGGATTTGGTCATGACTGTTTTTCTTGCTTTCTTATCAGTGTGGTGGTTACTTATTTGCTTCTGATTCTTTCATTACCATTTAGACCTTTGATATAGAGGTCGGTCCCATATCACTGAGAACTCAAGTTCAGTCTGGTACAACTTTCTGGGCTGGAGACTAGCCTATGAAGCAGTGGCTCAGAATTCAGAATACCTGAACCACCCTGCAAGCTTTACATGTGGACAGCCAGATCAATGTACAAACGGGCAATGGTGGCATGTCTGTTCTAGGGGAAACCGACTGCTGTCTGAGTGGACTTGAGGCCCTCTCCACAGGAGGGAATTTGTGCCTGGTACTCAAAACCTAATCAAAAGCTGGGCATGGTGGCACATGGTTTTAATCCTAGCACTCAGGAGGCAGAGGTAGGAGAATGAGTTTGAGGCCACCCCGAGACTACATAGTGAATTCCAGGTCAGCCTGGACCAGAGTGAGACCCTACCTAGAAAAACCAAAAAACAAGTCTATGGCTTGACTCATGGAACATTGCAGGAGAGGGGCAGAAAGATTATAAGACCAGAGTGGGTGAGATTCGAAGGCCTGCTCCCCCTCCATGCTGCCCCACAGGAACTGACTGAGGTCTCCATGACCCCACAGTAAATACCATGACCTCACTGAGGAAGGGCCCCAGGGTCATGGGAGCAGGGACAAAGGGATAAAAGAGTACAACCTGTTATATATAAGATAAATAAAATAAAAAGTGAAAATAAAAAGTCTGTGGCTACTGTTGTCTGGATGAATGGTATTGGGCTCACCAAACTGCCCTCTAAATACTTCTGTTTATGCCTATATATTAATGCTACTCTCATTTTTGCTTAGAGAAGCTTCTCTTTTTAGATGACAATGACCACTGGAGTGACTCAAAACTCACCAAAGTATGGAGAAAAAGTGACAGTGGAGTATTCAAGACTAAGTGAGATATCTCAGTCACACCTTCCAAGGCTCAGGGACCATTGCAGAAAAGGTGGCAGAGGGGATCAAGAGATTGCTTAGTGGTTAAAGCGCTTGCCTGCAAAACCAAAGGACCCAGGTTTGACTCCCCAGGACCCATATAAGCTGGCCACACAAGGTGGCCCATGCATCTGGAGTTCATTTGCAGTGGCTAGAGGCCATGGTGTGCCCATTGCCTCTATCTTCCTCTTTATCTCTCTCTCTCAAATAAATGGATAAATACATAAAAATGTTTAAAAAAATTTTTAAAGTCAAGGTAACAGAAAGAATGTTAAGAGTCAAAGGAAGGGGAGGAACGCTTTGAAATACTGTGTTCCAGACACAAAGTGGCTGTGGCACTCATGACCTCACAGTGGCTGACGCTACAAGACCTACATAATAGGAGGAAAAGGTGACGACATCCAAATAGTAGAGAGACTATTTGGAAAGAAGGGATTCGGCGGAGGTGAGAATGGAGGATGACAGGAGAGGATTATGGTCATGTTATGTCGTCTATATGATTGGAGGCTGTCAATAAAACATTTTAAAAAATCTGTGCCACATGCTGTTCTCAGATGCATAGTCTCCTTGGTCTTCTTGCTCTTTTCTGCAGGTGTTTAGGGTAATGATTCTATGACGTAATGTGCTTGAGGCACACCGACAGCTTGAGACTGTCCCCTTGGAAACATCCACGGATGTGCACCTATGGGGCATGCACTGCCCTGGTCCCTCTTATGCACAGGAAGTATCACGCCATGGTGCCTGTACATGATTGCCATGTGACAGCAAAGACAGGCACAGGGAGATGTGGCTGCACACTGAAGAGACAACCCAAGAGCTCATGCCAATAGCTGGAATAGGAGGAGAACCACCCCTGCAGGATTCAGAGACAGCCAAGGCCTCTTGGCATCTTGATGTCAGACTACTGGTCCGAACTGAAAAGGATCTATCTGCATTGGTTTTTATTTATTTATTTATTTATTTATTTATTTATTTATTTATTCATTTATTTGAAAGTGACAGAGAGAGAAAGAGGCAGAGAGAGAGAGAGAGAGAGAGAGAGAGAGAGAATGGGCGTGCTGGGGCCTCCAGCCACTGCAAACGAACTCCAGATGCATGCGTCCCCTTGTGCATCTGGCTAATGTGGGTCCTGGGGAATTGAGCCTCGAACCAGGGTCCTTAGGCTTCATAGGCAAGCGCTTAACTGCTAAGCCATCTCTCCAGCCCTGCATTGGTTTTTTTTAACTTTTTTTGTTCATTTTTTTTATTTATTTGAGAGCAACAGACAGAGAAAGGCATTGACAGAGAGAGAGAGAGAGAGAGAGAGAATGGGCATGCCAGGGCCTCCAGCCACTTCAAGCTAACTCCCCCTTGTGCATCTTGCTAACATGGGTCCTGGGGAATCGAGATTTGAACTGGGATCTTTAGGCTTCACAAGCAAGCGCTTAACCCCTCAGCCATTTCTCCAGCCCTATTGCATTGTTTTTAAGCAGCCCAAGAAAATAACTCAAAGAAGAGTCTGGTATGTGTCCTATCTGGAACATCCAATCAGGACCTCTGAATGGCCACACCTCCTGAGTAATACTTAGGGCCTCTTTGGTATTGTTGTACCTGTGAGCCTTGACCTTATACTATATTTGGGCATTGAAAAAAAAGCACAGATTAAGGTTCGGCTGGGGAAATGGCTTGGCAGTCAAAAGTATTTGTTTGCAAAGCCTGCCAGCCATGGTTCAGTTCCCCAGTGCCCATGTAAATCCAGATGCACCAAGTAGCTCTTGTATCTGGAGTTCAATTGCAGTAGCATGAGGTCCTAGCACCCACACTCACTCACTCACTCACTCACTCACTTTCTGTCTCTACTCATAAAAAAATAAAAATAAAAATGGTTTTAAAAAATTAAGGTAAAGATGTAAATTAAACAAAAACAATCACCGAAAGACAAGTCATATTAAGGAGTATTTTTTTTCCTGAAAGACTTTAAAATGAACTGAGGATCTTTTTCCATAAGACTGAGGCATAGGTAGATTCTCTCTGGGGATGTGAACCTCCGCAGAGAGTGCAGGACATTATCCTAAGGGAATTCCGGCAGAGGCTTTTGCTGGAAGCCTGTGGAAACACTCTGCTGTCCCCTTCCACAGGTTTAGAAGAGAGGACTTGGGCCGGCCATGGTGGCACACACCTTTAATCTCAGCACTTGGGGAGTAGAGGTAAGAGGATTGCCATGAGTTCGAGGACACCCGGAGACTACCGAGTGAATTCCAGGTCAGTCTGGGCTAGATCAAGACCCTACCTCAAAAAAACAAAGGGAAAAAAGAAGGCAGAGAAGAAGAAGAAGAGAGGACTTGGGTATTCCTATGACAAATAGTGCCAGCTCCTTGATGCCCGGCCTGTGGGCTCCCTGGTGAGATAGCTTTCCTCTAGTTGACTCTGAGTCAAGACTTAAAGAGCTCTCTTCTTGGTTAGAAAGAGTCAGCATCGCCACTTTTCCTTCTGTCCTTTCCTTTGGATTTTTGTCACCTGCCAAACGGCACCTGGAACCGTGCCCTTCCTCTCACACTTTTCGCTGCCTCGCTACTAGGTTTGCCACTCACTGGGCCAGTGGGTACTTTTCCCTGAGCTAAATTCATTTGATCCAGACAGGATAAAATGAAGAGTTCGGGTAGATCCCCAAAGATCCACAAGTGGAAAGGGCATGGCACAATTTTCTACCTAGTGGCTTGCTGTCCAGACACCACAGAAAGAGGAGAACCAAGTAATCAGGGCTAAGGGTCGACTTTGAACCCTCTGTCCTGAGGGGCACCTCCGGGTCCCAGCGACTTCTTTTGTGTAGCCATGAACATGGGCCCTGTCTTGCAGTCAGACTTTGTCGCTGCGTCTGTATTGATTTCTTTCTCTTGGCCCGAACGCTAGTACTCTTTGTTCTGGAGAGAGAACATAGAATTCTGTTTAATAAAACTGGTTAAGATAAAATCGGTCCTAGGAAAGTTCATTTCTATGATAGAAATGCTCTGATGAGTTCATTCTTACCAGGAATTGTTCAAGCAAGGTCTGCTGGGAGGTCCTGCAGTCCAGCGCAGTTCAGCTTCCAGGCTTCTTTGTCTTTAGTAAGGTCCCTCCCAGAAGGAACTAGAATTCCTCAGGGAAAGGGCTGGTTTCTGAGCTAGAACAATACAGGTACAGCCTGAATGTCTACTATTATGTCCCAAAATCAGGTATGATAAAAAAACATCAAGCATATCAAAAGGACATGGGGACAGGGTACAGCCTGAGAGGCTCCCAATGCTTAGCACAATTCAAGTAACTACATAATGAAGTCCAATGAATATCAAAACAAGTCCGAACTTGACTTATGAACCACTGGAAAAATATGCTTACTTGCATCCATAATGATTATAAAAATATAAATGACCCTCCAAGACACAGGATCATTATAAAAGAGGTGGCAGAAAGCATGTAAGATCCAAAGAAAGGGGAGGAGAGCTTTGGAATACAATTACCACTGCATTCATGATCTCACAATGGCTGAGATTATCTGCACAAGACCTGTATAACGTGAGGGCAAAAAACAATAATGGCATAAAAATACAAGAGGGGCAGGGTGTGGTGGCCCACGCCTTTGATCCCGGCACTCAGAAGGCAGAGGTAGGAGGGTCACAGTGAGTTTGAGGCCAGCCTGAGACTGCATAGCACATTATAGGACAGCCTGGGCTAGAGCGAGATACTACCTCAAAAAACAAAACAACAAACAGACAGACAAATAAATAAACATAGGAAAGGGGCTAGTTGTAGAGAAGAGGCTCAGTTAAGGGGGGATAAGAAAGGGAGAATAAAGAAGGGTGTTGGGAGGAGGTTATAATCACGCTACATTGTTTATATGAATGGAGATTGTTAATAAAAATTAAGAAAACATACATGAAGAGAGATGGAGGGCTTTTGCTCATAGGGCTAGCAAATATGGAGGAATGCAGAAGTAGGAAAATTATGTACAACATAACCATGAGTACTGACACGGGGAAGAATAATTAGAGGACGCCAAGAGGAGAATTTTTTTTTCCCAGGGTAGGGTTTCACTCTAGCCCAGACCTGGAATTCACTATGTAGTCTCAGGATGGCCTTGAACTCATGGCGATTCTCCTACTTCTGCTTCCCGAGTGCTGGGATTAAAGGTGTGTGCCATCACACCCAGCAAGAGAGGAGATTTTTTAAAAAATATATTTTATTTATTTATGAGAGATAAAGAGAGAGAGAGAACAGGCACATCAGTGCCTCCAGCCACTGCAAATGAACTCCAGACACATGTGCCACCTTGTGCATCTAGCTTACATGGGTACTGGGGAATTGAACCTGGGTCCTTAGGCTTTGCAGGCAAGCACTTAACCACTAGGCAATCTCTCCAGCCCCAGGGAGGTTATTTTCTTTAATGAGAGCCACGCCTGGCCACAGTCTTCTAGGCTCTCCTGCTGGCTCACAGAAGAGGGAGCACTGCAGCTGTGCGGTTCAGAATAGCTTTGTTTGTGCTAAACTAAAACATCCCTGAGGAAGGACGCCGGGCCTTGAGTGCTTTCTAGGAACGTGCTCTGGGATGGATGTCCTGCACATGTGTCACGTACCAGCAGTATAGGTGGGCAGGAGGCACAGACGAACCCCAAACGAGGGCAGTTCTGCTTAGAACGGGAGCTGGAGAGTGATTCCTCAGAACTGCAGTCTCACTACAGATAAACCAAGGCTGTGGGGATGAATGTCACAGACTTCAGGAGACTGAAGGGAGGTGACAAGTGGATGCAGTGTCAGATCCTGGATGTGTCCTGCTCTGCAGAGGAGAAAAAGTGCTGTAAGGGACGTCAGTGGCGGGTGGTGCTGGGGAGATGGCTCAGCAGGTAGGAGCACTTGCTGTGCAAGCGCGTGAGCCCCAGTTCAATCTCGGCACCCACATAAGGAACAGGGCAGGGCCCTAACACTGGGAGGACAGGGAGGAGAGCCGGGGCTCCTCGCCTAGCCAGTCGAGCTAAAATGTAGTGAGCTTCCAGTCTGTGGAGAGACTCTCTCAGGGAACTGGGATGGAAGAGCAACAGAGGAGGACGCTCAGCATCCTCCTTCTGGCCTCTGCGCGTGTGCACGGGGAACACATTTGCATACACACTTAGTTCCCCTACACACACACACACACACAACACCGCATACAAAAATATCAGGGGGGCTGGGGAAATGGCTTAGTGGTTAAGGTGCTTGTCTGCAAAGCCTAAGGACCCTGGTTCAATTCCCCAGGACCCATGTAAGCCAGATGCACAAGGGGGGGGGGGGTTGCATGCATCTGGAGTTTGTTTGCAGTGGCTGGAGGCCTTGGTGTGCCCATTTTCTCTTTCCCTCTATCTGCCTCTTCCTTTCTCTGTCACTCACTCTCTCTGTCTCTCTCTCTCTCTCTCAAATAAATAAATAAATAAATTATTTTTTTTTAAAAAAATCAGTGGGACAAACAAAAAGACCAGAATATAGATAGAAGGTTGAGTAAATGTGCTATATTAAATAAAGTGAAGCTCATGGTTGGACTATAGTCATGTAAGAGGCTGTATGTTTTTAGGGAGCACATTTTAGTGGGGACAGTTATATGTAGCTCACTCTCAAACAGCTTAGAAGAATTACATATAAAGAAGTAGGAAAGGGCTGGGGAGATGGTTTAGTAGGTAAGGCACTTGCCTGTGAAGCCTAAGGACTCATGTTCAACTGTCCAGGTCCCATGTAAGCCAGATGCATAACGTGATCAAACACACAAGGTTGCAAACGTGCACAAGATGGTGCACACATATGGAGGTCTATTACAGTGGCTGGACACCCTGGCACACCAATTCTCTTCCCCCTCCTTGCTCTCTCTTTCTCTGATAAAATAATAATAATAACAAAATTAAAAAAGAAGAGGTCAGAAGATAGAAAGAAATGGGGTACCATGGAAGTTGCTGGTAATCTGGATAACGGGTAAAGGGGTCCTTTAGAGCAACTGAAGAGTTTTCTGTAAGTCTGAAATTATTTCCAAACAAAAAGTTTAAATGTCTCAAATAGCACCTATGTGGTATTCAGTTATTCTGGTTATTTGAGCCAGTAACCTAAATTTCATGTGCCCAAAAGGTACAGATTTGGATTGACATATTGGGTTTGTCTATTTCCGAGTTTCATGCCACCCCTATTGGAGGCCAACAAAATGACTAAATGTTTTCAATAGATTAGAAACATAGAACTTAGTTTAGAGATCATTCATGGATTTTTCTGTTGTTGTTTTTGAGGTAGGGTCTCACTTTACCCCAGGCTGACCTGGAACTCATTCTGTAGTCCCAGGCCAGCCTCTAATTTACAGCAATCCTCACACCTCTGCTTCCCGAGTGCTAGGATTAAAGGTGTGTGCCGTCATGCATGGCTTTTTCTTTTTTTACAAGTTAAAAAATTTTTTTAAATTTATTTTCAAGGAGAGAGAATGTGTGTATGTATATGCGTGTGTGTGTGTGTGTGGGGGTGCCAGTGCCCCTTGTCACTGCAAACAAATTCCAGATACTTTGTGGATTTGGCTTTACTTAGAGATTGGGGAATTAAACCTGGACTGTCAGGCTTTGCAAGTAAGTGCCTTTAACCACTGAGCCATCTCTTTAGCCTGTTGATATGTGCTTTCTAATGTGAAAATGGTGCCCTAACAAGGAGATTTCAGCTAGCTTTACCTTTTAGTCTATCAAAACCTTCCTCTATACAGTCAATAAAAGCTTATGCTGAAAAGCTTTTGTTTCTTAGTTAAACATTCCCACACATTACTGAAACTTTCCCAAGCCTTTTGCTCCCTATACAGTCTTATGTACACTTTTCCTATAAAAATAATGAGGAGGGGCTGGGGAGGTGTCTTAGCAGCTACAGTGCTTGCATGCGAAGCCTAAGGACCCCTGCAGGTTCCATTCCCTAGTTCCCAATGAGCCAGATGCACAAGGTGGCGCATGCGTCTTAGAGTTTGTTTGCAGTGGCTGGAGGCCCTGGTATGCCATTCTATCTGCCTCTCCCTCCCCTCTCCCTCTCAAATAAAATGTAAAAAATAAATAAATAAATAAAGCCGGGCGTGGTAGCGCACGCCTTTAATCCCAGCACTCGGGAGGCAGAGGTAGGAGGATCATTGTGAGTTCGAGGCACCCTGAGACTACATAGTGAATTCAAGTTCTTTTGGAGGGGGAGATGGGCATAACAGTATGGTATACACATTGGTGTATTCAGTTAAGCAGCAAAATAAGTAGCAGGCACTGGAATGTGTTGAGACTTTTGTTCATCATTGGAGATGTGGAGCTGGCAGTACCTGGGCCAGGGAGAGGGCAGAGGGCAGCTGCAGGAAGGAAAAGTGATCTGGTAGGATGCGAACTGTGGCAGACATTGCCTATAAACCAAGGAGGGCCAAGGATGAAAGCCCAATCCAAGATAAAATAATGTGCACTTGAGATGTGGTATTTAAAATACAGCATGCGGGCTGGAGAGATGGCTTAGCGGTTAAGCACTTGCCTGTGAAGCCTAAGGACCCCGGTTCAAGGCTCGGTTCCCCAGGTCCCACGTTAGCCAGATGCACAAGGGGGCGCACGCGCCTGGAGTTTGTTTGCAGAGGCTGGAAGCCCTGGCACGCCCATTCTCTCTCTCCCTCTATCTGTCTTTCTCTCTCTGTGTCTGTCGCTCTTAAATAAATAAATAAAAATAATAAAATACAGCATGTCTTTGTTGCAAAGACAAGCTAGACTTGACTAAAGGTAGACCTCTTCTCGGGCACATTTTCCATCGACGTCCCATCTGTGATAAGTTTATCTGCCATTTGAAGCCATCTTGCAACACCAGTTCGAACAGAGCAGTCATCTAACCTCAGGAGTCACTTTGGAAAGCAACGTTATGTTGCCTCACTTTAGACTCCTGGCTGTCAGCGCTAGCACGTCTCTTGTACTTGGCAGCCAGCATTTATTGAAACAGAAGGAACACTGGATTAGGAGCTAAGAGCTAGGTTTTGTATTTGGGGTTTGCCTGTGTGACCTCGGGACATGAGTCACATTCATTCTTTGGGTCTCAATTTAATCATCTGTAAACTAATGAGCCTTTTTTTTTTTTTTTTGAGCAAGTGCCAGTTTAAGAAAAATAAAGACTACAAGCTTTTCTTTAAAGAAATTGTAATTTTTTTTTTTTTTTTTGAGGTAGGGTCTCACTCTAGCTCAGGCTGACCTGGAATTCACCATGTAGTCTCAGGGTGGCCTCAAACTCACAGTGACCCTCCAACCTCTGCCTCCCGAGTGCTGGAATGAAAGGCGTGTGCCACCACGCCCTGCTGAAATTGTAACTTTTAGAGTCATGAATATTATATCTCCTTCTGAAATCTTGTGTTTTATCTGCTTCTGAACTCTGTATTTGTGATCTCTTTCTCTTCAAGTTATTGAGTTACACTTAGGTTATTGACTCATAGACAAGTTCATGTTCATAACTCCAACCTTATAAACTTGGTTTCTCCTGCTTGAACCTCAGATGGTATCTAGGGTCTAGTTTGTCATCTCATGGGACACTTGATATGTCTTGAAAATGCGTGTCCAGCGTTGAGAAAGAGGTATTTAAATCGGAGCTCTGTGTTGACCTTTCAAGAGCTCTTAGTAAAACTTTTGGTATGGAGGTGGTAGGTGAGACAGTGAAGGGGCGAGACTCCTGGGCCCCGTTTCAACTTTAAACAGAATGTCTATGCTCATGCCTGCTGTGTATGAAATGTGCTCAGCATGTGCACATCATGAGATTGGGGGTGATGAGCTCCTTACCTGGCATGAATTTTGCTTGTTTGGTTTTTCTGACGTATTTTCCTTTCATCTGGTCTAGTCACCTGTAATGGTTTATTTACGAGTCAAAGAGGTCATTTAAGCCATCAAAGTTTATTCAACATCATCAGATGCACGTCTGCCAGAGCCGATGTTTCTGAGCACCTCCTGCTTTCTGTTCGCTGCCTCTAGCCTTTTCAGCCCTGCTGCGTGGGAGGCTGCTGGCCCTTGGCAGTTCCCTCCATCAAATTTCTTTCCTTTCCCCTACTTTGCTCTGTGTCATTTGGTGGTAACTCAGGCTTCATTTCCTGAATTCATCAGGAAGATGATCTGGGGCTGGAGAGATGGCTCAGTGGTTAAGGCGCTTGTCTGCAAAGCCAAAGGACCTTGGTTCAATTCTCCAGGACTCACGTAAGCCAGATGCATGAGGGGCGCATGCGTTTGGAGTTCGTTCACAGTGGCTGGAGGGCCTGGCGCACCCATTCTCTCTCTCCCTCTCTCTGCCACTGTCTTTCAAATAAATAAATAAAAAATAAAGTCAAAATAAAAGATGACCTGGCCATCATCTGAAGAGGGAAAGCTATAGTTGTCTTTCTTCATGTTTGCTTTTGTGTCTCAGGAACAGCAACATCGTTGATCTCAGCATCTGTCTTCTAGGTTTGCTGTGGTCCCCACATCCACCAGGTGACCCTGAGCCCTAGGCAGCAGGAGCCAATCCCTCTCTTCTTTGTTTTGGGACAGCATATCTTTCTCTGCTGCTGATCTTTAGTTGTGATTTTGAATTTCATTTCTCTTCTCTTCACCTGTGTCTGATTCTTTCTGTTTTAAGTGCTGGAGTGATTTCTGTTTTTAAGTTAGCTCCTGAATAATAAAGTTCTTGGTTTTACTGGCTCTTTTGAGTTCTTGTCTTGGGACCCACAAAGAATGATGAGTACAGACATGGCAGGAAAGCAAGTTGAGCAAGATTTTAGTTTTAGAAAGCATAGCGGAAAGCTCCTAAGCTTGGATGGACCCTGAGTAGGTAACCTGCGTGGTCACTTGGATCAGGGGTTCTTATGTGCTTGGGGATGTCAACTAGGCATCAAATTGGGGTGCACTGGGTTGGTTACTTTGGATGTTTAAGGGCTGATTGATAAGTTGATGAAGTAGGAAAAGGAATGTGGGTTCCCACCAAAAGTTCCCTTTAACACAGAAAAAGAGCAAAAGTTCCAATAAGGTAGAAGGGCATTTATAAAAGGAGAATCAAGCAGTAGGAAAGGGACTGGGGAGATGGCTTAAAAGTTAAGGCCCTTGCTGGCAAAGCCAAAGGACCCAGGTTCAATTCTCTATTACCCTCGTAAAGCCACATGCACAATGTGGTGCATGCATCTGGAGTTTGCAGTGGCTGGAGGCTCTGATGTGACTACTCCCTCTCCCTCTTTCATAAATAAATAAAATATTTTTTAAAAAAAGAAGTAAAAACGGACAGAGGAGCTGGGCATGGTGGTACACACCTTTAATCTCAACACTTGGGAGGCCGAGGTAGGAGGATCGCCATGAGTTTGAGGACACTCTGAGACTACATAGTGAATTCCAGGTCAGCCTAGACTAGAGTGAGACTCTACCTCAAAAAAAAAAAAAAAAAAAAACCAAGGAAAGGAAAGAAAGAAAGGAAGAAGGAACAGAGATTGGTGGTTAGTTAACATCTTGGTAAATCAGGACTTTTTGAATTTTAGAATTTCAGTTCCTATACTCTGTTGTCGGGACATATCCTTAGTAATATACAATTTATTATAAAATCTCATGCCTGCCTCTCTCAGTGGCCAATGAAAGTATAAGGAAACCCTTCCAGAGGGAAGCACTTCCGGTTGTTCACTTTGCATGGGAAGGGAACTGCACAGAGCTTTGGGTTTCCTCTGCCTTAAGCTCTATAGTCTTCAGTGATTATGAAAGAAACAAAGCATCAAAGTGTAGATGACTAGCGGAATCAGAACATTTGCTGTAGATTACAGGCGGCTCCCAGAATGACACCAAAAAGGATATTTCTGTTCATGTGAGTGCACACCAAAGGAGGCTCTGAGCAGAGGAGCGGGCGGCACCGTAGGAAATAGGCAAATGGCCTCTTCTGTGAAGAGCAGCAATTTCTAAAAGCCACCACAGTGCCGCGGTGCTTGGTCTTTGGAATCCATGGCAACCAGGCAGGGCGGAGGAGGCTTGGACATCCTCCTTCTCAGGCCACATTTGGTGCTACCACAGCAAGGCCAGTGCTGAGTCCCTGGAAGAACGCTGATGCCCGGTGGTGGGGTTTGGAAAGTGCTGCCCGAATCCTGGTGGCAAGTACCCTGAATTGCACCCCTAAACTGATCCTGCAAAACCATTCCGAATTATTTTTTTTAATATTTTATTTATTTATTTATTTGCAAGCAGAGAGATACAGAGAAAGAGAGAAATTGAGTGTGGGTGCACCAGGGCTCTAGCCACTGCAAATGAACTCCAGATGCATGTGCCATTTTGTGCATCTGGCTTATATGGGTACTGGGGAACTGAACCCAGGTCATTAGGCTTTGCAGACAAGTGCCTTAACCACTGAGCAATCTTTCCAGCTACCATTCCAAATTATTTATGCTTCAATAAGATACCATTCATCACTGAATAGGCCCTTCAGCAGTACAGCTAACAAGAACCATCATGTCCCTTTGATGTTTAGCTGTCTTTATTTTTGTTTGTTCACTATGTGGTTAAGACACTGGAGATGAATTTAATGACCAATGAGTCAGATATTTATAATTGTGTCACCCTTTATGGAAGAGAAAAGAACTTTACTCAATGAACTTTCTGTGGTAAGTGATCAATAGAAAATCAAAAAAAGAGGTTTCTTCCATGTTGATTTATATCAACATACACATATACATATATACATATGTATACATGTGTGTGTGTGTCTATTTTAAATCTTATCTGTAGAAGCAACAAAAATGCATACATCTTGCTACACGCTGCCATCTGGAGAGGTGGATTTGTGCTCTGTCCTTGGAGTATTGTGGCATTTTGAACCTAGAGTGAGGTGAAGACTGGGAGGCTAAAAGAACAGCCCTGAACATGCCAAAGCCCCCGGAGTTTGGAAGTTCCATCTCAGCGCTCTCTAGATCTTTCATTCTATAAAGCAGTAGTGTTTCAAGGTTTGTTTACCAGTCATTTTGGCCTGTGAGGAACTCTGAGGTGGAGCATCTCCATGTTTGATCACCTGGAGGAAAAGTTGAAGTTGGACAAATTGTTAATCAATGTTCACACAAAGTATTTGAGAGGCTGGAGAGATTGCTTAGTGGCTAAGGCATTTGCCAGCAAAGGCAAAGGACCCAGGTTCAGTTCCCCAGTACCCATGTAAAGCCAGATGCACAAGGAGGCATGTGCATCAGGAGTGCGTTTGCAGTGGCTGGAGGCCCTGGAGCACCCATTCTCCCTCCACCCCTCTCTCTCTGACTCTCTTTCTCTCTTTTAAATAAATAAATAAACGAAAATATTAAAAAAAGAAGTATTTGAGCACAAGAGGAAGCAATGAACAGAGCCAGCACCAGGCCCTGGGCCCACAGTGAGGGTGGAGGTTGTCTCTGTTGACTGTTTGGACAGAGGCACAATGCTAGTTAGGATCTCTCTACCTGCTGAGCACCCTGTATCCTTGGGATCCACAGGTACACGAAATGTGGGGCTCCCAAAGTGTTCTATCTGTACTCTTCAGTAGCAGGACCACACCCAGACTACACCCACTAGGGAAAGCCGTTAAGGGAGAGGCTGTGTAGAGAATTCTGGAATCCACTCTCTGGTAGGGGAGCAAGCCTTGCTTCTTCCCTCAGGCCCCTGGGATTCTAGCCCCAGGGGTAGCACAGGGAGCTGTGCTAACTTGTCCCGACCTGGTAGAATCAGGCTAACCTATGACTCAGGAGTCAGGCCTCGCTCAAGGCTGGCTCTGGGGTCCCTGGCCCACGGCTCCTAGAGTTCCTGCTTGCGATGTAGGCATGTGTGCGTGCAGCTGTGTCCACCACAAGGAAGACATCAAGTGTCCTCTTCTCTTGTTCTTCTGCCTTCCCTGACATACAGTCTCTCACTAAACCTGGAGCTAGCTCCCCAACTTTCAGCCAGACTGCTTGATTAGGAAGCTCCAGCAATGCTCTGTCTCTGCCTCCCCCAGACATGTGTGACTATGCTTGGCTTTTAAAAAAAATACTTTATTTTTATTTATTTATTTGAGAGAGAGAGAGAGAAAGAGGCGAGAGAGAGAATGGCCACACCAGGGCCTCCAGCCATGGCAAACAAACTCCAGACACATGTGCCACCTTGTGTGCATCTGGCTTATATGGGTCCTGGAGAATCAAACCTAGGTCCTTTGGCTTTGCAGGCAAGCACCTTAACTGCTAAGCCATCTCTCCAGCCCTGTGTCTGGTTTTTTATGTGGGTGCTGGGGATTGAACTCAGATTCAAGAGTTTGTCCATGCTGAGCCATGTCCCTAGCCCTGGAATTTCGTTTCTTACTTTTACATACTAAATAAATTTTAGGATAACAACATGAAGGATGACCTAAATACAGTTGCTCTTTGAGAGAAAACAAACCACAGCCTCCCAGCAACCAACCCAAGCAAAATGCTACCCACCCCCGACACAACTTGAACCCCATTGCTATCTTTCTATAAAGGTCTGTGAGAAACTCTATTATATACTGTCTTCCACACTTGCCCACTCAAGTCATTGCTGAAGCTATTCTACTAGGTAGAGTTTTCTAGAAGAAATTTGCAATGCTCAGCCATGGCCAATGAAAGACAAAGTTCTTAGGTGTTTCCTAAGAGAGAGAGAGGGAGACATCAACTTACAGGCTACTTAAGTGTGGCAACTTTTAGTTACCTAAAAATTCAGCAGTGTTCTGAAAACCTCAAGTACATGGCTAATAATTACTTATTATTGAGATTTTATGTTCTTCTCAAGTTTTGACTAGAAGAATAAAAATATGTCAGTAAGCTCAACGTACAGCTCACTGCACTCATTTTTTTGTGTGTGAATGATATTTGTGTAAAAACTTGAAAGAATTCCAAACACCTTTCACAAACTTCCCCTCCCTTTGGCTTCACTTCCGTTCTTAATTTCTCATGTCATGTCATTATTTTATTACACCTCTAATTATTGAATGGCTAGGAATGATTATTAACTTAATTAAATGGTTTGAAAGTGTCCCAAACTGTCAATCACAATTCAAATATTAGATGCTATCCCAGATTACTCTAAATTAACTGCTGTGGGAAACTGAAGAAAAAGATTTACTGTAATTGGATTTCAAAACCTGAAATACATTGGGGTAGATGAAAACCATTACTGTTGCTGGATGTGTTCGTAAGAACTGACTATGCTCTGTATTTCATTGCCACTGGTGAGGAGGGTGCCAATTGTCTCAATTCTTTCTGGGGAAAACCCAAGGTTCTTAGAGGCTCAGTAAGTTGCCCAGTGACTCCTTCAGAGGGACACGGTCTTTCTCATCCCTAGATCGTCAGCACTTGTCCAGACACTGGGAATGGCCCAGGCATGCCAGCTATAGTCAGTCTAGGTCTTAAATGTTCCTCTAAGGCCCGTGAATTGAAAGCTTACTCTTCAGTTTCTTGAGAGGTGGTAGAAAGTGTAAGTGATTAAGTTCAGAGTTAGGCCTTGCAGTCACTGGTGGTATGCCCTCATTTTGTGTGTGTATGCATGTTCTTTTGTAGGAGATAGTGTGTGTGTGTGTGTGTGTGTGTGTGTGTGTGTGTGTGTAGGCTCAAGGACAACCCTGGGTATTGTTCCTCAGATACCATCAATATTTTTAAATATATTTTTATTTATTTGCAAGCAGAGAGAGACAGAGAGATGCACACAGAGGGAATGGGTGCGCCAGTGCCTACGGCTGCTGCAGTCAAAGTCCCAGATGCATGCGCCACTTTGTGCATCTGGCTCTACATAGATACTGAGGAATGAAACCCGGGTCATTAGGTTTTACAGGCAAGCACTTTAACCAATTGACCATCTCTCCAGCTCCACCTCATCCTTTTATTTTTTTTTTTGCTTTGTTTTGTTTCTGAGACAGTCTCTCATTGGCCTGAAACTCACCCCGTAGGCTAGACTGGCTGGCCAGCAAGCCCCGGTGATCCATCTATCCCTCCCCTTCTCAGTTGCTGGCGTTACAAATGCACACTATGTCCAGTTCCTTCTACGCGGACACTGGGGACTGAACTCAGGTCCGCAGGCAAGCGCTTCACAAGCTGAGCCATCTCCTCAACCCAAGGCAAGGGGCGGTGGGAGAGGCTTGGGCCCTTTCTTCTTCAGCTTTTGCTTTCGGGCCATGAGATGGCATGTTTTAAAAGCACGTCGGGGCTGGAGAGATGGCTTAGCGGTTAAGCGCTTGCCTGTGAAGCCTAAGGACCCCGGTTTGAGGCTCGGTTCCCCAGGTCCCACGTTAGCCAGATGCACAAGGGGGCGCACGCGTCTGGAGTTCGTTTGCAGAGGCTGGAAGCCCTGGCGCGCCCATTCTCTCTCTCTCCCTCTATCTGTCTTTCTCTCTGTGTCTGTCGCTCTCAAATAAATAAATAAAAATTTAAAAGCACGTCGTTGTGCAGATGGTACACCTTCCCTGCCGTGGTGTGCTGCTTTGCCACAGCTCAAAGCAAGAGAGCCATGGAGTGCCGCATACCATCTCTCCAGACCACCATGTGGCTGGGCCAGAGCCTCTGCTCTTCCTTTCTGGTCTCCCAAATTACTTGTCACTTACTTAGGAGAAGAATGGCGCCCCCTCCCAATGCCATGCGTGACTGTAACTGCATGGCTTTGGTGGAAGCGTTGGGTTTTCCCTTGACCCTACCGCCCAGACCACAGCTGGTTGGCATGGGCTGACATTTGCTAGGAATTAGAACGTTAGAACGGAAGAGGACCCAGACCCTGACCTCATAGGCTGTGGGGCCTTGTCTCTGGCTAACCACAAGATCTGGCTGTACTGAGAGAGGAAAGATCACGTGTAGAGAGATTTCTGGTGGTCTCAAGGTTGTTTCCAGCCATCCTTCAGTCCAGCTGCATCTGTGACCTTCCTACACTTGGCTTTCCCATCCCTTATTCGATCCGAGGGCTGTTAAGCTCAACTCAGTTGGACTTCAGACAGTTGAAGCTAAAAATGCCTGATAGATACAAGATCAATTTGTTAGGTACCGTGTCAGTCATTTGTTATTGAATTGCATCTAGACATGCACCTGCTGTGTTTGGTTGGAGAAGAACTAACGATCAGATGGCAAGAGTGCTTCCAAGGGAGGCAGCTGTGCTAGATTCCCGAGGACACAGCTTCTAGTGACTGACTATCACAACTGAGATACACAGGCGACTCTCCCTGAGCAGGTTCATACCCTGCACTGGCCAGTCTTGTCTTCTCTTGATGCTGTGCAGCTCCCCCGCACCCCTCTGCACACATTTCTTAGTGTGATAACATCCTTCTCTTCTTGGACACAGTTTAAAATATGTTAAAATATATCATTTTTACACCTATCAACAATTTAATGGCCATTAAAAAAGAACTAGCTGGGGCTGGAGAGGTGGCTTAGCAGTTAATTGCTTTCCTGTGAAGCCTAAGGACCCCAGTTCGAGGCTCGATTCCCCAGGACCCATGTTAGCCAGATGCACAAGTGGGTGCACGCGTCTGGAGGTCGTTTGCAGTGGCTGGAGGCCCTGGTGTGCCCATTCTCTCTCTGTCTTTGTCTCTCTCTCTCTCTGCCTCTTTCTCTCTCTGTCTGTCACTCTCAAATAAATAACTAAAAATAACAACAAAAAAATTGAAATGAGGGCTGGAGAGATGGCTTAGCGGTTAAGCGCTTGCCTGTGAAGCCTAAGGACTCCGGTTCGAGGCTCGGTTCCCCAGGTCCCACGTTAGCCAGATGCACAAGGGGGCGCATGCGTCTGGAGTTCGTTTGCAGAGGCTGGAGGTCCTGGCGCGCCCATTCTCTCTCTCTCCCTCTACCTGTCTTTCTCTCTGTGTCTGTCGCTCTCAAATAAAAAAAAAAAAATTGAAATGAGTTAGCTGCTTTCTATGAACATATAGGGAGATGTGGCTTACCTTTTCTTTTAGGTGGCTGACTTAGAAATATTCTCAGAATGTGTTGAATCTTCTCCCTGGTTTTTGGAACCATTCTACATTCCTCTCAGACTCTCCTATTCTAACTAGGTCATGTAAAAAAAAAAGCTCACATGGTGGTCTGGAGAGATGGTTTTAGCGGTTAAGGTGCTTGCCTGCAAAGCCAGAGGACCCAGGTTCATTCCCCAGGACACACATAAGCCAGATGCACATGGTGGCCCATGCATCTGAAGTTCGTTTGCAGTGCCTGGAGGCCCTGGTTTGCCCATTCTCTCTCCCTCTCTGCGTTTTTCTCTCTTTTAAATATATATATATATCTATCTCACATGGATCATCCATCACACACCATAACTGCCAGGATTGAATACCAGTTGTTGGGTAATAGTTTGCAGGAAAAAAAAATGAAGGATGATATGCCCATAACAAAGCACGGATTTCATAGGCTGAAAAAAAATCAGAAATTGATTCTTTCATGGTTCCGAACACTAGAAATCCAAAACAGCGATGTGTGGGCAGTTGGTTCTCTTTCAGGCGGGGAGAATCTGCCCTAGGGCTCCCCCTACCGTTCCCGGTGGTGGCTGCAGCCCTTGGTGCTCCCTTGGGAGTAGAGACCTCACTGTGCTCTCTACCTCCATCTGCCTTCACGCTGTGCGCACGCCTGTGTCTAAACATCCTCTCATAATAGCGCCAGTAATGTCAGATTAAGGCCCACGATAATGGCCTCATGGAAACCCGATTTCCTCTGTACAGACTCTTTAGAAATTAGGTTACGTTCCAAGATGCTGGGGATTAGGGTCTAACATGTGGAATTTAGGGACAGTCAGTGACACAGAGCAGCGACAGGAACAGGTTTCTTCAGATCACAGGGCTGTTCGGCTGCACCCTTGACAAAAGCACACGCTCCCATCTGTCAGCTCCACTTACAAGATTCTGAATGCATAACATCTTTTTGCTTGTAAATCAGCTTGACCAAGTTCAGTAGCCTTTTTACATTTCAGTTGACAGCAGGGTAATCAAAACCCTTGAATTGGGCTGGAGGGGTGGCTTAGTGGTTAAGATGTTTGCCTGAAAAGCCAAAGGACCCAGGTTTGATTCCCCAGGACCCATGTTAGCCAGCTGCACAAGGGGGAGCATTTTTCTGGAGTTCATTTGCAGTGGCTGGAGGCCCTGGTGTGCCCATTCTCTCCCACCCCCCTTTTCTCTGTCAAATAAATAAATAAAAGTAAACACATATTTTTAAACCCTTGAATTTATTTCTTCCAGTCCATGGGCAGAGGAAAGAAAAGGGGTGATACCTAACACTTAGTAAACACATACTTATGTAATAATTTAAGTCTTACAACCAGCTTGAGTAGGTTTCATTACTGTGTTAGTTTCCCATGGTCACATTAAAAAGGACTGCATGCTGCTTGGTTTCAACAAGAAATCAGTATTTTCTCACATTCTCGAGACCAAAAGTCTAAGGTCAAGCTATTGTAGGACTGCCTCTGCCTCTGGAAGATCTTTCTTTTAATTTTTAATTTATTTTTACTTATATATTATTAGAGACAGAGAGAGAGAGAGGGACAGAGAGAGAGAGAGAGAAAGCAGGTGCACCAGGGCCTCCAGCCACTGCAAACGAACTCCAGACGCATACACCACCACATGCAACTGGTTTACATGGGACTTAGAGAATCAAACCTGGGTCCTTAGGCTTTGCAGGCAAGTGCCTTAACCACTAAGCCATCTCTCTGCCTCTGGAAGGTCTAAAGGGGGACCCTTCCTTATCTCCTCCAGCCTCCAGGGGCAGCTAGACATTCTTTTCATTCCTTGGGTGATAGATTCATCACTCTAGTTTTTGCCTCTGTCTTCATTTAGCCAGCCATTAACCCATTTGTCTGTGTGTTCTGTTTTCTCTTAGGATATCAGCAATAGACTGAGGGCTCACGTGAATCCACTGGAGCCATCTGCACTTACTCATGCATTAAACTCATCTATGAAGATGCTATTTCCAAAGGCTATGCTCACAGACCACAAGAGTATTAGTAATTCTACTTGTTGCTATGAACCAAACACCTTCAGAAAAGCAGCTTAAGGAAGGAAGGATTTATTTTGGCTTACAGATCCAGAGGATATCCCTTTCAGGAGGATAGGGAAGGCATAGCAGCCAGAGCAGGTAGGGTCACATTGCATCTGTGGTCAGGAAGCAGAGGGCAAACAGGAAGTGGGGCCAGGCTATACAACTTCAAGGTCCATGGGCTGGAGAGATGGCTTAGCGGTTAAGGCACTTGTCTGCAAAGCCAGAGGACCCAGGTTCAAATCCCCAGGACCCACATTAGCCAGATGCACAATGGGGTGCTTGCATCTGGAGTTTGTTTGCAGTGGCTGGAGGCCCTGGTGCACCCATTCTTTCTCTCTCTCTCTGATTCTAATAAAAAAAAATGTTTAAAAATCCTTCAAGGTCCACTTCCAGTGATTCATTTCCTCCAACAAGCCTCCACCTCCTCAAAGCACCATAACCTTCCCAGACGCACTACGCATGAGCCTCTGGGGGCTGTTTCACACTCAAGCCACTACAACAGGTAACAGGCAACAATGACCAACATTTCATAGATGACCAAGCCAAAGTCCAGAGCAACACGGTCATCTGTCCGACGTTAGTTGACAAGAGGCAGAGTCAGTGTTCGAGCCTGCTCTGCACGGATCAGAACCAGTGCTGCTTCCACCCAGCTGTGCAATGCCCTGGGCTGTTGGTATCTCCAAGCCAACCCTGATCTGTGGGTCAACTTCTGCTCATGCACTTGCAATCAAAGTCCTGCTACGCCCAGTTTAGGTCCAGATCTACAGTTTTGTTCCAGGGAAAGATGTCCATGCATCTTCGGAAGGCTTGGATGGGAATGTCAGTTGGTGGGAGTAGCTTTGCTCACGGAGTGCTTCATGGGGGCTGATGTCAAGTACTCCATGACGTCAAACTGCATGGCAAAGGAGGAGGGGCATAAGACACAGAGTGCTTTCTGAAGTGGGAACAGCTGGGGGGGGCCTCACTGGCATTGCTGCTGTTACTTGACCAACTATTCCTAGTCATTGCAAAGGGACGCTATGTGTCATTGGGGCCACAGGGATAATGGTATTCTGTGTTTTCTCTGAAGCAACACTAATCCCAGCACTAGTTATTTCCCACTGAGGAAACTACCCAGAACTCCTCTGTGCACAGCTTGCCTTCCTAGTCTACACACTGCCGCACGACCTCTGTTCCTCATAGAATTAATTTATGTCCCCAACTCCAGAGGCCCATGAAATATTTTTTTTAAATTCAATTTTAATTTTCTCCCTGTTCATTAATATTTTACATCAGCACATGAAGTGATGGGTTTCGTTACGGTATTTTCACACATATGTCATCATACTTTGTTCTTCTCTGTCCCCACTCTGCCAACCTCCCTGGTCTCTTCTTTCCCCCTTATTGATCTTCTTCTTTCCTCCAGAAAGTCTTTCCTTCTTCTATGTCACATGTATTCTGTTGCCTCTACTTTACGATATCCTCCTTCCCTTTCTCCTTTCTCCTTTCTACTTTCATGACATATGCAAACAAACATATATTTAGATCTAGATTCTGCATATGAGACAACACATCCTGTATCTATCTTTTCTGAGCCTGGCTTCTTTCACTTAACATTGTGTTCTCCAGTTCAATCCATTTACCTGTAAATATCATGACTTAATTTTAATTTGTGGACAAAAAATTCTGTTGTCCCTAGGAAATTACTTCTTCACATTTTCTTCTTCTTCTTCTTCCTCTTCTCCTCCTCCTCCTCCTTCTTCTCCTCCTTCTTCTCCTTCTTCTTCTTCCTCCTCCTCTTCTTCTCTTTCTCCTTCTCCTTCTTCTTCTTTTCCCCCTCCTCTTCTCCTTCTTCTCCTCCTCCTCTTCTTCCTCCTCCTCCTCCTCCTTCTTCTTTTTCCCCCTCCTCTTCTCCTTCTTCTTTTTGAGACAGAGTCTCACTCTTGTAGCCCAGGAAGGCCTCAGACTCACATTGCTCCTCATACTTCAGCCTCCTGACTACTGGAAATAAAGACATGAGCAGCTATGCCTGGCTTATGTATCATGTTTTCCTTGTCCATTTATTTCTGTGTTGATAGACATCTAGGTTGGTATCATTTCTTAGGTATTGTGACTAGTGCGACAGTAAAGAGGTCATGTATCTCTGTCAGCCTACGTAAGAGCATTTGCTGCATGAAAATGCCTCTTTCCAGTCCCACTCACGTGGAAGCCCCAGTTGATGGATCCACTGCTCCTGCAGTTGAATCACTAAAATTAGGAGTGTGAGGTGTAATACAGATTCCTGTAATTTTAATCCTCCAAGAGACTATTTAGCCCACTTCTAACTTTGTGTCTGTGAGAATAATGACAAGCCCCACTTGTTCATGCCAAACACCTAAAATTACTTACAAGATATTCACCAGTAAGGTACATGGCACGAGTAACGATGCTACATCGAGATAAACATCACACGGTGTCAGTCACTGCCGGTGGCCTCACATCACCAATATCACCCTATCTGTCAAATGCTGAGCGAATCTGCAGCTGATGTTACTAGGTTGTGCGCTACAGGCAGCACCTCCTGTAAGTAGTAACACAATCCCACTGGCTAGCCAGTACCTCTTCCTTGCATCCAGGTATCATGGAAGCTGGCACTTTGCCTTGGTTCCTCCACCTTGGGCTCTTCCTAGTGACTGTGGACAGGGAAACTGGATAAGGGGCACCACTAACTTCCAGGCTGTTCTGCATGGCCAGGGGATTTGGCTTTGTTTTGTTTTACAATGGTGGGAAGTTCCTGGGGGGGGGGGAAGGGGGCAAGGAGGGAGGCAAGGGGCTGTGGCAAGGTCTGGGGGCTCTAGAGAATCAAGCCCCTAGCTCTCCTGTCGGTGCTGGGTTAATCTTTAGTCCAGCTCACACTCAGGGCGGGGGTTAAGTGGAACAAAGGGCATGTTCCAGCAGGAGGTTGTGGTTTACAATGCTCTTGGATCTAGGCCTGTTCCAGATGGCCATGGCTCTCAAAAGCTGGAGAGGAGGTGTCTGGAACCATCTATAAGAGGGCTTTTGGGGAGAATGCATTAAGAAACAAAACTCTCTCAAATTAAAAAAGAAAACCACAGCTTTTTAAAAGTAGTTTTAAGTTTGTTTTTTTTTTTTAACAACTTAGGTTTCTTTTTTCTTTATTTATTTGAACAGGGGGAGTATGGGCATGCCAGGGCCTCCCTCCACAGCAAATGAACTCCAGATGCATGTGCCACTTTGTGCGTCTGGCTTTCCATGGATACTGGGAACTAGAATTCAGTTCATCAGACATTATAATCAAATGCTTTTAACCACTGAGCCATCTCTCCAACCCCCAACTTAAGTTTCCGATGGGAAAAACCACCATGGTATTTCCTAGGCCCATATAAATTTCTAAAGCAGGCAGGAGAGTCCCCGCCCCCCTTCTTTCTTCTTCAGTAAGTTCAATAGTGAATGCAGTAGTCCTTTGGGAGAATATGGAAATGATTTCAGACTTCCTACATCCCAAGCAAAAAGAACCTGTTCATGAAGACAAGGTTCAGGTCTTTTTCAATTCTGTGCCTGGCACAGAGGCTTGGAAACTATAATAGTTAAATCTTTGTGGAATGGATATTTTTTTTCTATATATTTAATTGGACTCACAGTATATAAAATGAATCTTATCGAAACAAAAAGATCTTTGAAAGAATATCTAAAGAAACAGTTGTCTTCAAGAATGTTATTACATGGGTTGGAGAGATGGCTCAGCAGTTAAGGTGCTTGCTTGCAAAGCTTAAGGACCCCGGTTAGATTCCCCAGCACCCACATAAAGCCAGAATCCCAGGGTGACACATGCATCTGGAGTTCATTTACAGTGGCTGAAGGCCCTATAGACATATATGTACCACCTCACAAATAAATAAATGAATAAATAAATAAATAAAGCATTTTAAGAGGAAGAATGTCATTACAGTGTACACATATTTCAACACAATTCCATGAGTGTGATGTGTCTACACATTGTGGGGGTGCCACTGGCCCTCTAGTGGCACAGGGTGGCAGTGGCCCTCTTGTGGCGCCGAGGGTGAGAGTATCAGACTGAGAACCTGAGGGTATCCCTTTGGGGGACAAAGGGCAACAATGGCAAAAAGGAAGTGTTTAAAGCTGCAACAGGGGAGGAACTTGTCAGTTCCTTGGCCTGTCAGGCCGGATGGGGAAGCCAGTCCCTTGATTTACACAACAAACAAAACAGCCAAAGTTTGGCCTCTGGAGAAAGGAAGACAACAGCTCCCTCTTCTGATGTATCACAACCGTCTGAAGTTATTTTTATTGTCAGCTTACTTTGTGTTGAGAATTTTCATATACAAACATACTGTAATTTGATCATACCCTTCTCCCAGTGGTTTACTGTTCCATCCCTCGGGGAATCCATGGAGGTTCTAAGACACACCACCTCGCTCACACCAGGCAAATGGCCTGGCTTCAGACTGTGTGTGTGTGTGTGTGTGAGTGTGTGTGTGTGTGTGTGAGAGAGAGAGAGAGAGAGAGAGAGAGAGAGATATCTGAGCCTCCTGAGGTGATGAGAGGAGGAGGAGAGAGGCTCAAGAGGAGTGACTTGGGCTGGAGAGATGGCTTAGCGGTTAAGCGCTTGCCTGTGAAGCCTACGGACCCCAGTTCGAGGCTCGGTTCCCCAGGTCCCACGTTAGCCAGATGCACAAGGGGGCGCACGCGTCTGGAGTTCATTTGCAGAGGCTGGAAGCCCTGGCGCGCCCATTCTCTCTCCCTCCCTCTATCTGTCTTTCTCTCTGTGTCTGTCGCTCTCAAATAAATAAATAAAAATTAAAAAAAAAAATTTAAAAAAGAGGAGTGACTTGGGACGTTGAGCACTTGTCGCTACCCTACCCCACAATCTCTCCTGTCGTGCCATGGGCTTCATACACCACGGTCTAAGCTTCAGTTCTTTGGTAGTTGACTTTAATTATCTAAACAAGGAGGTTCTTACACAATGGTGCTTACTAAGGAATGTGGAATTTACTAGAAGGGCAGGAAGTAGAATTATAGTTTTGAGGACAGGTTTAAAAATGAAAACAGATTTTGGAGGAAATAAAATAAAAACACTTTCAAATTAATCTTTTAAAAGCTGGGAGATGGCTCATCCAGTGACTAAAGCCCTTGCTGAGCAAGCATGAAGACCAGAATCCCCAGCAGCCAAGGAAACTCCAGGCAGGCATGGTAGGCCACCTATGATCCCAGTGCTCGGTAGGCGTGGTGGGGAGTCCTCAGTGCAAGCTAGCTAGCTACACTAGCTAAACTGGAGCGCTGCACATGCAAATTAAAGACCCTGCCTCAGTAAATTAGGTGGAAGATAACGGACATCAACCTCTAGCCTCCATAGGTATGTATGCGCACATGTGTTCACTCCCACCTCCACACACGTGTGCCTATGTTATGCCCAGTTCTCAGCACCCCCAGTGACCACCAAGGAGAACCAAACACGAATGCAAGGACAAGGAGCTTTAATTCGGGCTTAAGCTCAGTCTCTTGACTTCACCAAGGCAGTGGATCCCTGCGAGAGCCCCCAGTAGTGGGACGGTAGGATTTTTATAGGGATTTGAACATAGAAGAAGGGGATGGGTACATGATTGGTTGATTTAAACAGGAGCTGCACTTGTATTCTTCTGATTGGCTTATGATTTTGGCGGCAAAGTTGGTGGGCGGGAGCTAGGTAACTAAGCAACAAGCAGCAATAACATTTGGATGTATTTCAATTGGCCCAGACAGGGAAGTAGGAGGGATAAATCTCTTAATTGGCCAGAGCAGGGAGGTAGGAGGGATAAGTCTTTGGCCAGTCTCAGGTGTTCCTTTGTCTAAGCTGAAATTTGTAACTTAGGCCTAACCAGGGCAGCACTCTACTGAAGCTTGACATGGCATCATTCAGTTTCTGGGTCCTTCACCTTCACCCATGTGAACACACATACACATGCACAAATACACACAAAGTTTAAATTAAATTAGTGTAAATTAATTTTTAAATATTTATTTATTTGACAGAGAAAGAGGGGGATTGAGAGAGGAAGATAGAATGGGTGCGCCAGGGCCTCCAGCCACTGCAGATGAACTCCAGACGTGTTGGGAGCCATTGCGTTTGCATTGACTCTGACGTATGTTTGCATGAGGCTTGACGGATTGAGTTGTGTGGCCATTTGTTTTTCTGGCATTGTGAATTGTGACTTTATTGCCTTAGAATGAATTATTGACTGCTCTGGGTACCTATGAGGAGCAAGTTGCTTGCAGGGTAAGACTTGTTTGTTCCATTATCTTTATTGAACCTTCTGTACCGAGAAGTGGCCAGTGTATCATCTCCGCCACCCGAGAAGTGGTCAGGCACATGATTGTAAAGGAGGAAGTTGTTTCGATGGAAACTTGTGTAAAGGGAACTGGGAATTTATGTAATTGATTAATGATGCTTGAATGTGTATAAAAGCAAGCATGGAAAATAAATCGAGGCTTCAGTCCTGAACTGGAGTCCTTGCTTATATCTTTGTCTCTTGCTTTTCTCTTTGATCCTCACTCCCTATCAGGTTCTGTTCAATTTTGCTGACAGGCTCTGGCACAGATGCATGTGCCCCCTTGTGCATCTGGCTGACGTGGGTCCTGGGGAATCGGATCTGGGTCCTTTGGCTTTGCAGGCAAATGCCTTAACCGCTAAGCCATCCCTCCAGCCCAATTGCTTTAATTTTGATAGTCATTAATTTCAATTAAATTTTAATTCATTTACCATTATGACTTTAAGAAAGAAACAATTCCTCCAGTTTCACCAGAAGAACTGGCCTCCTTGGGGCAGCCTGGGTACAGCAGTGAAGGCACAGATTAAATGTGTGACCGCACACCTTAGGTTACTCAGCCTCTGCTGACACCTGTGACAGGTACTGTGGAGGACACTTGCCCATGCTTTGCCCTCGGGGTGGAGCACACTGTCAGACAAAACTGGCCATCTTTTCTTTTCCATCTTACCCCAACAACCCACCTTGCTGGTAGTCCCTTGACCTCCCAAATAAGCTAGGGCCTGCTCCTGGAGAAAGTCTTCTTGAGGAGACGAGAAGGACCCAGCACGTCACATTCTGTTGATAGCAGACAGTGCCCAACTCTCCTCTTGTTTTGTTTGAGGCCTCGTGGGGTGGGTGGCTTTATGCCCTACCACACCATGTGTGCAATGGTGGACTCTTTTTACATAAATGTTGGGATTGCAAAATATTACCAGGTCATCAGGAGCTGAAGAAAGCAGGAAGGAGAAGGTTGCAGTGGGGCTGTGGCCATTCCTAGAACAGAGTGGGCCGGGAAAGTGGGATGTGGAGACAGAGTGAGTTAATAATGTCACACCAACACGACATTTCTGTCCAGGGGCCCCATGAGATGATAATGATGTGTGATGAGACATCCTCCTGGATACTGGGCAGGAGTAGGGAGGAGGTAGCTAAGAAATTGAGAAGAGTCATCGACAGATGCTGATGGCCTGAGACCACAGAGAGCATCAGCCTGAGTTCTCCGCTTGAAGAATAGACACTTGCTTAGCACAGGAATCGATCCTCTCTGATGGTCACCATGCCCTCACTTCCTACCTTTTAATTTCTCAGTCTTTTTATTACTGCTCATCATCTGTTCCCCACCCCCCCAAAAGCATCCATGTGCAAACAAGGATTTCCCTCCAGTGAGGCAGAGTAGATAGCAGACTGTAAATATTTTAACCTTAGTCTTACTGTGTGTGGCAAACTTTTATAATCAGTTGATCCCATTAATTTCAGATGTAGAGTTGGACATGTTAAGGAAGCAGTGTTCTGAACTATTTTCCTTGTTATATTTCTTCAGGGATAAATATATCTATTCTCTGGGTATGTATCTGTGGGAGAGGGGAGGTCTATGGTCAAATAATTGAGATAGTCTTCATTCCAACTATCCCTGACACTGAGAGTTATAAATCACTATGGAAGCATACTTAGAAATCCTGTTGTTGAAAAGCTTTTAGAACTTAGAACATCATCCAACAATTTTAATTTTATTGTTTGATCATAAGTTTCATCATTTGATTTTAAAAATCTTTAAAAAATATGTAAAGTCTAATAAAACCCATGAAGAAAACATTATAAATCTTATTGTAGTAGTTACTTTCTCATTGCTGGGATAAAACACCTGACCAAAACCTGCACATGGGAGTAAAGGGCTTATTTAGGCTTATAGCCTCGAGGGGAATTTTATCATGGCATGGAAGAGTAGAGGTTGGGCATTACATCTTGTTACATCAGCTGAGAGGCATCAGCAAGAGTAAGCTAGCTCTGGCAAGGGAGAACTGGGCTGCCACACCCCAAAGCCTGTCCCCAGCAATACCTCCTCCAGCAAGTCTTTACCCCCTCAAGGCTCCACCAGCTGGAGATTGAGTATAAGGCTTAGTAACCAGCTCATGAGACTACGGGGCACATCTCATATTCAAACCACTAAGTTATCTTTGGCTAATTGTTTTCCAACTTATGTATCTACTTAGTTTCCAATCCTCATACATTCCACTTCTTACTAGTTTTCAAGCCTGTTTCTTCCCTGGTCCACCATTTCTCTAGCACTTCCCAGGACAATTGAATCATCCCTGAGCCGGCCTCTCACTTTCACCCTTCGGTTATCTAGTCTTCATGTGGCTGGCATGTTCTTCTTCAACATGAGTCATCTGTCATGAAAATTCACTAGCTACTACAGAAGGCAATGTGACCACCTCAATAAAAGATGGACTTTTTTTTTTTTTTTTTTTTCCCAGTCAGCAGCCTCTGCCACTTTATTCAAGCTCAATCCATGGGAAGTCACATCTAAGTGGGACTCTCCCATGATGCACTTCAAGGTGAGTTAGAAGCAGAAAAATGAGGATGGTGATAGATGAAAGAGTGGGAGAGCAGAGGGACAGCAGGCTGCTTGGAGGAGAGGCAGCTAAGGTCAAATGTCCTTTTAAAATTAAAGTTGTGCCATCATGCCAAGATTGCATGCTGGAGAGAGAAACAAAAAAAGAGATGAAAAAGGAAGGGAAAGTAAGAGGAGAAGGGAAGGAAGAAGAAGAAAGGTAAGACAAGAAAAGGGAGTAAGAAAAGAAGGGGAGGTAAGAGAAGAAGAAAATGGGGAAGGTAAGAGAAAAGAAGAAGGGAAGGGAAGGGAAGGAAGAGAAAGAAAGGGAAGGGAAAGGAGGACGGGCTCTGGAACTCTGAAGTACAAATGAGGGGTTCCTGTTTATGAGTTTCTGGGAGAAAGATGTGTCTGTGCATGGACCACCTGAGAAGAATTGGGGACAGAATGGGAGATAAAGGCCTCTGTTCCTTCAACATCTCTGAGGAGGAAGGGCTGTTCTGATCCTGACAGGGTAGACAGTGGGAAGAAGGTACATAGATAAGAGAGTAAAGTTGGAATTCAAGGAAAGTTGTTCTGGTTCAGGTAGCAGGTGCGCTGGGTTTGCCAGCACGGTCTTGGGCCTGTGGACCCGCACCATCACAGTGGGGATCATGTCAGCTCTCTGCAGAGGGAAAGGCTATACAAGGCGTGGTCTGATTCATGAGGACTCGGCTTCCTATCTAACCCGGAAGTCCATTATTGGCACCACAGAGCTGGGATGAGAGGACACAGGAAAGCACCCACTGGAGACTAGAACCCAAACCGGCCGTGGAAAGAACTAGAATAGATTCATGGTGAGCCCGCTCAAGGTTTTCCAACTCCACAACAGCGCGACAACAATGCACGTTCACTGCAAACCAAGCTTCAGATTCTGAACATCAATCATCCCCCACAGCCCTGAGGAGTAAACAGATTCAACACCCATGCTCTTAGCTAGCTATATTCAGAGCTAGGATGCTTGGAGGACTGAATGTGGTAATTGCATTCTCAACCAATTATATTTTAAACCGGGGGGTTTGCGAGGACAGAGTCATATCATCAAGTGGAAATATGGGTAATGAAAGTCGCTGGAAGGATTGAGCGAGGGAGAAAGGAAGCACTGGGCAGGAAGGTGGAGTGAAGGGTGGAGAGAATGAGAATGGCTGTGAGGTTAGGGTGTGCAGAACGGTGCCAGGGTTAGCCCTGTGCACATCTTCATGCATTTGTAGGTGAGTGTGTGGTGGCCAGGCCCAAAGTTCCCTGTCCACCTTCAGTCTGTTCCTTCCAAGGATCTGTCCAGCCCTTTTGAGTTACTCCTCACCAGTCCCACTTGTCCCAGAGATAAATAGCTTCTTGTTCTGTCCTGAAGAATCTTTCCCAATTCTTGAAAAATTTTGTTTTTGTGTTTTGAGGTAGGGTCTCACTCTGGTCCAGGCTGACCTGGAATTAACTATGTAGTCTCAGGGTGGCCTCGAACTCATGGCAATCCTCCTACCTCAGCCTCCTGAGTGCTGGGATTAAAGTCGTGTGCCACCACGCCTGGCAGTAGTTAGTGTTTTTGGTTTTGCTTGTTGGAACTCCATACAGAGCCAGTAAGAACAGTGGAAACTTATCTCTTGCGATCAAGAACTCTTGTCACCCATGTCTCTCCCACTTACTAGGTACCTGGGGGTGTACAAATGCACAAGGGTGATTCACATGGAGGAATTAATATTTTTCCTGTTAAAGAGAGGATGCCTTTTCCTTTGTTTAAGTTTTCTTTGGTTTCCCTTTGTAGGATGCCAGAATGTTCTTTATGTAAGTCATGTCTGTTTCATAGTAAGTTTTCTCCTGGGTGTTTTATTGGCTAAGTACTTTATAGTGCTATTAATTCTCACCAGGAACTAGGATATAGGTACCATTACTATCACATTTTATAGATAAGTAATACGATAGGCAATTTACTTCTCTAGATTTTTGTTCATGGTGGCAGAATTGGGACTTGAACTCATTAACACCATCTATTGGTGAACCCAAAGGCTCCGCTGTAAAGATACATTGCTTAAGGAAAATTGAATGAGGGCTGGAGAGATGGTTTAGTCAAAGGCGCTTGCCTACAAAGCCTAAGGACCCGAGTTTGATTCCCCAGTACCCACATAAAGCCAGATGCACAAGATGGCACATACATCTGGAGTTTGTTTGCAGTGGTTAGTGGTCCTGGCATGCCCATTCTCTGTCTTTCTATATGCCTGTTTTTCTCCATATTGGTCTCAAATAAATAAATAAATAAATAAATAAACAAAATATTGAAAAAATTGACTGAGCCCAGGAGTTGTTCCTTGTAAATAAGAAAAAGAAAGCAGGAGAAACTGCTTTAAGAGTGAGATGAGGTCCCGTCTTCACACTGGAAAGGCCCAGTGAAGGCTCGGGTACCCTCTGCTGGCTTTACAAAATGGCAATTTTTATTTTTTTGAGAGGTGGGGGAGGGAGAGAATGGGCACCCCAGGGCCTCTAGGCACTGCAAACAAACTCCAGACGCATGCGCCACCTTGCGCATCTGGCTTACGTGGGTCCTGGGGAATTGAACCGGGGTCCTTAGGCTTCACAGGCAAGTGCCTTAATCATTAAGCCATCTCTTCAGCCCCTAAAATGGCAATTTTTATTTATTTTTTGTTTTTCATTTTTTGTTTATTTTTATTTATTTATTTGAGAGCGACAGACAGAGAGAGAAAGAGGCAGAGAGAGAGAGAGACAAAGACAGAGAGAAAATGGGCACACCAGGGCCTCCAGCCACTGCAAAGGAACTCCAGACGCGTGCGCCCCCTTGTGCATCTGGTTAACATGGGTCCTGGGGAATCAAGCCTCGAACCGGGGTACTTAGGCTTCACAGGCAAGCGCTTAACTGCTAAGCCATCTCTCCAGCCCTAGTTTTTGTTTTTCAAGGTAGGGTCTCACTCTGGTCCAGGCTGACCTGGAATTAACTATGTAGTCTCAGGGTGGCCTTGAACTCATGGCGATCCTCCTTCCTCTGCCTTCAGAGTGCTGGTGTGTGTGCCACCAAGCCCAGCTAAAATGGCAATTTTTAAACATGTACTTTTTCAAAATGGGGAAAATGTATTCTTACCTCTCCTGTTTTGGAGACACCTTAGAGATTACAAGTCTGTAGGTACCCCTGGTCATAGAAGGAATTCAAGCTGTCCACCAGCCTTTGAATAAATGTCCTCAGTCTCACAACCATGGAGCTAAGCCAAGAACCTTTCTATGCATTCAATCAAGCCAAGAGTTCCCTTGGCTGCAAGGCCCTCATATTCTGCCGTCAGAGTGCTAAAGAGCTATAGCTGTCCCGTCATCATGAAAGAGAAGCTATGCACGGGACTTAGCACACACTTTTGTGTTCCTGGACTGAATAAATCAGAACTAAAATAACCCAATATGATTAACAATAAGTGGTGCTATCATATTTGCTGAGGACAGGAAGGAATATTTTGGTTTGTTTATAAAAAATGGTAGGTTTATTGAGATCCAATTATTTGATTTGAAACTTATTAAAAGCACATAAATTTTATATTTTTGCCTAAGTTCATGTCGATAGGCTAAGTAGAACCAGACATCAATGACTGAGATATTTAATAAGTTTATGACTCTCATCCGGATTAGTCTTAAATAAATTTGGCAGCATTACTGGCATCCCATCACACACAGTAACCCATGGTTTCCAGGAAAAACATAGTTGATTTTCATCGTTTATGCCAAAGACAAGGGGTCATATTTAGTTCATCTAGAAATCAATAGAGTTCTGTAAGTTGTCCTCTATAGGCAGAAAGCAATGTGCCTTCCTCAGCACTTATTTATTGACAGCATTTACTTCTAAAGCAATGATGACAAGTTTTATTAAAGACACGAGCATTCCTGGGCTGGAGAGATGGCTTAGTGGTTAAAGTACTTGCCTGCAAATCCAGTGGACCCAGGTTTGATTCCCCAGTACCCACATAAAGCCAGATGCACAAGGTGATGCATGCATCTGGAGTTCATTTAAAAAAAAAAAAGGCTGGAGAGATGGCTTAGTGGTTAAGGCACTTGCCTGCGAAGCCAAAGGGCCCAGGTTTGATTCTCCAGGACCCACGTAAGCTAGATGCACAAGGGGGCACATGTGTCTGGAGCTTGTTTTCAGTGCCTAGAGGCCCTGGCATGCCCATTCTCTGTCTGCCTCTTTCTTTCTTTCAAAAATGAATAAAAATTTTAGAAAAAGAAATCAGTATTCCTGTTTTTGCACTCTGTGCACTATGGCACATATGTGGAGGTCAGAGGACCTTCCACTGTTTGAGATGGGGTCTCTCTTGATTTGCCCCTGTGAACACCTGACTAGTGATCTTCAGAATTCTCCACATCCCATTGCAACAAACCCTTTGGGATCACAGATGCACACAGCCCTTGTGTCCAGCTTTACATGGGCTCTAGGACTCCAAATTCTGGTCATCAGGTTTGTGCAGCAAGTGTTTTAACCACTGAACCATCTCTTCAGACCCATGTCTGCCCTCTTGTGTGATAGTAACAATTAGTGAATGGGAACAAGTTCTAATAGAGGTATCATTTAGTCTGGAGTGTAGTGATTGGTCCAATCACTGAGGTCCTTCATTTCATTCATTAAACAGTAAATACACCAGTTATAGGGAATAAAGACAGGATTCTCTCTTTGATGAATTTGGCCTTTTCAATAAAACTTTAATTTTAGCACATTAAATTTTTTTGATTATTATTATTTTTTATTTATTTGAGAGCGACAGACACAGAGAGAAAGACAGATAGAGGGAGAGAGAGAGAATGGGCGCGCCAGGGCTTCCAGCCTCTGCAAATGAACTCCAGACGCGTGCGCCCCCTTGTGCATCTGGCTAACGTGGGACCTGGGGAACCGAGCCTCGAACCGGGGTCCTTAGGCTTCACAGGCAAGAGCTTAACTGCTAAGCCATCTCTCCAGCCCTTTTTTTGATTATTTTTATTCACTTGAGAGTAACAGAGAGAGAAAGAATGGGCGTGCCAGGGCCCCCAGCCATTGCAAACGAACTCCAGACGCATGCGCCCATTTGTGCATGTGGCTAATGTGGGTCCTGGGGAATTGAGCCTCGAACCAGGGTCCTTAATCACTAAGCTATCTTTCTAGCCCTAGCACACTTTCTATTACCTAAAAAAACAACAACAACAACAAAAAAACCCTCAGGGCTGGGGTGATGCCTTAATTACTCAAGGCATGTGCTTCTTAAGCATGATGACCAGAATTCAGACCATTAGCCCCATGTGCACCTGGGAGTTACAGTGGCACAAGCATCTGTAATTCCCAGGAGCCTGAGGAAATGGGGGGCAGAGACAGAAGGACCCAAATGTGCTTGGACCAGCTACTCTGGTGCTTGCAGAGGCATCTGAAACAAGGTGGAAAGTAAGGCCACACACTTTTCATCCCAGCACCCAGGAGGCCAAGATAGCAGGATTGATGTGAGTTAAGAGGCCAGCCTGAGACTACTTAGTGAATTCCAAGTCATCCTGCCTTGAAAAAAAGAAGAGGGCTGGAAGGATGGCTCAGCAGTTAAGGCATTTGCCTGCAAAGCCAAAGGACCCAGGTTCGATTCCCCAGGACCCATGTTAGCCAGATGCACAAGAGGGCGCATGTGTCTGGAGTTCATTTGCAGTGGCTGGAAGCCCTGGTGAGCCCATTCTCTCTCCCTCCCTCTTTCTCTGTCAAATAAATACATAATACAAGATTTAAAAAAAGAAGAAAATAAGGAATAACATCCCCAAGGTAGTCCTCTGGTCTCTACATGCTACATGAGTGCCATATGTGTACACACACGTGCATGCAAACACACACGCAATGAAAAAATATATTCCCAAGTAATATATGACACTTGTCACTGTTAAACATCTTATGATGTACCTGGATTTCTGTTAACTATCTTAAACAAAAGTTCACTGCAAATTCCATGAGGAAGGGTAAGGAGAGGGCCCTAGGAGCATTTTACTTATCAGAGATATTGGTCAGGCTTACAAATCAGAGAAACCCTAGGTTGGGTGGGAAATTTGGAAATAAGATATATGTGCAAAAAGGGGGCAGGGTACCTCAGCAAACTTTCCATGTATTAGGGAAAGTTGGAGAATATCTTCCATATCAGGTCTTGTGATCTAGAATTGCAGCACTGGGCCTTTAAGATTCATTTACAGCTTGTAGCTTGAGTGAAGTTTTACCTCTTCCATTATATGCTGGGTAATTCTAGAAAGTTGAATTACCTTAGATGTATTAGCACACCCCAACCCTCTTTTAATTTTTTAAAAAATTTTTTAATTCATTTTTATTTGAGAGTGACAGAGAGAGAGAGAGAGAGAGAGAGAGAGGGAGGGAGGGAGGGAGGGAGGGAGAGAGGGAGGGAGGGAGGGAGGGAGGGAGGGAGGGAGGGAGGAAGAGAGAGAGAGACAGAGAGCGGGCGAATGGGCACACCAGGGCCTCCAGGCACTGCAAACGAACTCCAGATGTGTGTGTGTGCATCTGGCTAATGTGGGTCCTGGGGAATTGAGCCTCGAACCGGGGTCCTTAGGCTTCACAGGTAAGTGCTTAACCACTAAGCCATCTCTCCCCGAGTTTTAAGAATTCACTGAGGGAGCCAAACAAAAAACACAAAGGGGTTTCCTTGGACAGTGATGAAAATGGTAAGCAGCCAATATTAGCTAGAATACTTCTGAATAAGGGTAGGGCAGGTGGTTTAGCCTCACCAGATGAAACCATTCACTGAGAAGCTATAGAATAGCGTGCTATTGATTGCTGTACTGTTGATTTGTACTGGCATAATTGGCCACTGAAATGAAAAAGGCTAGGCTCAGTGTGAACACATAGAGGATTTTGGTACTGAGATAGATGTCACTTTAGGGGATGAAGCTGGAAACAATGTTGGTTCATTTAGAAAATGAATGAAATTGGCTTACTACTTTACCTATTAATATAAAAAATCAACTCCAGAACCTGCAGCCATGCTGGGAAGGTCCACAGCATGCCCCAAGACAGTTCTGGGCTCTCAGCCACAGAGGAAACTTCCTGGGACTCCAGTACGTATTGCCACTGGGAATGCAAATCTGAAGAGGTAACGTCCCCAGGAGAGCAAGGGCCAACACCAGGGACTTGGGAAACTGCAGAGACTTTCAGTACATAGTCTCCTCACCCCATCCTGCCCCAGTTCGCAGAAAAGGACTGATCCCAGATGGAGTAGACTCCCAGGCTCTGGAGAACCAGCTCAAAGCACAACAGGACACTCCAGTGAAGAACAGGTCTCAACTACCCATGCCCACGGCCTCTGCTCCAAAGGGAGTTTGCAGCACTTTTCAGCGGCCTGACCTCAGAACGATGAGTCTAACTGAATTGAGCTGGCCATCCCGGGTAAGACAGGAAGTCGCAGCAGAGGAGTCACCATTCCAGGAGGTGAGGAAGTCCCATGGATCACTTCAGCCAGTTTTCAAATCCTGTGTCTCCAGTCAGCTCTTTCCACACCGATCCTGCTTCAAACACCCATTGCCAGGCTTAGCCCCGTGCTGCTTTTGCCCTCTACTTCCTCCCCTCTCTGTGTGTGTTTGTGAGTTGTTTTCTGTGTGTTCTTCTTCTTTTTCTTTGTACTCTTTCCTTCTACATCTTTCTCTCCCAGAGAACATGGTCTGTTCTGGTATGCAGGAATTCTGAGTCTTAGCCTTTCAAGATACAGAATTGTTTCATAGTAGCTGTTTGCACACTTTCACCTCTTTCTTTTCAGTCTGTTTTTAGGCAAGATTCTCCCATCCTGCCATGATTTTTTTTCCTCTTTTAAAAATATTTTACTTGAGAGAGGGAGAGGAGAGAGAGAGAAAGAGAATGGGTGTACCAGAGCTTCTAGCTGCTGCAAATGAACTCCAGATACATACACCAATCCATACATCTGGGTTTTCGTGGGTACTGGGGAATCGAATCCAGGTCATTAGGCTTTGCAGACAAATGTCTTAACCACTAAGCCATCTCTCCAGACCCCCTTTGAGTTACTTTTAATTTTAATGTGGAGGCTTTATAAACATACACAATACTGAAAGAACTTAAAATACTGAAATGTATTTTATTTACATAGTGTAAAAATTTCAGTAACAAAAAATTCTCATCATGAAAGCAGAGCTGAAATACTTGTCCTAATTGACAACTTGACATAATCATGTAAAATTTGTTCCATTTCATGATTTTTCACAAGGAAAGTTTCCAATTTGGTTTGTCTAAACACACCAAATATCCTTTATGTGTGCATTATGCAAGGGTGTTCTTTCCTGCCTTGTTCTGAAGACACTGGAAGAGAGCGGAGACTGTGCCCCTCCACAGCCATCAGGAGAGAGCAGCTGCCTTGATCCTCTTAACTCTCTTGGAATCGGTTATCTTCTATGACAATAGTTCTTGTAGGATAGGAGTCTACTTCCACAAATATATACCGGAACTCGTACTTTCCACTTTCCTGGTTCTGGAAAACATGTTTGCAGACATTATGTCCAGTTCCAGAGCTTCAGCAACAGTGTGCTCAGAACCACCAGCCCAGACGGACCTCCCAGACCCACAGTTCTCCCACCTCCTTCACTTCCACGTGCACCGTTCCTTGCTTTCCAGGGTTGGAGCCCTCAATGTAGAATTTCACTCGCATGTGTTTCAGCCCATCTTTTACATACTCGATAAAACTGTCAAGAAAATACAAACATACGCATTTCAGTTCCTTTTATTTAACAATGACCCCAGAACCTGGCACCTTCAGAGAGACTGTGGTACCTGACGTGCTGCCTCCGACCTCGTCTTGTCATCTCCCCATAGCCTTTGACGGGTTCACCGAAGACACTGATCACCTGTGCCACAAAGACAATTCACTGTTACTGTGACTCTCTTCACAGCGTCTACGGAAATATGTTTCTGACAGCCAAGTGACTTATTTGCTCATTCACTTGCTTGCATACACTAAGTGATTTTAGGAAAAAAAAATAGTAAGCCCAGGGACCCTTTAAAAATGTTGATGTGAATAATGAGAAAATTGGAATAAAAGCTTATCACACAAAAATCATTCTGTAAATTCTTTAAACAAGTATTTAGCGTATAAGGATAGAAACAGGCAATTCGGTAGTGACACTTATATAGTTTCAGAATAATGTAGGTTGAATGAGGCTGTTCCCATTCCCTTCATAAAAAAAACAAAACAAAGTGTTCATATCTCTCTCTGATGAAATTCATGGTTGACATGTTTGAATATTTCTCTACTGATACATAGTGTGAGGATGAAGTGGATAAATGTGTTTAATGAAATTAAATTACTGGGATCTGACACTAAAAAGTTATGAGATCAAGAGGGCATTTTAAAATCACTAAGCAGAGTGTGTGTGTGTGTGGGGACTAGGTAATGATGAGATATTTAAAATAAACCAGGTGCAAATCTATTATTTGAATGGGAAAATTTACTTGAAGTCAAAATGTAGTCTTTATTGAATTTAAAGAGCAAATACTTGGGAGCCCCTACATTCATTAAAAAAAACCCAAAAAAACAAAGCACATTA